>NC_042622.1:140135971-140453200 GCF_901001135.1 Rhinatrema bivittatum
GGCTGAATATTGAGAATGAAAGGCATGGTCTGGAGATGTTATGGATGCCCTAGGTAAACTACATTGTGGCAGTCCCAGATTTAGAAGGACTGACCAGGGAAAGGAAAATGCTCACATGAAAAACAAATATAAAAATAATGCGGAAAACATCTTAGAAAGCAGCACAGATACTTTTACTTGTAGAGGTGAAGGCAATTGTCAGCTTCTAATTTTCACTGTTTATTCAGGTAAAATCATTTGAAATTAGTTCTCCCATTATTTTGGATTCATTTTAAAGCAAATTGAAATATGCAGACTGTTACTTGTCATAGTGATATAACTTTAATATCAATTGATATTCCGCTTCACATAAATATCATAAAAGGGATTACGATAAGATACATACAACAATATAGGACAGTTAAAACACAATCACAAGAGACAATCAAAGCAATACTAAATGTGGTATATTAAATGACTAAGATAAAAAATAAGTGGGTTTATTTATCAAATAAAACATATCAAATACTGTATATCAACTTACTGCTAAACCAATGACACTGTATCTTCATGGCTAACAATAACAACATTAGATGTTGTGGTAGCAACTGCCAAAGGTGAAGACTGGATAAAACCATAACAGACATTTAGGGGGTAATTTTGTAATATCACACGTTAGCTGGCAAAAACACATGTTACACCAATTTTCTAAGTGGAGTCATATGTATAAGTCCACTTTGAAAATGATCCCATTGAAACTAACTGTGCACATTTAAAACCTGCTGAAATGTCCACAAATTTCTTGGGAAATTTTACTTGCGCTCCATCCCCAGAAACGCTTCCATTTAATGTAGGTAAACTTATGTGCCAACAGGACATATGCACTAAGTTCATCCGCATATTTATTTACTCAGTTTATATTCTGATTGAAAAATCTCAGCAATTAACAGTTCTACATACATAAAATTCAACACAAATAAAAGACAAAAAACCAACTTACATAATGACTAAAAGTATACAAATATTCAGTTTAAAAACATCTAATTATAATATCAAAATCAGAATATCATCAGTCTGGGAAAGTACATGAGAAAGCATTTTTAATAGCTTTCTAAACTGGAGGAGGTCACTTTCTGCTCTGATCTTGTCTGGCAGTTTATTCCAAAGACTAGGACTCGCAATGCTGAAAATACACTCTCAAGATTCAACTATGTGGATGTGCTTCAGTGGTGGAATTTGGATGCTGAGTAAGACAGCGAGCAGGAAAATATCTTTGAATAGATGAAGAAATGCAAGCAAGAGTAAAGTCATGAAGGGTAAATACAAATATGAAAACTTTGAACTTAACCCGCCAAATAACTGGCAGCCATGTAACTTTGCAAGAATGGGTGAGATATGGCTCTTAATGTAACCCCCGAAATGAGTCAAGCTGCAGAAGTTTGAATTAACAGGAGTGATTGAAGATAAGAATGGGGAAGACATAGAAAGAGTGCATTACAGTAATCTAAGGAGAGAACAAGTGACTGAGTGACCAAATGGAAATCCGAGTTATGGAGAAAAGGTTTATGTGACCGTAACTGATGAAGCTTGAAATAAGACTGAATTAAAGTATTAATATGCAGATGCAGAGATAGAAGGGAATCCACAATGACATCCAAGTCATGTCCTTCAAGATCAACAGGGATTACTTGCCCTTCAAAGGTGAAGCTCAGGGGGACTTCAGACAAAACTGTTCTTGATTACATGATGATTTTAATTTTACTAATATTTAAGGCAAGGTTATTGTTGAACAACCAATCTCTAATCTGGAAAAGACAGCATAGTTTTTAAAAGGCCTGATCTATTGTGGAAGTGATGGGAAAGAAGAATTGTATATTAATTGTAATTTGATGTCAAGAACCAAATAATGAGGTGCAAGATAAATATTGGACAAGTGAAAGCGAAGAGCCTTGAGGGTCTTCAGTAACGCTTAAGTAACATATCATAATTAAGGGTGTCAAAAGCTGAAGTGATATCTAAAAACCCCAGAAGAAATTTGGTGCCATTATCAAAGCCTTGGTGAATGAGGTCAAAATTGGACAGTAATATAGACAGTGTTGTGATGTGGATGAAACATGAAGCTACACAGCAAATTATCAGTGAAGTAAGCTTGTAACTGATCCAACATTATTTTTTCAATACTTTTTGACAATAATGGTAAGATGGAGATTTGTCTATAACTGGATGGGTCCATGAATTCTAAGTTAGCCTGTTTCAATAAAGGATGCAAGACAACAATTTTCAGTGCGGAGAAGCTCACATTGAACAAGTAACGCGTTGACCAATCTGGCTATGAAGCTGCCAACGTCCAAAAGTAAAACTTGTATCACAACTGTTGAACAGGAATTAAAAGTACAGTAGTTGTCCATTTGGGCCAAGTTGGAGATGACATCAGATGACGCTGGGCAAGTAATTTTGTAAAAGGCCATTTCTGCACATACAGCACTGCTTTACCCACATAATTCACTTTGAAAATTATCCATCCTCCAGCATAGACAGCAAGGGGTTAACGCCCCCCTCCATCCCGGCGATGTCACCTGACACTATGTGGGAGGAGTGGATCTGTAAGGGCTACTAGATAGAATACAACCTGTACTACTAAGTGGTTTCTCCACCTATCTCCCTGCCTATTATGCTGAATACATACCAGCAAAATCACATGTACAAAACCATGTAGATAAATATATACATATGGATTTTTCTCTCCTTGTCTGGAACCTCTTCAAGGTCTCTGTATCCAACAAACGAGCCGATACAGTAAAAACGCGGGAGAGCGGGCGAACACCTGCTTCCCCGTCGCGCACACAGGCCACTCTCCTGTGCGCGCGATACAGTATCTTAATTTATTTAAATTAGGCCTGGCGGTAAAAAGAGGCGCTAGGGACACTAGCGCGTCCCTAGTGCCTCTTTTTTTGATGGAAGTGGCGGCTGTGACAGCCGACGCTCAATTTTGCCGGCATTGGTTCTTGAGCCCGCTGACAGCCATGGGCTCGGAAACTGGATGCCAGCAAAATTGAGCGTCCGGTTTTCGACCTGACAGCCGCGGGCCCATTTAAAAATTTTTTTTTTAAATTTTTTACTTTTTTTAAACTTTCGGGACCTCCAACTTAATATCGCTATGATATTAAGTCGGAGGGTGCACAGAAAAGCAGTTTTTACTGCTTTTCTGTGCACTTTCTCAGTGCCTGGAGAAATTAGCACCTACCTTTGGGAGGGCGCTAATTTCTGAAAGCAAAATGTGCGGCTTGGCTGCACATTTTGCTTTCTGAATCGCGCGGGAATACCTAATAGGGCCATCAACATGCATTTGCATGTTGCAGGCGCTATTAGGTTCGGGGGGTTGGACGCGCTATTACCCCTTATTGAATAAGGGGTAAAGCTAGCACGTCCAAAACGCGCGTCCAAATGCCGTATCGGACCGAAAGAACACAATTCCTACCACAGACTATACTCTTCACTATGTGGGCAGATTGCACTATTTATGTTTAATATCCTAAGACTGTAATATTCCCAAAGATTTTAGCCAAATGATATGGATATTGCTCTGTTGCATTATTTATGTGATATTCCTTACTCTGATAATATTATTTAATCACTATAATCTTCCAGCTGTCTATCTATATGTAAAGAATTATACAACTTTATGGTCACTATTTGTAGGAGAAACATCACTTCAGCAAGGGCTATTTATTGTCATCTACCCTAAATGCCTTACCATACAATCAATGTACTATACTCTGTATGCAAAGAATGATCATATTTTATTTACTATTTGTGTGATACACCTTGCTTCAGCTAGGGCTATTTAAATACTGTCAACTACACTGAACTGCCTTACCCTATAGGCAATGTACTAACTCTGTATACAATATGTTACACAGTTTGAACATTCTGGCTGGAAAACATACCATAAATAAAAGATAATAATGATGATCATATGGACTACAATTTGTTCTGATCTCAGAACTATAAGGATCAAGTATTAGCTTTCAGTCATTTTTTGAAAGACACATTCAGAGCCTGGGATCAAGCTTTATCTGGCTTCCCAACCTTTAGAAAAGATGGAAAACAAAGCAAAGAGATGTGCCCCAAAGCACAGCATTGCTGTGTCCTAATGTTAAAGCAACTATGTCTCTAGGACATATATTTAAAATGTTGTTATAACAAGGCATTTGTCATAATCTGGCTTTCTCAGTTCATACATTTTAAAAGAAAACTGAATTTTGGCTTAATAAGATGTTTAGAAATACATAAATAATAATAAGTCACAAAGGCAAGAATCTTGTGCCTTTTGCATATGCTATTACATGATTCCATCAGTCATCTTTCCCTTTCTGCACCTGCTCAAACTTGAGGTCCAGAGCCACACATATAGGGGTAGATTTTAAAAGTTATGCGGGGGCGTAGATTTGTTTGCGCAACCCGGCGCGAACAAATCTATGCCCAATTTTATAATGTTATAAAATCCAGGGTCAGCGCGCGCAGGGGGGTGCACAATTGTGCAACCTGTGCGTGCCGAGCAGCCTGCCTCCATTCTCTCCGAGGCCGCTCCGATTTCAAAGCGGCCTCGGAGGGAACTTTTTTCCTGCCCCCCCCCCCCCCCACCTTCCCCTACCTAACCCACCCCCCAGCCCTAACTAAATCCCCCGGAACACCCCCGGGCCGGCACCATGCCCACGGCCCCGCCCCGGAACGCCCCCGACACGCCCCCAAGAAAAGCCCAGGGACTTGCGCGCGTAAATCCGGCTAGATTTACACGCGCAGGGCTTTTAAAATCTGCCCCATACTTTGCCATCCATAATATATCAGGCTTGGTAGTGTGTCCGTCAGTGCTCGCGCGCATGTTCCGCAGCCCACCGAAAGATGGTGCTATAATATATCAGGCTTGGTAGTGTGTCCGTCAGTGCTCGCGCGCATGTTCCGCAGCCCGCCGAAAGATGGTGCTATAATATATCAGGCTTGGTAGTGTGTCCGTCAGTGCTCGCGCGCATGTTCCGCAGCCCACCGATAGATGGTGCTATAATATATCAGGCTTGGTAGTGTGTCCGTCAGTACTCGCGCGCATGTTCCGCAGCCCACCGAAAGATGGTGCTATAATATATCAGGCTTGGTAGTGTGTCCGTCAGTGCTCGCGCGCATGTTCCCCATCCTGCCAATAGATGGCGCAGGCGGCTCCCTGGCCGCCTTGGTGGCTCAAACACGCCAGAGGTACGAAGGACAGTGGCCATTGGGGACAGGCAGAACATAGCAGAGGAGACCCTGGCATGCCGCGAACGGAGCACGTCATGCGGCACACGCTCCATTTGCGGAAAGGATGAAGGCCCGGCGCACCGATCGCGGCACATGGGGGCCTGCCCTTTTCGCCGCGAGCCTTCATCTTTGCTGTGAACGGAGCGTGTGCCGCGGGACGCACTCCGTTCACGGCATGCCGGGGTCTCACAAACGGCACGGGTCCCGCGGCATGCCGGGTAAGAGAGAATGTGTGTCGGGGAGAGTGAGAGAGAGCAGGAGGGTGTGAGAGAGAGCATGGGGAGGGGATGCCAGTGAGAGAGAATGTCTGTGTATGAGAGAGATGGGTGACAGAGAGCATGGTTGGTGAGAGGGGGGTGGGGAGGGTGTGAGAGAGAGCATGGGAGGTAAGAGAGGGTGGGTGGGGGGGGTTGCTTGAGTGTGGGTTTCAGAGAGAGAGGGAGCCTATATGAGGGGAGGGGGATGCCGGTGAGAGAGAATGTGTGTGTGAGAGAGGAGAGGGGGTGTGGGGGAGTGCGAGATACAGCTTGGTTGGTAAGAGGGGGAGTGCGCGGGATGCTTGAGTGTGGGTTTCAGAGAGGGAGCCTATATGAGGGGATGTGTGTGAGTGTGCCAGAGAGTGAGGGAGCCTGTATGAGGGTGTGTGTATGTGGAAGGGACACTTACAGTGAATTTCTAGGGAAATTCTGCTCAAAACAAGAGCAAATGTGCCAATAAAAAGGCTCACCGCCCGGGCATAGAACAGGTACAGTTGCTAGTATATCTATAGTCCAACTCACCTTGCTCCTCCACCTCCAAGCACCAGAGCAATGGCATTTCCAGTTAAAACACGAGCTAGCCGAGAGAAATCAGAGTGTCGATCTGGTTGTTTCTCAAACACGCGTTCAAACATTTCAATCTGCAAAACAGCAAGTGGTACAAAATATTAGAGATGCCTAGTAGAAGATCAGATTTAAGATACAGCTCATCATATAATGACACCAACTAGTGGCTGGATTTAGAGGCCATGATTACGGGGTTCCAGAAAGAGCCCTGGTGCATGGTCCTCAGTCAAGGACTATAGACTAAAGAAAGTTAGGAAGGAATATAAAATAGTAAAAAAAAAACCCCAGGATAGCAGAAAATGAAGGCTCAGGATGCCAGGTCTCAAGCATTGGTTCTGATTAGACTGGGGGCCCAAAAGGATCAGGAGGATTCTACCGGGTCAAAATTTAGGAACAATGATTTTTAATGTACCTAGTGCTGCTGTAAAATTGCCTTATTCCAAGCTTTAAGAGAAAATGAGTATGCAAATAATCTATTGCCACTGTTCCCCTTTACAAGGCCAAAAAAACTGATCTCAATGGTGGAAGGAAACCTCTAACACAAGAACAGTAGTTCTGGTCTTCTGAACTGGCAGCAGCCGTGCCATTATTTTCAGTTGTGAGCATTCAAGCTCAGCACTTCCATGATGAACAGGGATCCATCCTAACACCCAAACTTGGCCTCTGAAGTTACAATGTTGTTACTGTATGACAGGGACAGTCCAAAGGGAGCTGTTTAAGGAAGCAGTTCAGATTCACTGCAAAAAGAATAGAAATATGCAGTGAGGGAGCAGCACAAGGGAGCATGGGAATCAAAAAAAGATTTTACAATATGAAGCCAGCAAAACATTTCTTCTCCCGATTTAGAAGCCTATTTTCTAAAGCTTTTCTTCCATTTTGTGTATATGAGAAAAATATTTTAGGAAATGAGGTCAATAAGGAGTTCACCAAGTGGTGGAGAGTCTGGAAGTTCCCATATCCCATACAAAACAGGAGAACCTTATCTGTCTACTTAAAAGGAGGTGGCATGTGACCAATGCTGGTCTTTGGGTAGAGTGAACTTGGCAGTAGCCTGGGGTGCTACAACTTGAGAGGCATTCTGGGTGCCACCAGCATTGTCCATTAGGCTGATCTGAAGCGCCAAAGCTGGAGGGGAGCACAGGTCCCACGGATCAAGGAGTCCTGCACCAGAGAAAATAAAGAGGTTGCCTGACAGGGAGCCCAGTGCCCCCCCCCCCCCCCCCGGCCAAAGACGAGGGATTCCAGAAGAGAAAGAAAAGTGCTGGCAGTGATCCCCAGAGCCCATTGGCAAAATGAAAGAAAAGCCATCACTTTCCAAGCTGTGGTGGCCTTTAGTTGCTGCCCCTGATGTTTTTCTTGAAGCCACAACACAGCTTCGACTGCACTGTCTGTTATGTGGTCAGCAGCGGAGGTAGGAGGAAAATAGTATGGGCAACGAGTGAAGGGGAGAATTCAATAAAGGGGTAGGTGAGTGGGAAAAGAGCACAGGGAGATGAGTTGGTGGTAGAGGGAGAACATGGGGTAGAATGTTATATTTATTCTACCTGCCTCTATCTTCCTTCCAGCTTGTCTTTAAGCCTCCAAGTTTTCCATACCTTGTTGATTGTAACTTTGACTTATTCCTTTTCCTTTGTTATCTATTATTTACCAGAATTGTTACCTCAGTTTTACCCTTTGTTAAAATGTAAACCGATCCGATATGGTTATCTACTATGAAGGTCGGTATAAAAAACTGCTAAATAAATAAATAAATAAATAGAATTCATTGGGAGTAAATGGGGTGGAGAGAGGAAGGGGTGAAAAGGGAGTGGAGAGACCATGGGGGATAGGGTGAAAGGTGGATGAAGAGACAGCATGGAGGTGAAGAGGGGAAAGTTCATGGGGAGTGGTGGGAGAGTGGGATTGGGTGAGTAAGTAAGGTGAGAGAGCATGGCAGGGAGTGAGATGGGAGGAAAGACTGTGAGAGTGGGTGGGAGGGTACATAGGGGATGAACGAGTGGGAGAATGTGGGCATGGAGTGGGATGGGAGAGGGAAAACAATCAGAAGGTAGGGGGAATGGGGGATGGAATTTTTTCAGCTTTTGTTTTTTCCCAGCTTATACAATGCTTATACAATGCCATATTCTCAATCTTGTCTATTTCTGAATCACTACAAATTAATGGCTATGTTCAGGCCCTAGATATTTACTCCATCCCTTGGACTGAACTTTTTTTTGTACAATTCGACTTTATACCAAACACTGTTTTATCATCAATACTGAATAAATCTGTGATTATATACCAGAGGTTTAATGGATGGTGTGGTATTTCATGCTCAATGGTCTCAAGTGCACAACACACTTGATTCCAATGAAACATCTTTGGTTGACTTTTAATTCACAACTGACTAAGACCTTAGATATGGCTGCTTCACTTAAAATGGTTACAGCAAGTAACTCAGTCTCGTGTGCCATAGTATTCCAAGGAACTTGTTTTATATAGTTTAACCCCATTTTTCTTCTTATAAGCAGTAGAAAAAACACATTCACCCACCCTGTCCCTTTTCAATTTTAACAATTCTTTACCTTCTAGGTGAGTTTTTTGAAATATAACATCAGTGCCCAACTTCTTAACATAGCCTAAAATCTTTCTTTTGATTAGATAATTAAGATCATTAACATCGAGACTTAAAACATTCAGAAAACCTATTTCCACACAATAAAACAAGAAAAAGAATGAGGAAGAGAATAGAAAAATAAAGAAAATATCCATTTCTATATAATAAAATAAGAAAAAATAAGAGGAAGAAAATAGAAAAATATAAGAATATCACTGAAGAAAAAAATATATAGGGATAACTCCAAAAACAGAAGTAAATATGACTCCAGTAAGTCCATCAACTCACATGAGGTCCTTCCTGTATAAAAAAAAATTCTCAAAAAAGGTAACTCCACAGGTCAACAATGACGACAAAGAAAAAAAGACCTGTAATATAACCTCAGTCCACGATAATAAAGGTCACAGAGAAAAACGCATCAGAGGACACAAAAAAATCCATCCCCTGTGTCCACTATGAATTTGATAATCTTCTAGAGTAATAAGAATGTCAATTATATATACATATATATTTAAAAAAATTAGACCAGTTCCTCAAAAATAGGAATTTCCAATCAAGGTCCAAGAATCTGAGCCAAAAGAGAAAAGAACCAACCCGTGATAATTCCAAGATACCATGTGCAAAGCCAAACCGGCACAATCAAAACTTTAGGATTAACATACGATTTATTTATTTATTTAAAGATTTTATATACCGACATCCGTTTGCACATCATATCGGTTTACATATAACTTAGAACAATGATAGCTCGTGTATCATTTAGGCATGGCCTTTACAAAGAACAAGAACAAGAAATACATGAAAACGGTTAAATATTAAACAAGGGAGCAGCTTAAATGGGACAAGGGGAATAAAAATTATGAACAGAAAGGCTATGTACAAGTTTCGAATCCATATTTGTTGTAATCAATGAGTTTTTAGGGGGACAGAGGGGTAGAATGCATAGACTAAGGAGGTACTGATTAATTTTGAGGAATTTACATAAGGTTCGCTTACAAACAACATTTATCTGAACATTCAGAGAGATTGTAATTTCGGGAAAGCCTTTTGGAGTAATCTAACATTATGCAGCGAGGTTTTTAGCAATTGATCACAGAGGGGGTAGATATAGAAGGGAAGGCTTGTAGGAAAAGCCATGTTTTAAGTTTTTTTTTTAATTTGGGTATAGAGGTTTCAGTGCATAGGTCAGGGGGCATGGCGTTCCAAAGGGTGGGGCCAGCGAGAGAAAAAGCTCTGTTTGTTGTGGAGATGAGTCTGGTAGATTTAATCGAGGGAATGCAGCGAGTTCCTCGGAGGGTGGAGCATGTTGGTCTTATGGATGTACGAGGAAGGAGCGGAGGGTTGATCCAGTGGGAGTGCTCGTTAGTAATGCTTTTGTGATTGAGGGTAAGAGTTTTGTAGAGGATACGCGACTGTATCGGTAGTCAATGTAGTTCAATCAGGGTTGGTGTAATGTGATCCTTCTTTTTAGAGTTTGTGAGGATACGTGCTGCAGCATTCTGAAGGAGTTGTAGAGGTTTAGTGTGGGTAGCAGGGAGGCCAAGCAGAAGAGCATTACAATAGTCTATTTTGGAAAAGATACAGAAGTCAGAGAAATATAGCAGGGGTCTGAGTTTTTTTAATAGTTTGTAGCTTAAAGTAGCAGTTGCTGGGGGCGCTGTTGGCCGCGTGACTGGATGGCTGCGTGAGCGAGGGGCTCCCGTCCCGCTCCTCCTAGAAACCTAAACAGCGCTTTGAAAAGATGTGCAAACCGCGCTCATATTACCTCCATCGAACTGCCAAAGTGACACGGATCAAATAAATAGTAACAGAGCAAAAATAACTGCGGATACGCGCCAGCCGGGAACGCCGCTTTTGTAGGTGCAGCGGGGCCGAGGTTCACCCGTTCGCCATTTTGAACTTCCTCTCGGGTCGTGAAACCTTTGCCGTGGCGCCCCAGGCTTACCGACACCGCTATATCCAGGCAGCTTCAGCGCCAAAGAAACGGGTCAGCGGAGCGTGCAGACAGCGATCGGAGAAGCGGAGAAGCGTCCCCCGGTCCGACGGCACAGCCAGTAGTAAGCATAGCCGGGGAGCACAGTAGCGCCACGTGGCCACGGGGTGCGCTTGCATCACGGCCTGTTTTTCTGCCGAGGGGGACTGAGTCTGGGAGAAACTTAGCCGGCGCGGACGACTGTAAACGTAGGTGCAAACCTAAACCTTCAGATACCTGGTGTGCAAGGGTCCGGCTGGCCCGGGCGGCAGGGGAGACTGAGGAGGGGCGTCGAAGACGAGTGACCCGAACCGCCATTTTATTATCTGTGATGGAGTGCATACAGGGCCTGTGACATCTGAGGGCTGCGATTTTGGCCTGAACAGGGAAGATGGGGTACGCTAATTGCTGCGTCTTATAAGAGCCGCGAGAGGAACCAGGGGGAGAGACGTGCGTCGGGGTCTGCTTCTAAGCTTTTATTAAACTGAAGCTAAAGCTGTCCTTCACCAGTGCTTGAGCAGCTACCCGAGGACCTGGTGGCGCTAGCGGTGAAGAGGAGGGAATACACGGTCGGAGGTACGAGGCCCCGCTTACGCTTTACACCGGGGAAGCACTTTTGCAACGTGGTAGTCCAGACTTAATAGCGTATTGCAGCCTCCTGCAACAGAGTGGGGCTGCCTACCATTGGGAGAGGCCAGATTGTGCTGAATAGGAAAAGGTAGAGCACCTTCCCGGTGGAAGGGCTGGGCTGTGATCCTCCCCTTCTTTACCGCGGAGCTGATTAAGCACTTCCCAAAAAGGAGCTTGTTTTTTTTAGGGGTTTAATCTTCATTAAGCGGATGGCTACCAGGAAAAAAAGTGATTTACAAAAGTTTTCATTTACCAAAGTGGCGGCTGAGATGCGGCAATCAGGGATGGACATAACAGAAGGGCCTGAGGGGAGTGGAGGGGGAGGCTCTGACTCTGAGGCACCGATACTATCCCCACAAACATCTCGGGAGGGGGCGTCATCCCTCTCGGACTTACCAACAAAGGACACCATGAGAGATTGGTTTATCGAACTTCGGGCGGACATGAAGCAGAATAAAGAGGAACTGCTACACTCCTTTTCGGAATTGAGAGAGGATTTTCTAGCGCTGGGACATAGAGTCGATGATCTAGATGTCCAGGTGGAAAGCCATGCGGCAAAGTTGCAGACCCTAACCCAAAAAACCACTGAAACCTATACTGAACTGCTTGTGCTGCAAGATAAGCTGGAAGATATGGAAAACCGATCAAGGAGAATGAACATCCGACTGCGAGGGATACCAGAATTGGCAGACTTTCGAGACAGCATGGAGACTGCTAAATCGTTTTGTGCCTTCCTTCTTGATCAGGGGGAAGAGGGAGCGGCACCCACGGAAGGAGAGTCAGCACCAGAATCCCTTACCATAGAAAGAGCGCACAGGGCATTGGGAGCCCGCAGAGATAACAAACCGAGAGATATTATAATAAATTTCAACAGCTACTTGCAAAAGGAAACCATTCTGGCGGTGGCCCGTAAGAAGAAGCAATGGAATTGGAGAAATGCTGCAGTCTCGGTCTATCAGGACTTGGCAGCTAGTACCTTAAAAAAGAGATATGAATTGAAAAGTGTTACTGCAGCTCTACGTGCGGCAGACATAAGATACAGATGGAATTTTCCTTTTTCCCTGTCGTTCCAAAAGGATGGGACGACCTATCGCTTGAAAACCATGCAGGATGCCACCAAGGTGTTTCAACAAGCGCATCTGGAACCCCCTCGGGCTATTTTGGAAGACACAGCCACGAAGCCTCGGGGGGATGCAATTTCGAATTGGCAGCGTGTGGAACGTCCGAAGAGGAAACCAACTTCCAGAGTTTCATCAATGATGGAAAAGACAATACCGCAAGACTAAATGGACTGTTCCAGTATAGTTGGAGGTTATAGGGTTCCCTTAATTGGGAGTGTCATTGCACAGTTATTCCAAGTTTAGTAATTGAGGTATAGCAGAATGTTAGCAATATACGGAAATGGAGAGAAAAAAAAAAAAAAAAAAAAAAAAAAGCGGAGGCTATGCACATATTTGGAAACGTTACATGCAAGCGTTGTGGGGGGGAGGGGGAGCGGGGGGGGGGGGGGGCTATCCGGTCTGGGATGCGCCCTCCAATGCAGACCTGGGTGGGGGAAGTCCCGGTCTGCATTCTAATGAAAGGCGTAGACCCATTTGGGGTCTGGGGGATGGTTGAGAGAGACGGGGTGGGAGTGGGGAAGGGGGGGGGAGTCTCTGGGGAGGGGAGGGGGGAGCAAGTGGGGTTCAAATCTGAACTAGCCGATGGCTTCTTAAGTCGTTTCATTCAATGTATTCCGTGTCCTTTTAAGGGAACGCTCCAGTATGCTATTAAAAAAAAAAAAAAAAGAGGGAAGATACGGACGAGGGCCTTAGCTGGGACGGCCTTCGTCTGGATGGCATATTTAGCTATTCTATGCTGTTTCTTTACTCAGCTCCATGCCTAGTACATTAACTCGTATCGTTTCATGGAATGTATGCGGCATCCATACCCCGATTAAGAGAAACAAGATCCTACAGGCATTCAAGCGTAAAGGGACTGACATTGGATTTTTACAAGAGACACACCTCACGGATATAGAACACACCAAATTAGCTGGCGGTTGGGTAGGGGGGGTTTATTATGCTTCGGCTACTACTCGATCGGCGGGGGTAGCGATCTTGCTTAGTAAATTTTTACCCTATCAAGTTCAGAAGGAGATTAAAGATCCGGAGGGCCGGTTTCTTATATTGATTGGGGAGTTATACGCTAAACCTCTAATACTGTGTAACGTGTATGCCCCGAATACCTTTAGCCAAACATTTTTTCAAGAGGTGTACCAACACCTCCTTCCATACATCTCAGATAATATTATTATGGGGGGAGACTTTAATACGATCCAAGATGCTCTGTTAGACGCCTCACAAAATAGGCGCAGAGAGTATGGAATGGGTAAGGGACCCGCGCATTTGCAGAAAAACCTGCATTTAGTGGATCCGTGGCGTACATTGAACCCAGGGGACAAAACTTTTACTCATTTGTCCCGGGCACATGCCACCTATTCCCGTATAGATTTTTTTCTAACTAGCGCCCATATGTTTCCTACAATACAAGAGGCGGGTATTGATGATATTTTCATCTCAGATCATGGACCTGTTTGGCTAGATGTGCAGGCTGGGCGTCCGGAACAAGGGGCTCGGTTGTGGAGATATCCCTACTACCTGGCTGAAGATAAGCATTTTAATGAATATCTAACAAAACGGTGGGCGGACTATGAATCTTCAAACGAGGCACATATTGAGCAGCCAGTATTATATTGGTACACTGCTAAAGCAGTTCTCCGGGGAGATATTATCGCATATGTGGCACACCGGCGGAAGAGTTTGAATAAACAAGTATTACTGTTGACTGAACAACTACACAGGGCCCGGATTTGTTTGGTCCGTTCGCAAACGAGACAAAATAGAGATAATTACCTATCTGTACAAAATACGCTAAATTCAGTACTACACCAGAGGGCAAAAAAAAGTATGTTATATTATCAGCATAGGTTGTATCAACATAGCAATAAGGCGGGTAAATTAATGACACATTTGATTCGATCTTCGAGAGCGCCTCGGTTTATTACGGGACTAAAGAATGAGAATGGGCACGTGGAAACAAACACACGCACCATACTGCGCCTCTTTCGAAATTTTTATCAGCGATTATATGAGACGGAAGGCTGGTCGGAGGAGGCATGCAGCCAGTTTTGTGAGTCTCTGCCGGTTCCCATTCTTACAGAGGAGCAAAAAATGACTTTAAATACGCCAATTTCGGAGGAGGAAGTCCGGAGGGCTATTTATAAATCTAAACGCTTAAAAACCCCGGGACCGGATGGTCTCTCGGCAGAATTTTATAAGGGCTTGCTTGATAGAGTGCCGGGGCCTTTAACCTCGCTCTTTTCCTCTTTAATCCGACAAGGAAGTTTTCCACCACGGATGAATGTAGCCCACATTACACTTATTCCGAAACAGGGCAGGGACCCACTGCTGCCTGATGCCTACCGTCCTATCTCCTTGCTGAACTTTGACCAAAAGTTGTTAGCTAAAATTTTGGCGGATCGCCTAGCGGTGGTGTTGCCCTCTCTCGTGGGACCCCATCAAGTGGGATTTGTTAGAAAGCGATACGCCCTCTCAAATCTGCGAAGGATTTTGGCGGCAATGGAAATCTGTCGCTTTATGAATACTCCCTATATGGCTATCAGTTTTGACGCCGAAAAGGCTTTCGATAGGGTGGAGTGGAGTTATTTGTTTTATATTCTGAGACACATGGGTTTTGAGGGCCTGTTTTACGAGGCAGTGCAATTATTATATGAGGATCCACAGGCAACCATTTTGGTTAATGGAGATCGGTCTGCAGTGTTTCCTATTAGGAGAGGCACTCGTCAAGGCTGTCCGTTGTCTCCGCTTCTTTTTTTATTGCAACTAGAACCATTGTTGCTTACCATACAGGGAGCGCCTGGTATTCGGGGAGTGCGATTTGATAGAGAAATCTTTAAATGTGCAGCCTTTGCGGATGACCTTTTGGTATTTTTGACTGATCCGGTTCGGTCTTTGGGCTCTCTGCTCGCTGTAATGGGCTCCTTTGGACTCTTTTCGGGATTTCGGTTGAACGAACATAAGTCCTCTGCATTGGCCTTTCCAGAAGCGCTGAAGGAGAGATGGAGGGACTCTTTCCCCTTGCAATGGGCGATCGATTCCTTTCGCTATTTGGGGGTGAGAGTCCCGGTAGACCCTTCTCTGGTTTATAACGCTAATGTGCCGAGTCTGCTCCGCTATACGCAAGACACACTTGCGACGTGGCGAAACTTTCCTTTAACTCTGTGTGGTAGGGTAAGCCTATTTAAAATGGTTATTCTACCCAAGTGGTTATACTTATTTCAAACCCTTCCTCTCCATTTGAAAAGGGGAGATGCGTCGTTATTAGATAGCTGTGTGCGGAAATTTCTGTGGAGGGGAGGCAAGGCGAGGATTCCCTTGGTCTGGTTGCAGCAGAGGTGGGGGATGGGAGGCCTGGGAGTGCCGAACCTGGCGTTGTACGCCGTGGCATGCAACCTGCGGATTATACGGGATTGGTTGCTTGGTACGTCTTCACATACTAGTTTTTTGGCGGAAAGTGCACTTCAATACCCGATTCATGTTAGTTACGCGCTCCAGGTAGAGCCAGCAAAACTCCCCCCAGTACTGACTCAGTCCAAGGTGGTATTGCCGATACGGCAGGCCTGGGTTACTTTGACTAAAGCTATTCAAATGCCTAGAGTCAGTGCATACTTGCTCCCGGTTCATGGGAACACGGATTTCTTACCGGGGATCACCTCTCCACAGTTTCAGGAATGGAAAAAGGTGGGAATTAAATACCTGGGGCATGTATTTACCGCAGAGGGGACTCTGATGTCATTTTCTGAATTGCAGAAGAGTTATGGGAGGGGAGTAATTACTGTATTCCCTTATTTACAACTTCAACACTATGTTAAGACCATCCCTCTGGCATTTAGGCAAATCTCGACCTTTCAGAAACTGGAAAACTTGTTGGCCCTCTCTAGAACTAAAGCACCATCCCTATCATATTATTATCAACAATTACACCGCTTGAAAAAGGTAGAGATGTATTCCATACTGGCAGCCAGATGGACTGCGGATGGGGAGTTTGTAGTCACCGCCAGCATATTGCGAATCTGTTATGGTCGGATTGCCAGGATCTCGTATAATACATACTATAGAGAACTGCAGTACAAATTTTTGGGAAGGGCTTATATCTCGCCCCAGATGGCCAAAAGACAACATATTGCAGCATCGGGTTCATGTCTGCGGTGTCAGAAGGAGGGGGCTACTTTGGCTCATGGTTTTTGGGCTTGCCCTGTGATTCAGGCTTTTTGGACCCAGATTGCACACTATTTGGCTACCATCTTACATGTTTCAATTCCGATTGCGCCCTTGTGGATTCTATTTGGATGCATACCCCCGATGCGAATACGAGATCCTGGCACCAGGTTATTTTTGCAGAAAGCCAGTGTGGTGGGGAAGCGAGTGATCCTCATGAACTGGAGAAGCGCTGATTCCCCTTCTTTTTGGGCATGGAGGAATCTATTGTATTCAATGATGCAGATGGAACAGATGGCCATTCGACAATCCCCAGTACAAAGTAAACGATTTCTTAGTGTTTGGGATCCATATATTCAGTCTCTTCCTCACATTGCTAGAAGCCGGATTCTTAATGAATGTCCGTAGTTAACTGGGGTAGGCTACTGGAGTTTTCTTTTTAGTTTTATGGGGATGGGATTGGCAGGGGGCTTTTTTTTCTGGGATTGAGATGGGAATACATGGCTGTGTATCCAAAGGGAGGGGTTGGGGACAGGGGAAAGGTACGGAAGTTATTTAGTTCAGCTCAGGCTATGGTAATATTATGTGGTTGAGATAAATAACAGCTCATTCCCTGTGGCAAGTAATGAACTTCTGGTTCTCAATCCTATTTAGGGGGAAGGGGGGGATGGGAAGAGGGGGGGGGGGAAAAAACAGTTGGGAATCCAAAAGCTTAAACTTCACGTTTCACTTGGTGGGCTTTAACACGATTTATTCATTGAGGTTTGTGTATAAATGTAGGTGGTCTAAGCCCATTATATGATTGAGTGGAGGGCCTACTTTTAGAGCTCTCTTACAATGGAGGATGTCATATGTTGTGTTTCAAGATTGCAGAACTGATTGTGATGCTTCTACCGTTGTTCACTGTTTACAAGTTTTGTATCTGTTGGTTTCTCAATAAAAATTAAATAAACTTTAAAAAAAAAAAAAAAAAAAAAAAAAAAGTAGCAGTTGCTGAGGACAGATTTGATAAAGGGTTTAAAGGTGAGTTGGTTGTCGAGTAGGACACCCAGGTTTCGAGTGTGGGTAGGGAAGGTAGAGGAAGAGAAGGAGGGAGGAATAGGGATTGATGGGAGTTTAGAGGAGATGATAAGGAGTTCAATTTTTTGAGGGTTGAGAGCCAAGTGCATGCTAGTGAGAAGCTGGTTGATAGAGGCAAGGCATGCTTCCCATTTTTGGAGAGCGGTCAGAAGGGAATCTGTGAAAGGGAAAAGAATTTGCACGTCATCTGCGTAGATGAAGTGTTTGATACCAAGGTTAGTAAGGAGGGTGGTGAGAGGGAGCATATAAATGTGGAAATGTCACTATTGCTTGCACTCTTCCATACCTAGCTTGCCTCTCAAATACATCTTTCTAGAGACACCACTGTTAACATGGGATAGTGTTCAGATTTAGACAGTACTCAAGAAAGGAAAATTATTCCTTACCTGCTAATTTTCGTTCCTGTAGTACCATGGATCAGTCCAGACGGTGGGTTATGTCCCCCGTCCAGCAGGTGGAGTCAGAACAAAACTTCAGAGGGAGGTGCCATATAAGCCCGCCCCCTCTCTATGCCTCTTCAGTAACTAGACTATCAAAAGCCATAGAAGAAGGAAACCAGAGGGATCAAGTGAACCCATGTAAAGTAACAGTAGAACTTGACACCGAAATGGTAAACGAACAGTGAGCCAATGGCAACTTGTTAAACAGAACTGTAGGAAACACAGCTCCCGCAAAGGATAGTAAGGAACTCGAAGCAGGAGACACACAGACAGAGGAAAATCGAGCAGTAGATCACCAAGAGAACAAACCCAACCAATTTGAGGGAGGGCGTCTGGACTGATCCATGGTACTACAGGAATGAAAATTAGCAGGTAAGGAATAATTTTCCTTTCCCTGTACGTACCAGGATCAGTCCAGACGGTGGGATGTACCAAAGCTTCCCTACTGAGGGTGGGCCATATATAGCCCTGCTCGAACGACTCTGTCGCCAAAAAGAACCAAATGTCGAGGACTGCAACATCCAGACGGTAGAGTTGAGTAAAAAATATGCAGCGACTTCCAAGTGGCTGCCCTGTCAATTCCTGCGACGAGACCGAAAGCTCTCCGCGCCGGATGTCGCCTGAGCACGCAGGGAATGAGCCCTGACCCCCAACGGGGATGCCGTTCCTGTGCCAAGATACGCTGACACCATGGTCTCCTTCAGCCAGCGAGAGATCATCGACTTAGACGCCAGGTGTCCTCTCTTGGGTCCGGACCAAAGAACAAGAAGATGATCCCATAGCCTAAGGTTGTGGGTAACCTCCAGGTACCTCAGCAGGCAGTGCTTAACAGCAAGCTTGCGTAAATCCCAAAGCTCAGCTGATGAGAAAAGAGGGCAGTTCACTGTCTGAATCAGACGAAAGGAAGGAACCACCTTGGGCAGAAAACAAGGGTACTGTGCGCAAAGTAACCCCCGAGTCCGGAAAACGAAGATACGATTCCCTGCAGGACAACGTCTGAAGTTCGGAGATCCGTCGAGTCGAAGAAATGGTGACCAGGAAAACCGTCTTGAGAGTGAGGTCCTTGATCGTAGCCATCCGCAGGGACTCAAAGGGGCCCCGCCGAGGGTCCAAAGCACCAGAGTGAGGCTCCAAGAGGAAACAGACGACGTCCGGATGGGAGGAGAGCGAAATTTCCGTCCCCTGGCGACACAAGGCTCCTAAGGCCGCAACCTGAACTCGGAGAGAGTTGTAAGCCAAACCCTCGTCCAGTCCTGCCTGAAGGAACGAGGGAATCTGGGGCCCGGACGCGTGTCCTGGTCGTCTAGCCTGGGCCGTACGCCACCTCCCGAAGACATGCCACACCCGGACGTAAGCAACAGAGGTGGACTTCTTAATTGCACATAGGAGGGCCGAAATCACGGCCTCCGGGTCATCGAATCGTCTCAACTTGTGCCTCTCCAAAGCCAAGCAGTAAGGCTGAAGCGTGCCGCCTTGTCAAAAAATATTGGTCCTTGACGAGGGAGGAGTGGAAGAAGACAGAGGCACAGGAGCCCGTCCGCCGCCCGGCTGAGGAGACCCACGAACCATGCCCGACAAGGCCACTCTGGAGCCACCAGGATTATTGCGCCCTGGTGGATCTCGACCAGCGCATCAACGCCCTTCGCGCCGTGTTCTCTTCTGCGACTGAAGGCTCGAGGGGCCCTGGCATTGCGGGCTGCCGCCATGAGGTCCACACATGAGGGATCCCCCAATGGTGAACAAGCAAGTGCATGGTCACCTCCGAGATCCCCCATTCTCCTGGATCGAGATGTTGATGGCTGCGGAAGTTCGCCCGGATGTTGTCCACCCCGGCAATGTGGGAGGCCGCCAAACGGGCAGGCGCAGCTCCACCCTGGTCATGAGCTTGTCCACTTCCAGGGATACCTGGCTGCTCCTCGTGCCTCCCTGGCGGATGAAATACGCCACCGTGATCGCGTTGTCCGAGAGTATCCTGACCTCTCGATGGTGAAGGGGGGGAAGGAGCCCCTTCAGTACTAGCCAGACCACTCCGGTGTCCCGGTGGTTGACTGGTCATCTCGCCTGGACTTGTGTCTACTGGCCCTGGAGAGGACTCGACTGACAGAGAGGCTGGCATCCGTCGTGACTATCAACCCATCCCGAGTCTCCAGAGGTACCCCCCGAGCCAGATGGTAGTTGTCTAGCCCCCAGGCGAAGCTGCCCTCGGCTGTCTGCGGGATCGGAAGAACGGCCTGAAAGTCTCCCGACACCGGCGTCCAACGGGATAGCGGGGCCCACCGTAATGGGCGCAGATGCCCAAAAGCCCCAGGTACCCATTCTATAGTGGAGGCCATAGATCCCAGGACCTGTAGATAATCCCAAGCTGTGTGCGAAGAGAGTCCAGAGAAAACGCTGTATTTGGACCCGTAACGCCTGTGCCCACTCCGGACGCAGGAACCCCCTGCCCTCCGCCGCGTCAAATCTTGCGCGCAGGGAGTCCAACGACTGAGATGGGGGAAGGCTGCTCTTGGCAAAATTGATGACCCAATCGAGCGACTGGAGCAGTTTGTAACACTGTCAACCACCCGATAACCCTGGTCCAAGGCTTTTGCTCGAATGAGCCAGATGTCCAGGTAAGGGAAAACCAAGGTGCCCTCCCAACAGAGGGCCGCCGCTACCCCCATCCTGACCTTGGTGAAGACTTGAGATGCCGTTGCCAGACCAAAGGAGAGGGCGTGGGACTGAAGGTGTTGACCTAGTACTTTGAACCGGAGGAAACGTTAATGCGCCTTGCATATGGGAATGTGGAGGTACACCTCCGTGAGGTCCCGCGAGGGCAGGAACTCCTCCTGATGCACTGCCGCTATTACAGAGTGCAGCATCTCCCTCCAGAAAACATGGAACCTTGAGGGATTTGTTTAGCACCTTGAGGTCCAGGATAGGACGGAAAGCGCACTCCTTCTTGGGCTCCATGAAATAGATGGAACAGTGTCCCCGGCCCACTTCTGATGGTGGCACTGGGACAATTGCTCCCCGTGCAAGAAGCCGGTCCAGTGACTGGCGGGCCATGAGCTGATTTAGAAGGGATCCGCAGGGCGAGAAGAGAAACCTGTCTCTTGAAGGCCGTACAAAGTCCGACGTGTAGCCGTTCTTTAGAACATCGAGGACACACTGATCCGACGTGATCCGGCGCCACCCCTCGTAGAAGAGCGAGGTCCGGCCCCCTACGAGGGGAACTTCCGAGTGGGTCATCCCGGCATCATTGGGGGGCTTGGAGGAAGTGCCCTGCGAGGGAGCTTCCCTGCCGGAGCCGCGCCTACGAAAGGGCCAGTTTCAGGAATGCGAGCGAGAAGAGGGAGTCCATGGAGACTGCTGTCTCGTGGTACGAAAACGGCGCTAGTTGCGGAAGCTACCCCTGGAGGAGTTGTAGGATCTCGTGGGGCGCGGGCGGCCTACAGGAAGCCTAAGCACCGCGTTCACTCCCAGGTGCTTGATGATCTGAACCAGATCCTCCCCAAACAGGAACTTACCCTTAAACGGGAGCGAACCTGGCTGAGACTTGGAGGTGGTATCTGCCGCCCAATTCCGGAACCAAAGGAGGCGTCGAACCCAAGCCGCCACCACCATCGATCGGTCGAGGACCCGGAGTAGGTCGTACAGGGCATCCGCCCCCTAGGCAATCCCGGTCTCCAATCCATCCACCTGGCACCTCTCCTCTGGAGGCAGATCCTGAGACGTGAGGAGCTGTTGCGCCCATCTAAGTCCATCTCCCAGTACCAGGGGGCTGCAGATGGCCACCCCCACCTCCAGCGCCGACCCTTCGACGACTCTCTTGAGGCACACCTCCAGCCTTTCCTGGAGGTCCCCCAGGGCTGTGCCTCCCAGCACCGGGATGGTGATACGTTTGGTGACCGCCGAGACCACGGAATCCACTGAGGGCACCTTAAGCAGGTCCCGAAAATCCGCAGGATAAAGCTTTTCCATGGCCCTGCTGACCTTGAGCGTGGCTGCAGGTGAATCCCATTCCCTGGAAAGCAGTGGCAGGAATGCAGGATGCTTGAGTGGGAACGCTCTCGCAGGTGGCCGCCAGCACCGGGTCCCCCTTCCATGCCGTAGGTTCTGGTCCTGGGGGATCAGACGGGGCCTCGAAGTCCAGCTCCTGCGGGGTATGCGGGATCAGCTCCTCCCGCCCTGCCTTCTGGAAAATGCGCAGGACCCGCGGGCCGTCCCCCTTCAACTGCGGCACCAAGAGCTGACCAAATTCGGGTTCGGGTGGCCCCCTTGCCCCGCAGGATATCCCCCTGGAAGATCCAGGAAGAGCCTAGGTCGGGCCAGTCGTCCCCTCTCCCGGGGGGGGGGGAGGCCTTAGGGGCAGGAACCGCCTGTGCCAGCTTTTGGGGGGGGGGGGGCGGCGTAGGTTGAGCCATCCGGGCCAGGAATGCATCATGCATAAAGACCACGAAGTCCGGTGAAAAAGATGGTGGAACCAGTGAGGTCTGAGGATCCCCCGACGGTGGCAGAGAATCCGGTGCCCGCACTGGCTCCAGAACCAGTGGTAGGGCTAAAAACGAGGCCTCCCCATCCTCCTCTGAGGCGCCGGAAGCAGCTTGTTCCTGCCACAAGATGGCCGCCGTTCCCGCGCTCCGCGGGAACGGGGCAGGTTGCTGTCCAGAAGCAAACCACTCTGGTTAGATTTTTTTTTTTTTTTTTTTGAGCAAACTTGATCCCTCACCTAGCCCAGTTAAGTCAGGAAAAACCTAAGAGCTAGAATGGTAAAAAATTAAACTAAAGTCCAGGAGAACTGCGGGTACCCTGCTCCACTCTGCTGGACTCAGAACTATACTGAAGAGGCATAGAGAGGGGGCGGGCTTATATGGCACCTCCCTCTGAAGTTTTGTTCTGACTCCACCTGCTGGACGGAGGACATAACCCACCGTCTGGACTGATCCTGGTACGTACAGGGAATGTGTGATTGCTGGGGAGGGATGGGGAAAGGAAGGGAATGTGCTTGTATAAAAGAGTGAGATTGTGAGTCGGGGTGGGGAAAGATAGAAAAGAAAGTCTGCCTGTCCCCTCTCATCCCATGCTAATGGGGGGGTTATAGAAAGCTTGCATGCACCCTTCTGCACTGCCTTTCCTCAGTCTGGGTAAGCTTATATGTGAACAGGACACACATGCAGTTTACCTGAATATTAGGCAAGCAATTTTAAAAAGAGACCATCCATTTCTGCAGATAAAACACTGGTTTGCCCATGGAAATGATTTTGAAAATTACTCTCCAAGAAGTAATATATCCATATAACTCCAAGTCAAAGGGGATAAACTGAATTCAACCTGATTTTACCCTACTGAATGCGGTGAGATATAGTCCTGCTTTTTCTTAGGGAACTGACCAGAAAAATCAGAATGGCATCTCTAGGCATGCAATGGGGTAAAGACAGGTCTGTTTCAGCTTGTCCCTCTTGATATATAGCTATATGGTCATGCCTTTAAGATATTCTGAAAGAACTACAAAATTGTATATCATGCTGAGAATATTACACATCCATATATCACAGATATTCCTTACCAGCTTGGGAAGACTCCTTTTGGAGAACACTCTATGGGGGCAACAGAGATGAAGATGAGCCGAGCACCAACTTCTCATGTTCAGCCACTCAACAGTACGGGAGGGTGGAGGCCCTTCTTGTTTATGAAGTAGGATTAGCTGCTTCTGAGCACGCACTGCTGTGTTCTCCAACATCCTTTCCAACTGATCAAATAAATCAATATACCACAGTGAGGCTGTAAACCGACACATGCAAACCATGTAACCTGCAGCACTACAATAAGGCAGTAATAAAATGTTACAGATAAGTTAGCTCATTCTATGACTGTGCAGTAAGTAAGTAATAGATCCCCATTCTACACTAGTACCTATAGTGCTCTGGTACTGCATATCTTTTGCTCAGCAGGAAAAAAGCTATTGTGTAAATTAAAAGGTGTTTATAGACTCATCTTTAATGTATGAGAATATTTCATGCAGTTTGGTCAAGAAGGCGGCTTTAAACTGGAAACTAGTAGTTTAATAACAGTTCTTGCTTTATGCAATTTTAATACTATCTTCAAGTTAAAAAAAATATTTCTTTGTATTATGTTGTCAAGAGGTGGGCAAGTCAGAATATTTAGAATAACCAAGCCTAGACAGATGGATTTAATTTTAAATGTTTGAGTTTACATTAAATGATCAACATAACTATTTGGTCAACATAAAAAATAATTCTAAAATATTCACAGAAGCTTTTCCTAGAAGCCAATCAGAAAATACTAAATTATACTCTAGCCAATGAAGAAAATTACAGTTTTAACAGCATTCTCAGCAGAACTTGGAACTGGTCTGTAATACCAGCACTATAAGGAAGAACTGCAATCCTCAGTATTCTTACAGCTTTTCCAGATCATTAGAGCTGTTTCAAAATTGCATTAAGTGCCTCATGATGACATTTTTGCTTGTGGCCTAAACCCCAATATGGATTATTTCTCCTGCTTCTTACCGGGTCTCCTTTATTAGGAGTATTCCAAGTCAACCCACCCATGTCTAGTCTTTTTTCATCTTTCATCACCACCATGAAATCATGCTCTTACCTCCCCGACAGTAGGTTCCTGGTCTCCCAGTCCTACTATCAAGATACAATCAGCCTGTCGGATGCAGCGTTGGGTCCAGGGAGTCAGACTACTGTCTGACTGATACAACACTATCCGATGATTATCTTCCTGCTGTCCTAACCAGCTCGACAATCTATACTCATGCAAACTGCAACAAAAAAGTTTTGAAATTAATATACCCTAGCATTGACTAAATGGATTATCCAAGGCACTTGAATTTTCAGAACGCATCAAATTAATTTTAGCTCAAAATAATCCAAAACATTACAGAAGCTGCTATCAATATCCCAAGGCACATGTTGATCAGCTCTACAAACCTAGATCACAGTTTGTAGGCACAAAAAGACAAATGTTACAGACTAGGACTGTGTGAAGATGCCTACTTTGACTTCCTTTTTCGTCTTATGGAAAAGTTGCAAGTCTATGAATGGGATACTACAGAGGGCACACATTTCCAGTCCTCAAGACCCACAAAAGGATCTTTCCAGCATGATAACCACAAAGAGTATTCATAAGATACATTTTTATACAAATTTGCTTCAAGAAAATGGGCCAATTTGCATACCTTGAAGTTCAGCCCTGTCTGTGATCCTCCAGAACTGGAGTTGTTCAGCCCATTTTATAGACTGTAGACAAATTTAGTACATTTTCACTTGAGTTCCTTCATAAGATTTATTATACTTTCCAGCACATGAAAATTATTTTAAAAAGTGACAATCTCCAGAGTATGAACAAAAATGTCTATAAATAGTCACTCTAAATTAACATATTTTTGTAAACCAGAGAAACTATCCAAGTTGAACACATTTTTTGGTATGATTTTATTCCACATATTCTCTCACTTTCATCTCCAGCTTTTGCCCTTCCAAAATCATTACTTATTGACTTGATATACTGCAACTCCTTATCAAATCGGTGAACAATAAAAAGTATAAAGAGACAAACAAGTATATATATCACATAAAAAAGCAGAGTTGCTTACCTGTAACAGGTGTTCTCACAGGACAGCAGGATGTTAGTCCTCACATATGGGTGACATCATCAGGATGGAGCCCTCACGGAACACTTTGTCAAAGTTTCTAGAACTTTGACTTGGCACAATGAGCATGCCCAGCATGGCACTAACCCTGCATTCAGCAGGGGTCCCCCTTCAGTCTCATTTATAGTAAAAGTAGGAACGAAAAATAAAATAATAAATCAAAAGCGAACCCAATTCCGCAGGGTGGCGGGTAGATTTCGTGAGGACTAACATCCTGCTGTCCTGTGAGAACACCTGTTACAGGTAAACAACTCTGCTTTCTCACAGGACAAGCAGGATGGTAGTCCTCAGATATGGGTGAGTAGCGAGCTGAGGATGCCCGAGTAAATGTACCAAGAATACCCAAAGACGTGCAACAGGCACAACAACAGGGGTGGGGTTTGATTAGGAGGGCATCCTGACATTCCAGTGGGTTGCTGGAAGGAAGCTGAGAACAAACTGCGAAGAACAGACTGGCCAAAAATGGAATCTTGTTTGCCAGCCTTGTCCAGGCAATAGTGAGCTGCAAAGGTATGGAGAGAACTCCATGTAGCAGCTTTGCAGATGTCAGTAAGGGGCACCAAACAGAGGTGCGCTACTGATATTGCCATGGCTCTTATAGAGTGCGCTTTCACGCGTTCCTGTAGCGGGAGGCCTGCTTGCTGGTAACAGAAGGAAATGCAGTCTGCTAGCCAGGAGAATATGGTCTGCTTGCCCACTGGAACTCCCAGTTTAGTGTTAGGAAAGGAGACAAACAGCTGGGTGGACTTCCTATGGGCTGCAGTGTGTTCCAAATAAAAGGCTAATGTACGTTTGCAGTCCAAGGAATACAGCGCTCGCTCACCTGGATGTGAGTTGGGTTTTGGAAAGAAAGTAAGCAGTATAATGGATTGATTTAAGTGAAATTCAGATACTACCTTTGGCAAAAATTTAGGATAAGTGCGAAGCACCACTCGATCATGGAGAAATTTTGTGTAAGGTGGGTATATTACTAGTGCTTGTAGTTCACTAACTGCGAGCTGAATTTATAGCTAGGAGAAAAACCATTTTCCAAGTGAGATAATGCAGCTCGCAGGAGTGGAAAGGCTCAAACGGAGGTTTCATGAGCCGTGCTAATACAACATTGAGGTCTCAAGCAGGGGCCGGAGGATGCAGTAAGCCCCTCATGAAGTGTGCTACTAAGGGTTGTGTCGATATTGAGACCTCCCCTATGTCTTTATGGTACACGGCCACGGTGCTGACATAGACCCTGATGGAGGAAGTTTGTAGACCAGCCTCCGAGAGGTACCAGAGGTAGTCTAGGAACTTCGTAGTGGGGCAGGTAAAGGGATCAATTTCCTTCCATGTGCACCATAAGGAAAATCTTTTCCATTTGAAGAGATAAGATTGCCTGGTAGAAGGCTTCCGTGAAGCTACGAGGACTTGAGATACAGTGTCCGAGAGGTTTAGTGCTGTAGATTTAGCCTTTCAACATCCATGCCGTCAGTGACAGGGCCTGGAGGTTTGGATGACAGAGCTGCCCGTTGTTCTGAGTTATCAGAGACAGATCCGCTCCCAGGCGAATATAAGGATGGACTGAGAGGTCATGAAGATTGGGAAACCACACCTGCCATGGCCAGTAAGGGACTATGAGAATCATTAACCCTTTGTCCTGCCGTAACTTCACGAGAGTCTTGCTGATGAGTGGAAATGGAGAGTATGCATAAAGGAGGCCCTGGGACCATGAGAGGGCGAAAGCATCCCTTGGTGGTGTCCTGAAAATGCGATGTAGCGAGTAGTAATTGTCCACCTTGCAGTTGTGACATGACGCAAATAGATCTATGTGTGGATAGCCCCACCGTTAGAAGATTTCCTCTGCCACAGTGGGATTCAGGGGCCATTCATGGGGATGAAAGTTCAGACTCAACTTGTCCACAAGTTTGGCAACAAATTCCAGAGCTTTATTGTGCGTTGAGTGAAAAAGAATTTTCTCCAATTAGTCTTAAATGTGCTACTTGCTAACTTCATGGAATGCCCCCTAGTCCTTCTATTATTCGAAAGTGTAAATAACTGAGTCACATCTACTCGTTCAAGACCTCTCATGATCTTAAACACCTCTATCATATCCCCCCTCAGCCGGCTCTTCTCTAAGCTGAACAGCCCCAACCTCTTCAGCCTTTCCTCATAGGGGAGCTTTTCCATCCCCTTTATCATTTTGGTTGCCCTTCTCTGTACCTTCTCCATTGCAACTATATCTTTTTTGAGATGCGGCAACCAGAATTGTACACAGTATTCAAGGTCTCCGATGTCCAGGTGGGTGCCTACCTCAGCACCAGTGATCATCATATGGTATGGTTTAATATCACAAAAAGGATACAGAAAAGAAGCACAAAGACCCAAGTTTTGCAGTTCAAAAACACAGACTTTGATGAAATGGGGAAATATCTGGAGGAAGAACTAGTAGGCTGGGAGAACAAGAGAGACATGGAACAACAGTGGACCAAACTAAAAGGAGCAATTACCAAGGCAACTAATCTATATGTTAGAAAAGCAAAGAAAAGCAAAAGAAAAATGAAACCTATCTGGTTCTCAAAGAAGGTGGCTGACAAAATAAAGGCTAAAAGAACAGCGTTCAAGAAATATAAAAGATCCCAAAGGGAGGAGCACAAGGAAGAATATCTGGTAGAACTGAGGGAGACAGAGAAAGTAATCAAGATGGCAAAAAGTCAAGCGGAAGAAAGGATTGCCAAGGAGGTAAAGAGAGGTGACAAAACATAACCCCAATCCCCCCTTGGCCTCCAATGAACATGTACGCACCTTTCTTTCAATAAATACATTAATAATACTCTCAAAGCTTGTTACTTCAAACTGCACACCCTAAAAAAAATCAAACCATTACTACACCTCAGTGACTTTCGCACTCTCCTACAAGCATTCATTCTATCCAAAATAGACTACTGTAATGCCCTTCTTCTTGGTTTACCCAAAAGCACACTTCAACCACTCCAATTACTCCAAATGCGGCTGCACGTATCCTTACTAACACACACAAAAACGAACACATCACCCCGGTGGTTAAAACACCTGCATTGGTTACCTGTCGCAGAGAGAACAACATATAAAGCCCTCACCCTCATCCACAAATCACTCCACAACCAAAACATGAACTGGTTCCCTGAGCAACTTACTTTTCACACCCCTAACAGACCCATAAGACAGCAACACAAAGCAACACTCTCCATCCTCTCTCCCCTAAGCAGTATAAACTCTGTTCCACTAGAGCCCGGGCATTATCCTTGGCAGGACCCGTCCTCTGAACAAGCTCCCCCCCTTCCTGCGTCAGGAACCCTGCCACAAAAAATTTAAGCAGAACCTGAAAACTTCCCTGTTCACACAAGCTTACTCATAACTACCTTCCTTCTCATTTATTATGATGTTACCCTGACTTATACATTAGAATACTGAGTTATTTTAACTTATATCTCCTTTTTTAGTTAATTATTTGTATTTATTCATTTCTTGTTCCCACATTTATTTGATTTTGTTCAGTTCTAATTTTACAACTCGCCCTAGTTGACTCGCCCCATATGTTACTCTCTCCCCACCTTGCTTAGATGGATTGTTCAATGTTCTCTGTAAAGCTTGTTAGCTGCATTTCTGTTTATTGTGAACCGATGAGATGTTCCCAACGTTCATCAGTACATAAAAGCTTCTAAATAAATAAATAAATAAATAAATAAATACATACATACAATTTTTCAGATACATCAGTGAAAGGATAAAAGTCCAAAGTGGTATAGTGAAATTGAAAGATGAAAAGGATCAATGTGTGGAGAGAGACGAAGAAATGGCAGAAATATTAAACAAATACTTTAGTTCAGTGTTCACTAAAGAGGACCCTGGAGAAGGACCATCGTTAGATAACAAGAAACTGGAGGGGAATGGAGTAGATGCAACTCCATTTACAGAAGAGAATGTATGGGAAGAGCTGGGGAAACTGAAAGTGGACAAAGCCATGGGGCCTGATGAGGTTCATCCCAGGATACTGAGGGAGCTTAGAGATGTGCTGGCAGGTCCGCTGTGTAACCTGTTCAATAGATCCTTAGAAACGGGAGTGGTGCCGAGTGATTGGAGAAGAGCGGTGGTGGTCCTGCTTCACAAGAGTGGGAACAGAGAAGAGGCTGGTAACTACAGACCGGTCAGCCTCACCTCAGTGGTGGGAAAAGTAATGGAATCACTGTTGAAAAAAGAATAGTGAACTATCTACAGTCGTGAGAATGGCTGGACCAGAGGCAGCATGGATTCACCTGGGGAAGATTCTGTCAGACAAATCTGATTGACTTTTTTGACTGGGTAACCAAGGAATTGGATCAAGGAAGAGCACTCGATGTCATCTACTTGGATTTCAGCAAGGCTTTTGATACGGTCCCGCATTGGAGACCGGTGAATAAAATGAGAAGCTTAGGAGTGAGTGCCGAGGTGGCGACCTGGATTGCAAACTGGCTGACAGACAGAAAACAATGTGTGATGGTAAATGGAACTTACTCTGAAGAGAGAGCGGTGTTAAGCGGAGTGCTGCAGGGATCGGTGTTGGGACCGGTCCTGTTCAATATCTTTGTGAGCGACATTGCGGATGGGATAGAAGGTAAGGTTTGTATTTTTGCGGATGACACTAAGATCTGCAACAGAGTGGACACGCCGGACGGAGTGGAGAGAATGAGACGGGATTTAAGGAAGCTGGAAGAATGGTCGAAGATATGGCAGCTGAGATTCAATGCCAAGAAGTGCAGAGTCAAGCACATGGGGTGTGGAAATCCGAAAGAACTGTATTCGATGGGGGGAGAAGGGCTGATATGTACAGAGCAGGAGAGAGACCTTGGGGTGATAGTCTCTAATGATCTGAAGTCGGCGAATGTGACAAGGCGATAGCTAAAGCCAGAAGAATGCTGGGCTGCATAGAGAGAGGAATATCGAGTAAGAAAAGGGAAGTGATAATCCCCTTGTATAGGTCCTTGGTGAGGCCTCACCTCGAGTACTGTGTTCAGTTCTGGAGACCATATCTCCGAAAGGACAGAGACAGGATGGAGATGGTCCAGAGAAGGGCGACAGAAAAGGTGGAGGTTCTTCATCGAATGACTTATGAGGAGAGATTGAAGAATCTAAATATGTACACCCTGGAGGAAAGGAGGAGCAGGGGTGATATGATTCAAACTTTCAGATACTTGAAAGGTTTTAATGATCCAAAGACAACGACAAACCTTTTCCGTTGCAAAAAAATCAGCAGAACAAGGGGGTCACGATTTAAAACTCCAGGGAGGAAGACTCAGAACCAATGTCAGGAAGTATTTCTTCACGGAGAGGGTGGTGGATGCATGGAACGCCCTTCCGGAGGAAGTGGTGAAGACCAAAACTGTGAAGGATTTCAAAGGGGCGTGGGATAAACACTGTGGATCCATGAAATCTAGAGGATGTGAATGAAGAGAAGAGGCAAGGGGGTGGCTTGCTTGCAGGAATGACAGCTACTACCTGGAGATTAATATCCTTATTCAATAAACATATACACAGTTAATATGACTCCAACATTGCTCTATGCTTCAACGGCAAGAGGAAATGTGGAAAAAAGGATTTGCATCCATAAAAAAGCAGGGGAGAAGCTTGCTTGTTACGGCGGTTACTACCCCAAACCAAATAAGCCTGATACTTCACTTTCAATGCACATCCAGCATAGCTCTCTACTTCAACGGCAGGGAAAATGAAGAAAAGATGATTTATATTCAGCATCAACCAACAAGGAATGAATTACATAGTCTGGGTAAACAAATAAGCATGGGTGTAGCTTGCTTGTTATGGCGGCTACTACCCCAAATCAATTAAGCATGATACTTCACTTGGAATACATATCCAGCGCAGCTCACTGCTTCAACAACAGGGGGGAATGAAGTAAAGATGATTTATATTCAGACAACCAACTAGGACTGAATTGCACAGGTAGGGTAAACAAACGGGAGTAGCTTGCTTATTACGGCGGTTACTACCCCAAACCAATTAGCTAGATACTTCACTTAGATGCAGTTCCAGCACTGCTGTCTGCATCGATAGTGGGGGTGGAAGGGAATTGGAACCAAAAAGTTACCAATAAGGGCCCTGACCTCAGCGGTCAGAGTAACAGATAAGTATGAAAACAAATAGGTGTGAAAGCTTGCTGGGCAGCTTGGATGGGCCATTTGGTCTTCTTCTGCCGTCACTTCTATGTTTCTATATACTGTTTGTATTTGCTCTGTCCGGTAGGGATCTTTAGAAATGAAAAAACTGGAGATATGTTTAGCTAGTTACAGATAGTTCAGACTGGATATTGTTTCTCAGTTAGAAAAGTTGCTTTTGCTAGAAATTGTTGGTTACCTAGGTAAAATTATTGTTCATAAGGTCAGAAACTGCTAGAAACTTAAGATTAAAAGACCTGTAATTAATCAGAAGCTGATATCATGTTGTCATTAAGACCAGGGGTAGGCAAATGTTTTTGTGATGGGGCTACATTACAAGTTATCGAGCACAACAAGGGTGGAGGGTGCGTTGTGGAGTGGCAGGACAGGGTGGGTCCCCTTTGAGCTCTTCAACACAGCAATCAAATCCCTACCACTTGCTGCAGGCATTTCAGTATTCAGCAGGCTTAAATTCCATCATTTTTAGCACTCAAGGAGCCCCTTCAATCACGGATCCCAGCCTCTACCAAAATCAGAAAAACCTTCAACCCAACAGAAACTAGGCATTTTCCCAGCTAGCAGACTACCTCACCTCAGTCACATATGCAGACCATAAAATATAAATAGTAAGGTGCAGACAAAAAAAAAACTGGACTGTAAACAACAAAAAGCCAGACTCATATGCAGTGCAATAAATCAAAACCAGAAATATCACCATTCCTCAAAAAACAAAGTCAAGAAATATAAATCAATCATAACAATGAGGAAACCATACTAATAAAAAGCATATTTCAAAACAGATAAACAGAACATCACCTAATAATTAAGAAGAATAAGGATAAATAAAAACTTTAAATATTTCCCAAAAATCAATCAAATATTTCAAAAGAGCAAACAAACAGCAAATAATTAATTCAGTCACCCTAAGATTGTATCGGATTAGTAGGGGGAAGGAGAGGAGGGTACAGTCATTCACCCTTCTTCCCTCTCAGTTACTCAACCCCCTCACCCTTTTCCCTTCCATCTGTCACTCCCACTCCATCCCCCTTTGTCGTGCCGAAGGAGCGCGACAAAGGGGCTGGCCCCTTTGTGTGCCCCTTCGTGTGGCCCCTGAGTAAAGCCTAATTTCGTCAATCCTGGTTCGTAAGTGGTTACTTCACATTATCTACCGACTTTACTGCTCACTGAGACCTATTGATCTTTTCCACTCTTTAAAAAAAAAAATACCCTGTCTATACAGACCATTCTGCTATCGGATTTGCCTTCTTTTAGTTAGCAAACCTCTTTTACCCTGTACTAGAAACTGACCTTTTCGGAAGCCAGCAAGAATAGAAATTCCACATATTTTAAAGCTCAGAAAGTGCTACCAAAAAACAACATCTAAAATCCATTCTTGAACCATTTAAAAAAAAAAAAAAAAAAAAAATTAGGACTGTCTCTCAATAAAAGATTCCTGCATTTTCTCTTTACCATTCTGTACTGCATAAATCTACAACACAAGTTATCTACGGTTTTGATTGTTACGACGCACTAAAGTTAAAATGATCCCACACTATATTCCCACTATTAAATACTTCAACGCGAATCATAAACCGGCTAGATGTATCCAACGCTCACCTTTAATCAGAACATTAACTCCAATTATCGTAACGCCTATTACTCAAATGTTAGGTCTATTAACGTTTTCGATTTTTCTATTAAATACACAATCACTACAAAAAAAGATCACTCTACTAAGTGATATTCTCACAGATGAAAAGCCAGACATATGTGCGATCACCAAATCATGGCTGAAAGACACTGACACAGCCATAATAAATCAACTACCTACTGACAAATATAGTGTTTTTTCCATTCCAAGGAACAAAAAGAAAGGTGGAGGCATTCTCCTGGCTGCCAAAAAGAAATTCAATCTTACAATTCAAGCTACTTCTCCATATCACAAAATTGAAACTGGCCTTTTCAAATCTAAAGAACTACAAATCTGCCTGATCTACTCCCCCCCTAGCATACTTGAAAACAACCCATCCTTCCTTACAGAATTCATCACCAAAAACATGGATTTACATCTCCCAACAATTATACTCAGGGATTTTAACTTACATTTTGATCGGTTCCCACTAACCCCTGCCTGCGAAGCATTACTGACTTCTATGAATGCTTTAGGCTTTCAACAAACTGTGACCAACCCCACTCATAAAGCTGGTCATACCCTTGATGTCATTTTTACTAACTCCCTGATTGAAACAAAACACCCCCGCTGCACTCCTATTCCTTGGTCTGACCACTTTCGGATTGATACTTCCTGCACAATCAAGCATTCACCAAATAATATTCCTAGCAAAAAAACTATCTACTTTTGAAAACAAGGTCAAACAGATGAAATTAATAATTTGATTTCAGAAGATCTTAAAAATTTAGATCTCACTGATGCAGAAACAGCAATCTCATCTTGGTTTAAAATTACCAGTAACATAGCAGAGAATCTCTGTCCTATACAATCCTAAGAAATCAATACTGAAAAGATAATTTAAAAAAAACCTTGGGATACTCCTGATCTAAAAGCTATGAAAACAGAGCTTCGAAAAACAGAAAAAGTATGGCGCAGAAACCAAAATTCTACTACTTTATTAAAATTTAAGTACTTACTACATAAATATCGCCAAAACACCGATAAAACAAAGAAGGATTTCTACACGGCCAGAATCCATCAATATCAATTCAACCCTCAAGCACTCTTCCAATATGTCAAAAGCCTTATTACTGCACCAGCTCTTTCTATCACAAACAATGACGAGGACTCAAAATGTGAGGAACTAGCTACGTATTTTTATAACAAAATACAATCAATTATAATGCGATGTAAGTCACAAATTACAATGAATTCAAACTCTAATATTAACTCCTCCTACATTAACAATCCTACTGATCATACCGCTACTACATACTCTAATCAAACTACATCAGCCACTCAAAATAAAGCTGAAACAAAGCTTACCAATCTAGAAATTACTACTGGTATTGAAGTCGAATCAATTCTAAAGAAAATAAAACCAGCTTTCCACCCCACAGACATCATGCCTACTAAGATTCTCCTTGCAATACGTACAACTATAGCTAAACCCATTGCAAAGATTCTTAACAAATCCATCACCTCAGGCATTGTTCCCTCTTTACTCAAACATGCTATAATAACGCCTACATTAAAAAAAGCAAACCTAGACTCATCTGATCCAGCAAACTTTCGCCCAGTTTCTAACTTACCTTTCCTTTCAAAAGTAATGGAAAGAATCATCAACAAACAACTAACTGATTATCTAGATGAACATCATCTACTCTTCCCATCCCAATATGGGTTTAGAAAGTATCACAGCACTGAAACACTTTTAATATCTCTCTCAGAGATATTACTAAAAGCTTTTGATACTGGAAAATCATATCTTATCGCTCTTCTTGATATTTCAGCTGCATTCGACACAGTAAATCACAACACCCTTATAAACCGCCTTTCTGAAATAGGCATTACTGGCTCAGCACTACTATGGTTCCAATCTTTTCTGAGCAACAGAACTTACAGTGTTAAATGTGGACAAAGTGAATCCAAACCAAGAAATCTCTCTCAAGGAGTCCCACAAGGATCCTCTCTTTCCTCTACTTTATTTAATGTTTACCTTACACCACTATGCCGGCTACTCTCTAAACTGGGTCTTCAATATTTTATATATGCGGATGACGTACAGATTATTATTCCTATTACCAGTTCAATTACAAATGCCCTGAGCTTTTGGAATGCAGCATTATCAGAAATTAAATCAATTCTTACGGACAACCAATTAGCTATCAACACCAATAAAACTGAGCTTATGATTATATCACCTCCAAATAATACTATACAGAACAACTCCAACCTCTCACAACACATCTCTACAATGTCTCAGCAAGTACGTAGCCTTGGCGTTATTATTGATAACAATCTTACTTTCAAAAAATTCATCGCTGATACGATTAAAAATGGATTCTTTAAGCTACACACACTAAAACGCATTAAACCCCTTTTATACCATTATGATTTCCGTACAGTCTTGCAAGCAACGATTCTATCAAAAATTGATTACTGCAATGCATTGCTATTAGGTCTACCTAAAACAACAATCCAGCCTTTGCAAATGTTACAAAATGCAGCTGCCCGCATCATCACTGACACGAGACGCCATGAGCACATCACTCCAGCACTTCAGTCATTGCACTGGCTACCTGTGGCTTCCAGGATAGTATATAAATCCATGACTCTTATACATAAAGCCGTTCACAACAGAGAAATGCAATGGTTCAATGATCAATTACAATTCAAAACATCAATCAGACCTACTAGATTCCAACATTTAGCGAAACTGAAGATCCCAGCGCCTAATTTGACCAAACTTTCGACTACAAAAGAACGTTCTTTCATCATTGCTGGATCCACAATATGGAATACTATGCCCTCTGAATTACGCCAGGAACTTTGCCACAAAAAATTTAAACAAAACCTAAAAACCTGGCTATTCAAAAAAGCCTTCTATCAATAAACTGAGTTCTATTATATACCTTTCAGAATATTTCTACAGACACTCTTATATTGATTTACTTTTTTTTATTACAAAGTTATACTTGGTCTTATATTCATACAGTTATTATGTTATATTGTAAAGCTCTATGCTGAATTAATGTTTGAATGTAAACCAAGGTGATGTTTCTTACGGACCCCGGTATATAAAAATCCTTAAATAAATAAATAAATAAATAAATAACTATCACTTACCCCCTCACTTCCACTTACCCTTTTCACTTGCTTCATTTCTCTTCCCTCTCAGTCACTCACCCATCAGTCACTCCCTCCCATTCATTCCCTTCCACCTCAATCCCCTTCCCTCTCAGTCACTCAACCCCACTCCCACTTGTTTCTCATTCTCATCTCTTCCCATCTTTCCTCGATGGCGGGGATGGGAACCCTGCCAATGCACAAAGAACAGGGCCTCGCCTCACTTGCGGGGAGTTGAAACCCCGCCAGCATGCCAATGGGGCCTCTCCTTGCTGGCGGTGGTGGGAACCTCACCAGCGCACCAACAATGGAGCATCTCCTTACTGGCTGGGGGTGGAAACCCCATCAGCGCACCAAACGGGGCTTCTCCTTGCTGGCAGGGAGGTGGGAACCCCATCAGTGCAGCATTAAAATGCGGCAATGCTCCGCCCTGCCTACTCAAACATTGAGCATCATTAAGGGTGATAATTTGGCCTTTGATGACGATACTGGACAATCGGGCAGGAAGGTCGGAGCATTGGTGGGCCGCCCATTATGAAGAGTGTCTCAGTGATCGGCGGGCCAGACTAAAAACCTTTTAAGGGTCAGATTTGATCCACTGGTCACAGTTTGCCCACCACTGATTAAGACCATCCAAAAGTGCAAACCTCCAGTTAATAACTGTATACTAGGTACTGTTAAATATTGAGGTACTGTTTAATATTGAGCAATTGAATCCATATATTGGTCTGTATTTCTTGATATCTTTAGATTGGCATATAATTAGGCTGTCTTCATGCATGCATGTATGAACATGGGAAGAAATACGAATTTTTTTTTTACCGAAGCTATCTTGGGTGTGGTTGTAATTTTTTTTTATTCCAAGCAAAGGGAGCTGGAACAAGGGATATATGAATTCTAATTAAGGGTTAGAATTCCACAGTTGATGCCAAAACTTTCTGGTCAGAGGAGTTAATCGCCTTTTGGTGAGTTTTGGGGGTTTTTACCACCAGTTTTGCTATTTCTTCCTCCGCTGACTGCCTTCAGCTCCATTCTGTAAGAATTCCTGGTTACCATGCTCCCTTCTTCTTGAGTGTTATTTCTTATTCTAGTGACTTCTGTTTTTTCTTCTTCTTGCCATTACTCTGGCTTGGGGCTTGCTGCCCTGCACCAGCGCAAGGGTGGGGCTGGTCAGTGATGGTCTCCCCATCTGTTACTCTTCCTTCTGATTATTTTCTTTGTTTGGTAAATGGAAACTCCTGTCAGCATGCAGGAGCTGAAATGTCTTCAGTGCACTGGTATTAATCCACTGGTGTGTAGACATTTGGTAAGCTGTTGAAACATGGCCAGGAATCTATGATCTTCATTTGGAACGACGGTATATAAAATGCCTAAATAAATAAATAAATAAATAAATATCTACTGGCATGCAGATTTTCAATTCTGCCAACATATGGACCCTTCAGCTCTAGAGACTTCCGTTGGCACATGGGGTAGGGACCTGATAAGTCTAGAGCTCAGTTAACTGGTTTTTGGTTTTACCTCCATGGGTATACAGAGTTTTGGTTTTTCAAAGGACTCCTATTGGCATATAGGAGGCTGAAAATTCTCTTACCCTGTCAGCGAACAGGGGACTCCTATCGACACACGAAAGGGTAACTTCCAACATGCAGAGAGAACAGCAAATCCGTGGGCATTCAGATTGGTATTAACTGCCTTCAGTCATTTTTCTCTATCAGTGTACAGAGAAAATTCTGCAGATGTGCAAGAGCCAAACTATCTGGAACAGATTTGTATTGGCTGTGGGTATAAAGCTAAAGTAACCAGTTACAGAACTACTGGTGCATTGTTCAGGTCCTACTTCTTTGGGTTTCAGTACTTAACCTTGCATCACATTTCTCTCTTGCTGCAGGGACTGTTTTTCATAATTGTTTCTTTGAGGAAAAACCTAAAATCAAATCATGTTTTCCAACTGTCTTTCTTGACTCTAATATTTATCTTGTCATTGAAATGCCTTACATTTTCTCTCAGTCAGTGTTTATCTGTGATTACGTTTCTTTCCTTACTTAAAGTGAAAGCATTGAATTCTATGCAAATGTTAAATGTTTCTACTTTGGAAATATTGCACTGTTTTTGAAGATAAAAGCATATAATGATGATTGTCTGCATACATTATTAGCGGTCAAAGTTTTGTTATTGAGGTGATAAAAAGAATAGATTTAATCTTAGTGGCAAATGCTGGGATATAAATTGTTAAGAAAGCCATGTATGTGTCTATTCTGTCGGAAAAGATTTTTCCTCTGTGATGAGATCATGAGATGTGGATTAATTTACGATATAGAAAAAAATAGAAGTAATATTCATTCTGATATCAGTGTCTCTTTTGGCTTGCCTGTGCTAAGTTAAGCAGCTATTAGAAATGTTTCTTCAAATAATGGACAGCACTTGCTGGTTTTAAAGTACGTTATTGTATCTGTGTCTACTTCTGGTTTATTTCTCTAAAAAGATAAATTTTATCTTACTAAGAAATCTAAATACTTTGAAAATTTGAACATGCAGCTATCTCACTGTTAGACATTTGTGCACAAAGTTGATTTTGAGATCTAGATGTGACAGCTGTGATAATGGATTCTACAAGTCAGTGATTTAGATGTTGCAAAATATATATTTAGGTGTTTTAGCTACTTAATGGGTTAAATAGTTTCTTTATCAGACTAATGTTGGAGTGCAGTTGATTTAATATAATTATTATAAACATAAATAACTAGGTGTTCTATTTTGGCATTTCTCCAACTAGCTTTTTAGCCTTATTTCTAATACATTAAATAGGAATGTGCTGACATTCCCAGTAAATCTGTGTTATTTTACTGTTTTTGTGCTTCAGAAAGAGATTTTTTTCTCTTCTATGTGAAAGGGTGATGTCATATCTGTTGATTGGCATTCTGGGATTTGTGGTTTTGATTATCTTGTTTCAATAAATTAGTGTTGAGATTTACTTAGATGCATTAAACTGCTTATTTAAGCTCATAGCATGAATTGAAAATGGCTCTTTTTATGATTTGTGTTGAGAATTTATATGTTAAGCTGTCAGTGAGTTTAATGTAACTGATGACACACTTGTAAAATGGATAAGAAGTCATATATCTGGACTTTTTTTTTTAATTTAGAAGGTAATTCAGCTACAGTAATTACATTAGGTAAACCCATATTTGCATGATTTTCTATGTCCATCCCAGATAAATTTAGCCTTGTCGTTTCCTGACTGCCCCATTTCTTTGAGGACTGTATCTTGCACCAATATTTTCTTCTTCTCAACTTTTAAAGCATTGGAATCTCTTTGCTCATGGAGTTCCTAGCCAGTATAATATTCCTAACCAGTATTATCCAGTTTTAATTTGTATGGGGCCTCTATGCTGTTACAGCTCTAATTGCTTCTCACCCCACTATCTGAGATCCGAGACACACTCTCTTGCTGATCGAGTCCCAGTGACGTTAGGTTGCCTTTCATTCTTTTCTTTCTTCCTCCTATCTTCTTAAACCATGACTATTTTTGTTTTTATAAGTTTGGCTGTACTATACAGTGGATGAGGTCTATCTTTATCTTCTTGATTCTGAACCTGATTTGAGAGCCCCTCTGGTGCTGTAAAACACTCCATGCAATACAAGCTTTAATGGAATTGGTACCTGCAGCCATTTCTGTATTGTTTCTGTCAGAGCTGTAGTACCTGCGCAATTTAGAATGTAGGAAAAGGACTTTAGGTTGCACCCTCTCGTTTGAAAACTTCTTGGAGCCTTTCTGTAAGACTGCAAATGGACTTTATATCCATGCCAAAAAGGGTACTATAGTTAAATGGGTTTTAATTATTGTATGTCCAATGATACTAGAAAAAGTATTAAGAGATTATTCCCAAATTTGGTATCCCTAGGGATTTGAGTGCATTTTAATAGCCTCAGAATTTATAGAGTAACTAAAAAGCAGAATATAAAAATAAATAAATTAAGTAAATAAATAAAATAAACGGGATCATTAAGATTAATTTTGGCAAACTCACATATGAAACTTCCCTGAAATAGATGGATTCTCTCCCACTTGCCTTGATGAGCATAAACAACATGCCATATCGCAAGCATGGACTAATTTCCCATGAGTCTTTTATGGAACAGTCTACGCATACAGGGCAGATTTTAAAAGGAACACACGCGCATCCATGTGCACGTGGTTCCCGCACATGTTATAAAATCTGTTGGCTGTGCACGCATGTGCAGGTGGTGTATGCAGGGGGGGGGGTGAGTTTTCAAATATTACACGCGATGACGCAATCAGGCCTCCTCCAGTTCCTCCCAGTCCACTCCAATTAAAGGGCAGACTGGGAGGGAACTTCCCTACTCCCATGCCTAGCCTTCCTTCCCTTTCCTCTCTCCATCCCGACCCCTAACCCCTGCCTAGCTACCCAAAATTTTTTTTATCTCATTACTTACTGCTCCTCCGAAGCAGAAGCAGTTTCCACGCACCAGCAACTGGCCGGCGCTCGCTTCCCCAGGACAACGGCTAATGGCCGCAGTCCCGACCGGCCTCTGTCCTTCTCCGCTCAGACCATATCCCTGGCCAGCCCCTTTTTCAGTGCTCAGCACTTGTGCGCACATCGGCACTTATGCACTTAGCTGAGCCCTTTTAAAAATGTGTGCGGTGAGTGCAGGGCCCAGCCACACATGTAAGTGCCAATTTTTACGTGTGCGGCCATTTGAAAATTCGGCCTACAGTTTCCATGCCAAAATCACCTGTGGACATTGACTTTGCCCAGAATGAACTGGTTTTGCATTTAACTAAAAGTTACACTAGCAGGTTAAGAAGAAATACCAATCAGTGCCTATGGCATCAGTATGTCCATCCAATCTGACAATGTCAGACATTGAGCCAAGTGAATTTATACTACTTAAGGAATGCCAGCAAAATGACTGTTTACAGCCTCGGTGGAAAGGCCCTTATCAAATGCTTCTGGTAAGCAATTCAGCTTTAAAACTACAAGGACTTGACCACTGGGTCCTCGTCAGTCACTGCAAAAAGACTTCTGAATCTGCAACAGTGTATACAGATGAGGCATGCCTGAACTTCACTGGGATAGGTCCCTGAAGTTTCTCATCTGCTGAATGAAGAAAAGCTAACTCTCCGATCATTTACCTGAACTTTAATGGGAGGGGTCCTATGGTAGAGTACTTGAACTCTAATAAAGTATGCCTTTCTTGCACAAGAGGTGGCTCAACGTTACCTTTCTCATTCTGACTCATGTCATCAGAGTAATGCCTGTTCCTGGAAGAAATGTCTGACAGCTACAATCCAGAGGAGCCTTAACCTTATCAATTAAGAACATAAGAAATTGCCATGCTGGGTCAGACCAAGGGTCCATCAAGCCCAGCATCCTGTTTCCAACAGAGGCCAAACCAGGCCTCAAGAACCTGGCAACTACCCAAACACCAAGAAGATCCCATACTACTGAGGCAATTAATAGCAGTGGCTATTCCCTAAGTAAACTTGATTAACAGCAGTTAATGGACTTCTCCTCCAAGAACTTATCCAAACCTTTTTTGAACCCAGCTACATTAACTGCACTAACCACATCCTCTGGCATCAAATTTCAGAGATTAATTGTGCGCTGAGTGAAAAAGAATTTTCTCCGATTAGTCTTAAATGTGCTACTTGCTAACTTCATGCAATTCCCCCTAGTCCTTCTATTATCCGAAAGGGTAATTAACTGATTCACATCTACCCATTCAAGACCTCTCATGATCTTAAAGACCTCTATCATATCCCCCCTCAGCCATCTCTTCTCCAAGCTGAACAGCCCTAACCTCGTCAGCCTTTCCTCATAGTGGAGCTGTTCCATCCCCTACAGAGGCATTATGACATTTTCCATTTTATTAACCATTCCCTTCCTAATAATTCCTAACATTCTGTTTGCTTTTTTGACTGAAGAAGCACACTGAGTCGACGATTTTAAAGTATTATCCACTAGGATGCCTAGATCTTTTTCCTGGGTGGTAGCTCCTAATATGTAACCTAACATTGTGTAAATACAGCAAGGGTTATTTTTCCCTATATGCAACACCTTGCACTTATCCACATTACATTTCATCTGCCATTTGGATGCCCAATCTTCCAGTCTTGCAAAATCCTCCTGTAATGTATCACAATCCGCTTGCGATTTAACTACTCTGAATAATTTTGTATCATCCGCAAATTTGATAACCTCACTCGTCGTATTCCTTTCCAGATCATTTATATATATATATATATATATATATTGAAAAGCACCGGTCCAAGTACAGATCCCTGAGGCACTCCACTGTACTCTTTGACACTGAGAAAATTGACCATTTAATTCTACTCTATGTTTCCTGTCTTTTAACCAGTTTGTAATCCACGAAAGAGATCGCCTCCTATCCCATGACTTTTTAGTTTTTTGAGAAGCCTCTCATGAGGGACTTTGTCAAACGCCTTCTGAAAATCCAAATACACTACATCTACCGGTTCACCTTTATCCACATGTTTATTAACCCCTTCAAAAAAATGAAGAAGATTTGTTAGGCAAGACTTCCCTTGGGTAAATCCATGTTGACTGTGTTCCATTAAATCATGTCTTTCTATATGCTCTACGATTTTGATCTTTAGAATAGTTTTTACTATTTTTCCTGGCACTGAAGTCAGTCTCACTGGTCAATAGGTACCCGGATCGCCCCTGGAGCCCTTTTTAAATATTGGGGTTACATTGGCTACCCTCCAGTCTTCAGGTACAATGGATGATTTTAATGATAGGTTACAAATTTTAACTAACAGATCAGAAGTTTCATCAGAAATTTCATTTTTGAGTTCCTTCAGGATGCATACTATCTGGTCCAGGTAATTTGCTACTCTTTAGTTTGTCAATCTGGCCTACTACATCTTCTAGGTTCACAGTGATTTGGTTCAGTTCGTCTGACTCATCACCCTTGTAAACTATCTCTGGAACTGGTATCTCCCCAACATCCTCATTAGTAAACACGGAAGCAAAGAATTAATTTAGTCTTTCTGCAATGGCCTTATCTTCCCTAAGAGCCCCTTTAACCCCTCGGTCCAACCGACTTCCTCACAGGTTTCTTGCTTGGCCAACTTCATTTCAAATTCTCTCTTCGCCTGTCTTATTAATGTTTCACACTTAACTTGACAATGCTTATGTTTTATCCTATTTTCTTCAGATGGAGCCTTCTTCCAATTTTTAAAGGAAACTTTTTTGGCTAAAATAGCCTCTTTCACCTCACCTAGTTTTGCCTTCCTTCCACCTTTCTTAATGTGTGGAATACATCTGGACTGCGCCTCTAGGATTGTATTTTTAAACAATGTCCATGCCTGTTGAACACTTAACTTTTGCAGCTGTACCTTTCAGTTTTTTTCTATTTTCCTCATTTTATCAAATTTTCCCTTTTGAAAGTTTAGTGCTAGAGCTGTAGATTTACTTATTGTCCCCCTTCCAGTTATTAGTTTAAATTTGATCATGTTATGATCACTATTGCTAAGTGGCCCCTCCACCGATACCTCTCTCACCAAATCCTGCATTCCACTAAAAATTAAATCTAAAATAGCTCCCTCTCTTGTTGGTTCCTGAACCAATTGCTCCATGAAGCAGTCATTTATTACATCCAAGAACTTTATATCTCAAGCAAGTCCTGATGTTACATTTACCCAGTCAATATTGGGGTTAATTGAAATCTCCCATTATAATTGCACTGCCAAATTGGTTAGCTTCCCTGATTTCTCTTAGCATGTCATCTGACCATTCTGTCTGACCATTTTGTCCAAGTGGATAGTAGAATACTCCTATCACTATACACTTACCCAACACACATGGGATTTCTACCCATATAGATTCTACTGAGCATTTAGTCTCTTGTATGATCTTTATCCTGTTGGACTCTATACCCGCCCAGACATAAAGTGCCACACCCTTACCAAGTCGATCCTTCCTATCATTGCAATATAATTTGTACCCTAATATAGCACTGTCCCATTGGTTATCCTCCTTCCACCAAGTCTCTATGATGCCAATTATGTCAATCTCATCATTTACTGCTACACACTAACTCTCCCATCTTACTTCTTAGACTTCTGGCATTGGCATACAGACATTTCAAAGTCTGTTTTTTGATTGTATTAACAACCTGCTTTTCAGTTGTTAGGGATAATTTGGAAATCATTACCTTCGGTGATTTTTTACACGTACTACGTTTGCTTTTATTGGAACTTTTCTGTTGGGATGCCCTAACACTCCTGTTTTATTAGTATCCTTCAAGGATACATTTCTCCGAACTATGCACTGCTGAGTGACTGTCGGCTTTCCCCCTTGTTCTAGTTTAAAAGCTGCTCTATCTCCTTTTTGAAAGTTAGTGCCAGCAGGTTGGTTCTACTCTGGTTAAGGTGGAGCCCATCCTTTCAGAAAAGTCTCCCCCTTCCCCAAATGTTGCCCCATTTCCTAACAAAACTGAATCCCTCTTCCCTGCACCATCTCATCCACGCATTGAAACTCTGGAGCTCTGCCTACCTCTGGGGACCTGCACATGGAACAGGAAGTATTTCAGAGAATGCAACCCAATCACAATCACTTCATTTTTTAAAGCTAATGCCGTCCTCTCTATTTCAGAACATCTTACTGCTGGAATGGACTCTGACCTTATATGCAAAGGCTGTGTTATGATCTCCCAGACCATACATATTATTGAACTGTCTCACATTCTTGACTCAGCTGAATGTGATGTCTGACCTGGATTGTACTGGAAATACCAACCTAATAAGGATGATTATCCACAATGGGGTTAATTTTCAAAAGGATTTTCATACTTAAAATTGGGTTTTACACATGTAAATGCACTTTGTGTGTGTAAATGGGTTTTTGAAAATTGCTACAATATATACCATTACATTGTCAATAGGTTGTACATGGCTAAGTGCAGTTTAAGCGTATAAAAGGGCATTTGAAAATTGCTATGAGAGTATATTACATTTACACAAACCTCCTTTGAAAATTATCTCCAGTGTTTTACACTGTAAGCTTTGCCCTTCTCTCTGGCTAGAAGAAAAATGTGACCTGAAATATGTTCTCTCAATATTGATTCTGTAGCTTTAACAAGACAAACGTTTTGACTTATATTTCTGTGGATGTTTATTACAATTATACTTCTCCTAATATTTATTAGCTCCAAGGATCATCATTTGCTTCCAGACTTCTTGAATTTGCCAACTACTTCTTCACCCAACCATAAGTGCCAAATTTCTGCTGATCTTGTTCTTGAAACTCTCTCATCTTGGCTCAGTTATATGATTCATATGGATGGCTGAAAGTCACAGAAATCCTCTTCAAGAAAGAAATGGCAAGTGTACCCCTTGTTTGTGCTACTGGAAAAGTAACTTTAAGAACTGTGGATGTCTTATCTGAGCTCTCAAAAGAAGGTTATCTTCTAATACTTCTCGAGTCAACCTTGGGTTTACCATTCCCTACTTCTCTATTGCTATGTCAACGTTTCCATGATTACTTCTGCTTCCATTTAGCATCCAGATATCCATCCCCATCATTGAGTGAAAAGATGACTATTATCCTCATTAAATCTATTTCATTAGCACAAATATGTGTGTTACTTTATTCCCAACCTCAGAGTAATTGAACTGGAAGTCTTTGGGAAAAATCTCTTTCATAATACAGCAGATAGCCAATGAAACCAACAAAGAACTGACAGGACTTCAAGAAGAGGTTTCCTCACTTGTTTGGGTAGACATGAACAACAGGATGACTACAGACATACTACTGGTTGACAAATGAGGAGTCTGCCAACAACATTTTCTGTTGTGCTTACACTGGTAACGAAGACCAAATAAAACACTTTATTGTCAATCTTAAATACTTGGGGGTAGATTTTAAAAGGAGCGCGCGCGGCACACACACATGTACACTGGATTTTATAACTTCAGCGCGCAAGGGGGTGCACAATTGTGCACCTTGCGCACGCCGAGCCGCACTGCCTTCCCCCGTTCCCTCAGAGGATGCTCCGAAATCAGAGCGGCCTCGGAGAGAACTTCCCTACCCCCCCATCTTCCCTTCCCCTACCTGCCCCGCCTATTCCCCCCTACCTTTTCCTTTTTTTTTTATTTTCACAATTTACTTCAGCCCTGGGATTGAAGTTGCACGTGCCGGCTGACTGCCGGCGCGCGATCCCCAGCACAGCGGCAAATATGGCTGCTGTGCCAGGATCCTGACCCTGCCCGCACCCTCCCCTTTTTGCAAGCCTCAGGATTTACACGCATCCCGGAGCTTTACGTGCGTCACCGGGACTTTTTAAAATAGGCCCGGTGCGCAATCTGGCCCTTGGTCAACTAAGCCCATGAGCTTAACACACTAAGGATACTGATTGGGATTATCAAGACATAGGATCATTATTTGGGGGTTTGGGTAGAAAGATTGCCTGTATCATCATTTTTATTATTATTTATTTGGTGTTTTTAATGTGTATTTGTCTAATTGCCCAATGACTTATTTCTATGTGCCATAAGACTGTTACCAGTTTAATTGTTATGCTGGTTATTTCTTCTTCAAGCCTTAAACAACAAGTATTGGAGGAACTCTCTTTTCAGGAAAAGTCTGTTTAGTGAATATTGAGTTACTTTAAGATGTCTAAGCGTATGTTCAAGTGTAATATTGGATGTGGTGGCACTGTATGCATAAGAAAGTTTAAATTTAGATCTGCTTAGCTGGGCGGTTATGAAAATGGAGAAAAGGGAGAAAATGTTGAATCTTAGAGGGCCCAATATGCTGTATTATTCACAGCCTAACTAACCAACCTCTGCACTAGAAATGAAGCAATATCCAATCTGAACTGGCTAAATATCCAGTCTGAGCTATCTAAAACTTATGTCCAGTCAATTTAGACTGGATATTGCTTCTCACTTAGAAAAATTGTTTTTGCTAGAAATAATTAGTTATGCAGGTAAAATTATTTATGAAGTGCAGGAACGGCTAGAAATATTGATAACACAGCTGTTATTAGTCAGAAGCTATCATGTTGTGATTAACACGTCCCATAAGTGCAAACCTACAATTAATAACTGTATATTAAGTAATGAGCTACTGTTTAATATTAAGCAATTGAAACCATATATTGGTCTGTATTTCTTGACTTCTTTAGATTAATATATGGTTATGCCATCTCCATGTCTACACATACATTGGAATAAATAGGAAGTTTTTACCGAAGCTATCTTGGTTTTTTTTTGCCTCAAGTAAGGGAGCTGGAGAAAGGGACCTATGAATTCTAAATTAGAGTGGGAAGTCCACAGTATCCTAGTGGGAGAGAGATCACCAGCAAATTCAACTGAGAGAAATTCAAAAGACAAACTCATTTATATGGTATCAGAAGGTTGGCCAAACATTGAGGCTGACCAGTAACCAGGGTCTGATAAACTAAGATAAGAATTTAAAAAATACTCTTAACAGATAAAGGCCTAGATTCATCATTCTGCTATATTTAAGCAGAATGATGGCATATGAACAAAAAAAGGGCTGGGGGGGGGGAGGGGGCAGGATGATAGTGTGCGATGTGGCCAGCTACACACTATCATCTTCATCGCGCCGGAAAAAGGAATAGTTATTTCCCGCAGTGCTGCCAGCAATAATGTGAAAAATATGATCACCCGCAACGCTGCCGGGACATAACTGCCCAAACCCCATCCACACTCCTCCCCTTCCGTTAATTTGAATAGTATTGTGCGATGCGGTTGATATCGCATGCAGTAGGGCATAATCGCAGGTGATAAGACCCTAAAGCATGCGATAAGGCCACATCGCAGCTTGATGAATGATCCGTAAACGTAGCCAGGGTAATTGAAATATATCACTCTTGAAGCAATCATACTACTTAGCTCCAAAAATTAACTTATCGACTATATTTTGAACCAATTACATTTTTTGAAGAAGTTTTTCAGCACAACCTTGAAGCAAATAATCAAATCAAGAAAGAATTAAAAAATAAACTAAAGATTCTAAATCCTTATCTAAAAAAGCTCTCATCTGATGCAGAAACCAAAGATGATAATAATGCAGACAAACAACTGCTGAATCTTGGTGACACACAGAAAGAGAAGCATCCAATTTAACTGCCAAAAGTATGATAACATTTTCTAGATAAATAACTCCTGAAATAACAAGAAACTTATTCAAAGGGAGATTAGCTCTACTTATCTATAAAGTTTGTTTCATTATACTTGAATGCACAATGAATAATAAATAGTTTAGATTTATATACAAAGTTTTATCCATGAAAGATTCAAATGCACTCTGTAGTCCAGAACAGTGATTCTCAAACAGTCTGGCTCTGATGAATGTGCATGAGATATGTTTGCATTGGAGACAGAGTATATGGTAAATATATCTTATATACATATTCATTGTGGATATTCTGAAAACCAGATCAGCTAAGGAATTCCTAAGGACTGGGCTGAGAACCACTGAGCAAGAAACATAAATCAATGAAATCTGGTACAGAGAACCTCTTGAAGCTATATTTCTTACACCTGGATAGCACCTGAACCTCTCTACGGTTCGGCAATCGTTGCTGATGAAAATGAACTTTATGGTTTGGTTAAGGAGTCTATCTACACACTTCCAGGAACTGCAAGATTTTGTGTTACCACTCCCAGACCTTCTCTTATTATTAATTACAGACAAAAAACTGAGAATAAGAATTTAAAGCTGAGGTGGGCAAAGTTTTTAGCCCAAGGGCCACATTGGTGGCCCCTACTTACATTTAAAAGTGACTTGTCCAAGTCATACAGAAATCAGAAGCAGAAGGAACTTGCATGGCAGGACTTCTATAAGCGTTAAATCACTGCATTTATCTAACAGAACACAATCACCTATTCAATTTTTGTTCTGGTAAGGAGTAAGCTGAGATACCTAATTAATAGCACACACCATAGGGAAACAGATTCTTATTTGCAGTGTAGAAGTTTTCAGAGATCTGTATTTTAAAAATATATAGAGAAAAACACTCAGGTAGTTTAGCATTTATAGTAATTGGTAAAATGTATTCATATACATGTTCCTCTCCAAGAAAACAATTTCCAATGTAAGACAATCCCATATACAGTGGCTTGAAAAAGTATTCAACCCCCTAAAAAGTCAGCAGATTTGTGTGGATTACAAATGACACTTACAAAGATTGTTCCAGACAGCATTTTTATTGCAAACCGTTATGCTCTTAAAGTAAATTTTCAAATTCAAAATTCATTATTTGTCTGCATTCTTTGTAAAATAAAATTAAAAACTGAAAAATACTACTTGCATAATTATTCAACCCGTGTACTGTGGAATCTCCAAGTTTTCACAGATGAAAGATATTGCCTTAACTACTGACTTATAATTGCCTTTACTTGTGAATTATTAAAAAGGGTCAACTTATCTGAATAAAAGGCCCCTATGAGGAACATAAGAACATAAGAAAATGCCATACTGGGTCAGACCAAGGGTCCATCAAGCCCAGCATCCTGTTTCCAACAGTGGCCAATCCAGGCCATAAGAACCTGGCAAGTACCCAAAAACTAAGTCTATTCCATGTAACCATTGCTAATGGCAGTGGCTATTCTCTAAGTGAATTTAATAGCAGGTAATGGACTTCTCCTCCAAGAACTTATCCAATCCTTTTTTAAACACAGTTATACTAACTGCACGAACCACATTCTCTGGCAACAAATTCCAGAGTTTAATTGTGTGTTGAGTAAAAAAGAACTTTCTCCGATTAGTTTTAAATGTGCCCCATGCTAACTTCATGGAGTGTCCCCTAGTCCTTCTACTATCCGAAAGAGTAAATAACCGATTCACATCTACCCGTTCTAGACCTCTCATGATTTTAAACACCTCTATCATATCCCCCCTCAGTCGTCTCTTCTCCAAGCTGAAAAGTCCTAACCTCTTTAGTCTTTCCTCATAGGGGAGTTGTTCCATTCCCCTTATCATTTTGGTAGCCCTACAGGAAAACATTTTGGTAGCCCTACAGGAAAACTACAGAAAACTACAGGAAACTTCCTCAGACCACCTTAAGGGATCTTCCTTAAAATCCAGACCAGCAAAGAATCCTGGGTGAAGGGAGGGGCCTCTCACCAGTGTACAAGAACACAGGGACTAGAAGGGTTAGAGAGGCCCTAGGAGCAGATAGGAACCCATTGTATGCAAAGACCTGCTGTGTGTCATGTCTGTTTGCTATCTGAACTTAATTCATTATGTCCCAAATGTTTTAAGAGGCTATACTCTAAATAGAACACTAGGACATATGGGTTAAGGTGAGCTCCATTCATTTGTTTGACTTTTCTTTCATTGTAAATAATTTTACATAAAGGAAACAGCCAGAGTCTGCCTCCTTATTCCTTCTGGCTGTTTCCCAAGCCACTATCGCCAAGTTACCACATATGGTGGCAGCAGTGAGATCCCTTGCCTAAGTGGGAAAAAAAGGCAAGATCCCGCAGCTGCAGAAAAAAAATGCAGAGTTTTTTTCTTTTTCCTGGGGCCTCCCAGTTTCACCCAGCCAGCCTTCACCCAACAGGCAACGAGGGTTAGCCCCGCCTATGTAATCAGGGGTTAAGCAATGAGTAAAAGCCGGAAAGTACAGTAAGTTCCTTTTTGTTCCCCCCCCCCTCTCCTTTTCCCAGAGAAATACGTAGTTTGGAGGTAATTCGGTGAGCAGGGAAGATGGAGCAGGCGCTGGAGGTCCTTGTTATAGGCCAACAATTATAGAATGCCCTGCAAATGCAATTTGATCAGCAGCAGGCATTGTGAGAGCAGGTGATGCAGCAACATATGGTGCTAACCCAGATAGCACAAGCTGTGCAGACCCCTGTAACCAGGCTACCTCCCGTGTCATCGACACTACTTAAGATGACCCCAGGAAAAGACCCCAGTGGTTTCCTGAAAACTTTGATCACAGGCTGGCCAGAGGACAGGTGGGCTACCTATCTCAGGAATCTACTCACCGGAAGTAGTCGAGATGCCTTCCAAACCACCAATATGGAAGAGAGAGCCACATACCAGGAAATCAAGGCTGCCATTCTAGAGAGAGTTGGACTCGCCCCAGAAGCCAACTGACAGCAATTGGCTAGGAATTCTGCAGGCTGGAGAAAACCCAAAGAACCTATTCTACAGACTTAAAGTGTCACTTGGAAGTGGCTGCACCCAGAAGAGAGAAGTGGAGGTAGCCAAAGCAGTTCTACTGGAACAGTTCCTAGAGAGCCTAGCATAGCTTATGTGGCAGTAGGTCTGCCGTCACCCAAACCTTTTGGAAGAAAAGGCACTGGAAGTAGCAGAGGCCCATTATCAGGTTCAGACTATGCTTGAGTCACCATAGTTATCTGAGAAGCCATTTGACCCGGGTAGAGGATGACTGAGTCCTAAGAGCCCGAGGCTCCAACAAAAAAGTAGCAAGGATCCATCTGGACTTTTCACTTCAACAGCAACTCTCAAAGCTGCCATGCTTCAGCTGTGAAGAAAGGGTTCATTTTGCCAGAGACTGTTCCAGCAGAGAAGATGAATCCATGGACATTAATGCCAAGGCCCCACACTTTTGTAATTTCATGGATGTCCCAGCCAGGTAGTCTCTATTTTGTGATTGCAGTTGAGCTAGAAGGCATTCCAACCGAAGCATTAGTGGACTCATTGTGAAAAAGTTTGTTTGAAGAGAGTTAGTGAAGCAAGTCCAGATTGACTATGACAGAGTAGTAAACCTGGCACGCATATCCAGGGACCAAGGGCAGTATCCAACAAGCCAGGTACAACTGAAGACCCTGGTCGGCCAAGACAAAATTGAGGTGGGCGTTCTTCCTTGGCTACCCTACCCCGTGATCAAAAGACAGGACTGTCAAATTTAAGAGCCTCTGGAACAGCTCACAATGGGTTCGTCCAGCCATAACAATGAAGAATTGGACTTTCCAGAAATTTTTATCTTGGATAATCCAGATCTCTATCATAAAGACTCCAGGACTCCTAAGTCCCGGAGGCAGCCCTGACAGGACAAATACACTTATGTTGTTAATTTATAGGCAGCCGGGGAGGAGGGATCAGAGTCAGTGGAATAACAGCCACCCACCCAGAATGTCTTATCTGTCCCCTTTGAGTGGGGAAAAAAGGGGTGACCTGGGGAACTTCAAACGGGGCAAGAGGGAGGATTAGTCCTTTAAGTGGGCCGAAAAGCATATACAGAGCATGGACAGAAAGGTAGCCCTTGGAGTGCAGAGCTTACAAACCCTATTCCTCCTTATTTTGTGATAAAAGAGAATCTACTTTAGAGTCACAAAGGGATGTGTAGAGCGGAATGGATAGAACAACTCTTAGTTCCCAAACCGTATCATCAAAAGATCATGCAAATAGCACACAGCCATCTTCTAGGGGGGCAACTAGGGGAGGAAAAGACCCAGGAGAAAATACTGGCACAATTCTATTGGCCAGGTCTCTATAAACAAGTCCAACTGTATTGCCAGTCCTGCCCTACTTGCCAACTCACAAAGCCTGCCGGCATATGGGCAGCACCTCATACCAATGCTCATTAACAAGACCCCTTTTGAAAAGGTGGGCATAGATCTGGTAAGGCCAATAGAGAGATCTACTCGAAGAAATAAGTGTTATGTTTTGAGGTGTAGTCGTGGGCCCTTGGTCACTACAAGAGATGGCACCTCCCACGGGGCAGGGCCCTGTGGGTACTTGTGGCAATAGGTTGACTCCAGTAGTATCGGACACAGAGAAATAGTCTTTATTATACAGCAACGTAGATGGTAACCCTAGGAACGGGCAATGATCCCAGCCAAAAGAGTAGATCTCTGATGGCAATGTTCTGTCTAAAGCTGCAGAGTAGAAAGGCAGTTACAGAGTCTCACCAGGTCCTGAGAGGGAGATGGGTCTGGTACTGGTCCGCGAAGCGGGGTAGGCCGAGAACCCAGGCCCAGATGGAAAGGCCAGTGAGAGTAGATCCGGTAGTGGTCTGCGGCGCGGGGTAGGCCGAGGATCTATGTAGAGAGAGAGAGATGAGACTATGCAAAGACAGAACTGGAGCGGTAGTACTCATTCTGATGCTAGCAGTTGTAGTAGGAGAGAACCCCAGAGGAGCGGAGGTCCGGGACGAAATAAGGCCCCTGAGGAGTGGGTACCTTAGGCTTTCTTGTAGGTAGCAAATAACCCTAGAGAACGAGGCAAGGCCCCCGAGAAGCAGGTACCTAAGTGGTCCTGGAGGGAGAATACACAGAGCAGAAGGCGTCTGGTCATGAAATGAATCAACAGGAAGAATTCCCGGAGATTTGAATTAGGAGGAAGAGTCCTTGCTAACTCGATTAGCAGAACACAGAAAAGGATTTAAATACTCTCCTCAGAAATGATGTCATCGAGGAGGCTGGCCTGGATATCCTGCTCTGGGCCCTTTAAAGAAGGTGCTTTCGCCGGCACACACATCCCTGCGACGTCAGGATGTGGGGCTTATCCAGCGGCGGCGTTCCTGTCTCGAGAGAAGGCCACTCATCTATGGGGTAGGTCGCGGAGCACGCCATCGCGCCACTGGATTCAGCATCGGATGGCCTGGCATTGAGGAGCAGCGGCAGAGAGAGGTGAGCAGGGTCGACCGCAGTCGACCGGCGCAATGATAAGTTTTATCCTCATCATTCTGGACTATGCCACAAGATATCCAGAGGCAGTACTGCTACAGAACATTAAGACCCCGATGGTGGCGACCACCCTAATGGAAGTTTTTTTTACAACTTGGGCTGCCCAAGGAGATCCTGATGGATCAGTGGACCCCATTGGTGTCCAAGGTAATGAAACACCTCTGCATTTTGCTTAAGGTAAAGACTCTGTGCACCTCGGTATATCACCCGCTGACTGATGGCCTCACTGAATGCTTCCACCAGACACTCAAGCAAATGTTGAGCAAATTTGTGGATGAAGACAGCATGAAGTGGGACACCGTGCTGCCTTATCTCTTGTTTACAGTCCATGAAGTGCCCCCCAGAGCTCGATGGTGTTTTCCCCTTTTGAACTACTGTATGGGAGGAGGCTGAAGAATTTTGGACATAGCTCAGGAAACTTGGGAAGATGAAATATCTGGGCAGAACCTCGGACTACATTCTCCAAGTGCCCGAAAAAAGCTGGTGAGGTGGCCCTCTTGTGCCTAGAGAAGACTCAGGCTACCCAAGCCCGAGCTTATTATTGCCCCACAGTCCAAAGCGTATTCCAGCTAGGCGAAAGTGTCCTTGTCCTCTTTCCCGCTTCGGAAAGCAAGGTATTAGTCTGTTGGTAAGGACCCTATGAAGTTTTAGAGAAAAAAGGGCCCTGGGATTACAAAATAGCCCAGCCTAATAAATGAAAGAAAACTCAGATCTTCTACGTATACCTTCTGAAGAAGTAGTTTCTACAGGTGTGTGAATTGGTACAAGAAAAAAGTTTGATCCAGAGGTCAGACCTGAAGTAGACCAAACTCAGATTTCTTTAGAACAGCTGTCCATTATACAGACAGCTAACTTAAAGCAGCTGATGAATTAAAACAAGGAGATCTTCTCGAACCTACTGGGTCATATACTCTTGGTACCGCGTAACATCATTACGCCACCTGGAGTTATTGTCCGGCAATGAACCTATCAGACTCCTGAGGCCAGATGTCACATCACTGAGACCGAAGTGAAGGAGATGCTTCGGCTTGGGGTTATAGAGGATTCTAACAGTGATTGATCCTCACTCCTAGTATTGGTGCTGAAGCCAGATGGCAGCATAAGGTTCTGCATTGACTTTTAAAAGGTCAAGAGGTCTCAAAACATGACACATACCCAAATACCCCATGTTGATGAACTGACTGAGCATCTGGGATCAGCCCAGTTCATCACAACCCTAGACCTTGCACAAGGATATTGACAGGTGCCTCCCATGCCAGCGGCAAAGGAGAAGACTGCATTCTCTTCGCCTGGGGAAGTTTTACAGTCCAAATTGGAAGACACACCTAAAACAACTCCAGGCAGTGCTAACCAGTCTGAGGAAAGCAGGACTGACGGTCAACCCTAAGAAGTGCTTCCTAGGGGGGCAAGAAGTCCAATATCATGGACTTCTTGCCCCCCTAGGAAGGGGGAAAGGCAAGGTTCATCCACAGAATGGCATCCGGGTAATCGAGATGATCACCCGGGTGCCAGTCCCACAAACAAAAGCAAGGCATCACAAGGTATTATAAAAGATTTATCCCCAATTATTCAGAGAAGGCGGAGCCTCTCACAAGGTTGTTGGTGAAAAAAGCACCAGAGAAGGTGCAGTGGTCAGATGAAGCAGAGAAGGCATTTCAGGCTCTGAAAGAGCCATTATGTTCTGAACCAGTCCTGATAAGTCTGGACTTTACCGAACCCTTCAAGGTGCAGACAAATGCTTCAGAAATAGGGTTGAGAGCAGTCTTAGTTAAGAGGAGGAAGGCCAAGAATTATGATGGCATACATTTGCTGGAAGCTATTGCCAAGGGAAAGGTGTAATTCAACAGTCAAGGAGGAGGGTTTTGGAGGCCTTGCACTACCTACTTGCTGGGGCAGTTCACACTCATAATGAACCACCAACCTCTCATAAGAACATGCCATACTGGGACAGACCAAGGGTCCATCAAGCCCAGCATCCTGTTTCCAACAATGGCCAATCCAGGCCATAAGAACCTGGCAAGTACCCAAAAACTAAGTCTATTCCATGTTTCTGTTGCTAGTAATAGCAGTGGCTATTTTCTAAGTCAACTTAATTAATAGCAGGTAATGGACCTCTATCATATCCCCCCTCAGCTGTCTCTTCTCCAAGCTGAAAAGTCCTAATCTCTTTAGTCTTTCCTCATAGGGGAGCTGTTCCATTCCCCTTATCATTTTGATCGCCCTTCTCTGTATCTTCTCCATTGCAATTATATCTTTTTTGAGATGCGGCGACCAGAATTGTACACAGTATTCAAGGTGCAGTCTCACCATGGAGTGATACAGAGGCATTATGACATTTTCCGTTTTATTCACCATTTCCTAATAATTCCCAACATTCTGTTTGCTTTTTTGACTGCCACAGCACACTGAACTGACGATTTCAATGTGTTATCCACTATGACGCCTAGATCTCTTTCTTGGGTGGTAGCACCTAATATGAAACCTAACATTGTTTAACTATAGCATGGGTTATTTTTCCCTATATGCATCACCTTGCATTTACCCACATTAAATTTCATCTGCCATTTGGATGCCCAATTTTTCAGTCTCAGAAGGTCTTCCTGCAATTTATCACAATCTGCTTGTGATTTAACTACTCTGAACAATTTTGTATCATCTGCAAATCAGATCATTTATAAATATATTGAAAAGTAAGGGTCCCAATACAGATCTCTGAGGCACTCCACTGCCCACTCCCTTCCACTGAGAAAATTGTCAATTTAATCCTACTCTCTGCTTCCTGTCTTTTAGCCGTTTGTAATCCACGAAAGGATATCACCACCTACCCCATGACTTTTTACTTTTCCTAGAAGCCTTCATGAGGAACTTTGTCAAACATCTTCTGAAAATCCAAGTACACTACATCTACCGGTTCACCTTTATCCACATGTTTATTAACTTCTTCAAAAAAGTGAAGCAGATTTGTGAGGCAAGGCTTGCCTTGGGTAAAGCCATGCTGACTTTGTTCCATTATACCATGTCTTTCTATATGTTCTGTGATTTTGATATTTAGAACACTTTCCACTATTTTTCCTGGCACTGAAGTCAGGCTAACCGGTCTGTAGTTTCCCGGATCGCCCCTGGAGCCCTTTTTAAATATTGGGGTTACATTAGATATCCTTCAGTCTTCAGATACAATGGATGATTTTAATGATAGGTTACAAATTTTTACTAATAGGTCTGAAATTTGGATAAATAGAAATAAGGAGTCTAATGCAAGGGTAATGAGATGGTTTCTGGTCCTACAGCCCTTCGACTAAAAAATACAATATAAGGCAGGAAAGGAAAATACAAGTCCTGCACACCAGTGTACAAGGAGTCCAGGAACAGCAGTAAACTGAACGAAAAAAGCTAGAAAGCTATGAGCACAAATGCTCGTAGTTTGGGCAATAAAATCCCAGATCTGCAAGCCCTAATGGTGGAGGCGGACTTGGATGTTGTTGCTGTCACGGAAATGTGGTTTACAGAATCTCATGACTGGGATACTTGGCAATACCAGGCTATAACTTGTTAAGGAAGGACAGAGAGGATAGGGATAGGGGGAGGAGTGGCTCTTTATGTCAGAAACAATATCCAAGCCTCTGAGCTGCAAGGAAGATGGGAAAATGAAGCAGCACTATAGGCCGATGGGGCATCCATTTTTATTGGAGTGGTTTACTGGCCTCCAAACCAAAAGGAAGAACTGGACAGAGATCTGGTTGAAGACATCCAAAAGATAGGAAAGAAGGGAGAAGTGGTGATCGTTGCAGACTTTAGTATGCCAGATGTAGACTGGAGAATCACATTTGCAGAACCTAATAATAGTAGAGAAATAGTGGATGCCCTGCAAGTAGCTTTGTTCAAACAAATGGTAATGGAACTCACGAGAGAAGGAGCAATACTCGACTTAGTGCTCACTAATGGAGATAATGTCTCTGATGTCCAGGTGGGCACCCACCTCAGCAGCAGTGATCATCAAACGGCATGGTTTAATAAAACAAAAAGGATACGGAAAAGAAGCACAAAGACCCAAGTTTCGCAGTTCAAAAACACGGACTTTGATGAAATGGGGAAGTACCTGGAGGAAGAACTAAAAGGCTGGGAGAACGAGAGAGATGTGGATCAACAGTGGACCAATCTAAAAGGAGCAGTTGCCAAGGCAACTAATCTATATGTTAGAAAAGTAAAGAAAAGCAAAAGAAAAATGAAACCTAGCTGGTTCTCAAAGGAGGTGGTTGACAAAATAAAGGCGAAAAGAACAGCGTTCAAGAAATATAAAAGATCCCAAAGGGAGGAGCACAAAGAAGAATATCTGGTAGAACTGAGGGAGACGAAGAAATTAATCAAGACAACAGCAAAAATCCAAGCAGACGAGAGGATTGCCAAGGATGTGAAGAGAGGTGACAAAACATTTTTCAGATATATCAGTGAAAAGAGAAAAGTTCAAAGTGGTATAGTGAAATTGAAAGGTGGAAAGGATCAATGTGTGGAGAGAGACGAAGAAATGGCAGAAATATTAAACTAATACTTCAGTTCTGTGTTCACTAAAGAGGACCCTGGAGGAGGACTGTCGCTAGTTAACAAGAAACTGGAGGGGAATGGAGTAGATGTAACTCCATTTACAGTAAAGAATGTATGGGAAGAGCTGGGGAAACTGAAAGTGGACAAAGCCATGGGGCCTGATGAGGCTCATCCCAGGATACTGAGGGAGCTCAGCCTTGGGTTAAATCAACCGCAATAGTATTAGACCTTAAGAAATGACAAAGTTGGGTATAAGAGAAAGCATCCCTATCCAGGAGCTGGTAGCAAACTTTAAGGGTCTGAAAGAAAAGCATGCCCCCCCATTTCCCATACATTGTCTATTGTCCTAATGCCCCTCTCTTTCCAATATGTAAACCTTGGAGACTCCCACCCTGGTGTAAATATATTGTTATGAAATAAGGAGGAGCTGAGAAAGTACTGTCTTGATCCCACCAGTTTGGATCTCCACTGCCTCCACACTGTCAAGCTGGAAGAAAAGGATGGGGGCATATCACTACCAGATGTCCAAGTGTTGCATGGTTGCCAAAGATAGCCCACAATGGCATAGATCCCAACATAGTTTGTTCAATGTCCACCCATCTTTTCTGCTTGCCCTTTTTATTCCAATCTATGAAAGCTCTAAGTTGAGCACTCTAGGCAGTTTCTGCTTCCAAATGAAGGCGGATAATTTTTTCTGCCAACGCTTAAGGGTCGAGGTAGGTATGTGGATCAGAAGAGTTTGAAATAGATAAAGGAATTTTGGAAGCGCAGATATCTTTATTGATGCAATTCTGCCCAGCCAGGACAATTGTTTCCCAGACCAGTCATATAGGTCTCTAAATATTTTTGAAGTGAGAGGCGTATAATTCAAGTTAAAAAGATCCTCCACTCTGTTGCTGAGTAATACCCCTAAATATTTGATTTTGTGAGGAGCCCATTTAAAAGGGAATTCAGATTGCAGTTGCTGCGTTTGGACTGTGGGTAGGGAAATGTTTAGAATCTGTCTTAGAATTTGTCTAAGTTTAGCTTAAAACCGGATACTGAACTAAAGTCTGACAGCATATGCACTATGTTCGACAGTGAATTAAGTGGATTAAATAAAGTAAACAAGATATCATCGGCGAATAATGACATCTTATAGTCTAACCCCCCCATTCCGATACCTGTAATTGTTGCTGTGGAGCATATTTTAATAGCCAGAGGCTCTAAGAACAGGGCGAACAATAGTGGTGACAATGGGCAACCCTGCCGGGTCCCTCTCTCAATGGGAAAGTTGTCGGAGTATATTCCATTTACCTTAACGCATGCCTTAGGCTTGTCATATAATGCAGATAACCATCGCAAAAAAACTGTCCAAAGTTCATTTTTCCCATAGTATGGAACAGATATGGCCAATGAACCATATCGAACGCCTTTTCCGCGTCCACGGACAACAAGACAGCTGGAGTATTTATCAACTTGGTCCACCAAATGGGATCAATGACCTTACGAACGTTGTCTGCTGCCATCTTCCCTGGTATGAAGCCAGTTTGATCAGGGTGAATTAAGCTGGGCATGACCTTATTTAGACGGTTGGCTAGAATTTTAGCCAATATTTTTATGTCAATATTAATGAGGGATATGGGGTGATATGAGCCGTACTCCATAGGTTCCCTACCGGGTTTTGCTAATATAGTAATTCTGGCCACATTAGATCCCTTGTAAAGAGACTGGCCCGTACGTAGAGAATTAAAGAGTCCTAAGAGAGGATCTGCAACCTCCAGAAGAAACTTTTATAGAATTGGGCTGTAAAGCCATCCAATCCTGGGGCCTTAAGGTTTTTAATCACCTGATTAATCACAAGATATCTTGGTCCATAAATTGGTGCTCCTCTGCAGTTACAGTGGGAAGAGTAACCTGGGCGAGGTAGTCCTCTATCTTTTCCGCTTGGATCGTAACATCCCTCGCATACAGAACTCCGTAAAATCTCTGGAAACGTTCATGTATTGCTGTTGCTGTAACTAACAAGGACCTATCCTCACCAATAATTCCAGTGATTTGTGACTGGGCTAGCCGAAGTTTCAACCTTTGTGTTAATAGTCTGCTGGCTTTATTTCCCCACTCAAAATACTCCTGTTTGGTTATATTTAGGTGGTGAGATACTGTTTCAAATGTTATAGAGCAGAGTTGCATCCTAGCTTGCTGTAGTTTGAGGAGCACTGAATCAGTTGGTTTGGTTTTATGTGTGGCTTTTAGCGTGGCAATATCATTTAATAATTTCTGTTGTTGGGCAAATTTCAACCTTTTCTTATATGCACCATGAGAAATGAATTTGTTACGTAATACTGCTTTTAGGGTTTCCCAAAAAAGTGGAGGATTAGATAATGCTTTCTCATTATTGGTTTTATAAGCCCAGATCTCATCTACTAAGGTCACACAGAAAGCTTCATCATCTAATAAGGTATCATTCAATTTCCAAAACTTCCTTCCAGTATCACCCCCTAACAAGTTCATCTTTATCCACACAGAGGCATGATAAGACCACGTAATCTGGCCTATATCAGCATAAAATCAATATGGGAATATGATATGTGGGGATTAGAATAGAAAGTATAACTCCTGTCTTGTGGATGATGATATCTCCAAATATCCAATAACCCCTATTTATAAATAAGAGATTAAGATATTTCCTCTCTTTTTTTGCTCCTAAGCCTCCAACAGAGGAGTTATCTATTCGAGGCTGGATTGTCAGGTTAAAATCTCCCGCCATTATCCATGTTCCCATTCCCACTGAGCTCATCAACTTGTCTAAGGTGTCTAGTTATGCATTATATTCACTCTATGGAGCATAAATATTGAGCAAGGAATAGATGTCTCTCTCTATTTCAATTTGTACTAGAAAATATCTCCCCCTGGGATCCGCTTGGACTTTCCTGACATGGCATTGGAAATCCTTGTGCAATAAAATACTAACTCCTGCATATTTATGGGATTTAGAAGCAGCTGCACTGAATTGGTGTGGAAATAAAGACCATTTTAGTAAATGCTCATACCGTTTTGTCAGGTGGGTTTCTTGCAGGAAAATAATCACCGCACCGGAGCGTTTAACCTCCTCTCGCATAAGCTGACGCTTGCGCGGGCTGTTCAATCCTTTAACATTTAAGGACCAGATAATAATGGACTCCATATCATTGCATTAACTGATTTCTCAGTCCATCCATCCCCGCCCTATCTGCCAGTCCCACCATCTTCCATGTCAACCATCCTCATCCCTCGAATTCAACAGGTGATGTGATCTTCATGATAAGATTGCAATAGAACAGACACCCATAATATAGCAATATAAAGAACCTGTCTTATGCATAAAATGTGATACAATATCCCATATATTTTCTCCTCCTCCCTTTCCCTATCGTTCTGCCATACAAACATGGCAGATCTGCTATCGCAGATGGGGTTGTAAGCACTTGCAGAGCATGCTCCCGCTCTCTCTCCCCCCCCCCGAGCCCATGAACATCAGAAATATAACTTTTTACAGCAATTGTCCAAATAGTTAACGATAACTATAAAATTCCATAAAATATCATGATACTCATCTCATCCATTGATCTAGGGGCTTGGTTCTGTACCCTGTCATACTCATGGGTTTCCCCGATTCAACAGAAAGAGAAAAAAGAAATCGTAAATGTCCCAAACTGTTCATCTAGCTTCCTGCTGTTTATCTGACCCTGCTTCTTCTTGCTGCCTTCGGAGTCTCCATTCACCTTTAGTCACCCTTTGCCATTTCGGGATCTCACTGCATGGATTTTGAGAAAGTCTCTTAGGTGCTGTAGCAAGCTTGACCCTCAAGATGGCTGCTGCTTCCTCTACAGTTTGGATCTTAGTGGTGATTCCTTTGACAGTTATGGCCAGTCCGAATGGAAATAACCATCTGTACCATAGTCCTTCATGCCTGAGAAGAGTTGTAACTTCTTGGAATTCCATCCAATTTTTAAGTGTTATGGGAGAAAGATCTGCAAAGATAGCAATGCCATGGGATTGCCATTCCCAAATCTGTTTTTTAGCTGCCATGCTCACTTTCATGGGATATCTATTGAAGCACGCGATTATATCCCGTGGCTTCTTTCCCACCTTCGGCCCTAGAGATCTGTGGGCCTGCTCAATTATTACCTCTGAGGCACTTAAGTTGGGATCCGGATCCTGTTGTAAAAAGAATTGGCTTTTTTTTTTTTTTTTTTTCAACAGTCTCTACGCAATCCGCATATTCATCTATCTCGGGAACGCCGTGAAAACACAAATTATTTCGCCGACTTCTATTTTCCAAGTCCTCTAATTTTATTTGAAATTCGGCAGAGTCTTGGGACATCTGTTGACACTGGGCTTGTAAAGCATCCATCTTGACCGCTTGTGCATCTGGCCGACCATCACAGTAGTTGACCCGGTGTCCGATCTCAGTTATCTCCTCCCTCAGGTCAACCATCATCAGTAGCAGTTCTTTTTTGTTTTCCTTCATATCCTCTCTCAAGTCCCCAAACCACTGATAAAATTAGTCTCTAGTCGGGGTTTCATTTGATGCCGCCGCGGCAAGGCTGGGACCGACCTCCCCCTCCTCCTCCGACACATCGTGGCTGGCAGTCTCACCGTGGTCAGGAGGCCCGTTTCTTCCGGCTCATTTTGTGAGTATGAATATTGTTGGAAGTCTACTCCTTTTTTTCTCTGGGCTATCTAGGATTGTTATGTAGTCGGGCGCCTCGTATTTATAATGATTTCCGTCGTTAAAACTCCAGCAAATTGCTGTTGATGGCTTGAGGAGGCAGGGAGCTCTGGTTTTAAGCGGCCATTTTACTCTGCAGTGCTAGCGCCCCCCCCCCTACGTTTCTTTCACTCTTAATTAAATGTACATAAAAGAAACAAGATTCTCTTTATTCCTTCTGGCTGCTTCCCAAACCACTATCACCAAATTACCAGTAACTAATTCCAGTACCATTCATCAGAATGTAAATCTGAAGGAAAGCTGTTAAAATGAAGACCAAAGAGCATTCTAAGAAAATTAAGGATAAAGTTATAAACATGCAAAAGATAGGAAAAGGCTACAAAATAAGATCCAAGTGCTTGGATATCTCAGTGAGCACTGTTAGATCAATCGTGAGGAGATGGAAAATGCATACAACAACCCAGAAACTGCCTAGACAAGGCCATCTCTCAAAACTCAGCATCAGAGCAAGGAGGAGACTTGTGAAGGAAGCCAGAGAGAGGCCAACAATCACTTTGAAGAAGCTACAGAGTGCAGTGAATGAGACTGAAGTGGAGGTGCACCAGTCAACCATATCATAAGCTATGTATACAACTGGCCTGCATGGGAGGGTGGCTAGAAAGAAGCCATTACTGAAGAAAAACCACATCAAAGCAAGCTTGGAGTTTGCCAGAAAGCATCGGAGTGATACAGCTAAAATGTGGGATAAGGTTTTGTGGTCAGATAAGACAAAAATGAAGCTTTTTTGCCAAAATTAAAATGCTATGCGTGGCACAAACCTAACTCTGTCCATTCCTCAGCAAACACCATCCCAACAGTAAAGAATAGAGGTGGCAGTATCATGTTGTGGGGATGCTTTTCCTCAGTGGGTACAGGGCATCTTGTTAAAATTGTAGTATGAATGAATGGTGTAACATACAACCTGCTTCAGTCTGCTAAAACACTACAACTTGGGAGAAGTTCACCTTTTAGCAGGACAACGATCCCAAGCACAAGGCCAAAGCAACACAGGAGTGGTTGAACAACAAAAAGGTGATCTAGAATCTGTGGCACTATTTGAAAATTGCAGTCCATAAGCATCATCCAACCAACCTGAACAACTTGGAGTAAATCTGCCAAGAATGGGCAAAAATCACTCCTAAACATTGTGCAAATCTGGTAGAAGCTTACCCCAACAGTCAAAGTTGTTATTGCAGCAAAATGTGGTTCTACCAAGTATTAATCTGAATGGATTGAATACTTATGCAAGCAGCATTATTCAGTTTTTAATTTTATTTAAAAAAAAATGCAGAAAAATAATGACTTGTGACTGAAAATTTACTTTAAGAGCAAACTAATTTCCAATAAACATACTCTCTGGAACAATCTGTATAAGTGTCATTTGTAATTTACACAAATCTGCTGACTTTTTAGGGGATTGAACATTTTTGCAAACCACTGTATATACAAGCATTATTATTTAATCCCAAGAGGGTTCTCATAAGAAGAATCCATTATATTTCAAACTTTTTGTCATATACACATTAGGCTTATCAACTACATGGTAAATTAAGGGGTTTTGTTACCTGTCCAGGGCAGCTGAACCAAGTCGCTGCTTGATATTGTCGCTTGTTAGCAGCAAAGTGGGACCTGAGAAAACAAAGGTTTTGTAAATATTTACAGTCTGATCAAGACTGTGGGACTTAAACAAGACAAGAGAAGCCCAACAGATGCAAACCTCAGCATCAGTTCAAAGTATTTATTTATTTATACACTTTGGGGCAGATTTTCAAAGGGATACGCGCGTACCCCCTCGAAACCCTGCCCCAACCTCTCCCTGCGCGCGCTGAGCCTATGTTGAATAGACTCGGCGGCGTGCACAAGCCCCGGCTTGCTAGGGGGCGTTTGTCACGGCGGCACGTCATCCGGGGGCGGGGCCGTGGGTGTGGTTCTCCAGCCCGGAGGCGTTTCGAGGGTGTGGCAGAGGCCTCCGAAATTGCTCCTGGGCCGGGGAATCGCGCAGCTGGCGCGCGTAACTCTTCAAATAAGGTAGGGGGGGTTAGATAGGGCTAGGGGGGTGGGTTAGGTAGGGGAAGGGAGGGGAAGGTGCGGGGGGGTGGAGGGAACAGAGGCAGGCTGCGTGGCTCGGCGCGCACAGGCTGCCGATTTTGCACAGCCTTACGCGCGCCGACCCCGGATTTTAAAGGCTACGCGCGTATCTATTCAAATCCGGCGTACTCTTGTTCGCTCCTGGTGCATGAACAAAAGTACGCACGGGCGTACTTTATTAAAATCTACCCCTTTTTTGTATACCGGTATTCATAAAAACTTCATATCAGTTTACATCTTAAAATTCAAACCAAAATATAAAATATAATTCAAATAAAACAAGCTCTAAAACACATTTAAATAATACAATCGATAAAATTATCCAGTAACTGCCCATAAAACTGTTTAAAAGTAAAATGTCTTGCGCTTTTTTTTTTTTTTTTTTTAAACGTGCTTGGATGGGATTCTAGCCTTAGGTCAACTGGTAGTGAGTTCCATATTTTTGGACCTGCCAGTGAGAGTGCCCTGTCATGAACCATGTTTAGGTGTGCCTATTTGGGAGATGGAATTGTTAGTAAAGCTTTGCCGGAGTATTGTCCACCGTAAGCATTTGAGTGCTCATAAACACATATATGCAAACACAATAATCTGATCATCAGTTATGTACTATTGCTCAATTAATTGAATATGAAACATTCTAGGGCAGAGATAGCCAACTCCAGTCTTCGAGAACTACAAACAGGCCTGGTTCAGGATATCCAGAACGAATATGCAGGAGGTAGATTTGCATGTACTGCCTCCATTGTATGCAATTCTATGTCATGCTTATTCATTGTGGATATCCTGAAAACTTGGCCTGCCTGTGGCTCTCAAGGAATGGACTTAACCACCCATGCTCTAGGGGAGACCTGCTGCTACCAATAAAAGAGCACAGAGGGCTTGGGACTCTCCTTAGGCTTAATGGAGGATCTGGTTTCTCAATAAAACCAACTCCCTACTATACTCCAAAATACATAAAGAAAGCTGTTAATATGGTGTGTCACACAGAAATGGTAAAGTGTTATAATTTATCATGTTAGAAGAGGCAGAGACTACAGGGAAAATTAATGAAAATATGTAATAATGATTCACCTAAGACCAAATTTAAATAAAATGAATAGATTATTATAATCAGATATGTACTATTATTTTGCTTTTTTGGTTTGTCCAGCAGTTTCCTCCTGCTCCTTTTGGGCTTCCAGTTCAATCAGAACTGGCCTCTATTGGCTACAGTACCATAAGCCTTCATTTGTAGCAGTTTGGAGTTTCTGGCCAAGGACTGCAATGCCTGTACTGAGATGAGATGAGGAAATAGAAAAAAAGGGCAAAAATACCTGGTTATTTGTAAATGAAGGTTCATAGTGCCATAATCCAATGAAGACCAGTTCTGATTGAGCAGAAAGCCAAAGAGTAGGAAGAAACTACCAGGCCAAAATAAAATGGCTATTATTGATAATGAAGTTTGCTTCAAACAGTTCTGCCACCAATAAGCAGATAATTACAAAATGCTGAATAACTGCTTATCATTTATCAAGAAGAAGTGAACAGATAGAATATATCAGTCACAAATTTTAATTACAAACTCATTAAACTTTTACAGAACAAGTTCTTACAAAAAGAATGCATATCTGGAAATACAACTTTAAAATCACAATAAAACTTATAAAATCAGAATGTAGAGATTCTGCCTGGGAAGAGAGGTGACTTACTGATGCCAAACGGACTATGTTTTTTCAATTTAATCATTTATATGACACTAGCCGTTAAGCCCGTTAGGGCGAGATTCCATCGGTCAGACCGGCACGGTTACAGCCGCTCTGTTCTCCACAACTTCCCTTTTCCTTCCATCCCCTCTCATCTTTCCTTTCCTTCCCCTCTCACCTCATCTACAACTCCTTCCCTCTCCCAGCCCTCCTCCACTCTTTTTTCTCTTACCCAGAATTTCTTACCCTTCCCATCTGTTTCAGTCATATCCTCTTCCTTTTTCCTTCCCCTCTCACCTTCCCTTTCCTTCCCCATCTTCCCTCTCCCTCAGCCCTCCTCTTCCCTCTTTTCTCTACTCCACTTTTACCCTTCCCACTTACAATCTTCCTTCCATCCTTCTCATTTTCCCTTCCTTCCCCTCCCACCTCCTCAACCCCTTCCCTCTACCTCAGCCCTCCTCCACTCCCTTTTTCTGTACTCCACAACTTTACCCTCCCCACTTACTCACATCCTCTTTCTTCCCCTCCCACCTCAACCCCATCCCTCTCCCTCAGCCCTCCTCCACTCCTTCTTCTCTTATCCAGAACGCGCGCCTGATGCTTAGATACCGCCGCTGCTCCATGGGAGGTCTACAGGGGTCTCTCTCTCTCGTGCCCGCCTCTCCACCGGACTCGTTGCTGGCCCGCCCGACACTCGGTGATGAGGCGCGCACGCGAAAGAGAGACCCCTGGAGACCTCCCATTTCTATGTCTGTGCCGCCGCTTCTCCCCGCGCGAGAGAGAGACCCCCCCAGAGACCTTCTGTGCTGCCGTCGTCGCCGCTGCTCCTCCCCGCCGCTTCATTCCTTCCCAGCACCATGTTGCTGCCCTCTGACAGACGTGCTCTTGTGCATGCACAGTAGAGCTGCTCTCTACTGCGCATTTGCGGCACGTCGGTCCAAGCCCATTTATATGGTAGATAACCAGGATATATGACATTTCAAGATAACAAAACAAGAAAAATACAAAAGGAATTCATATCAAATCCATAATAAGAACAAGACAGAAATTGCATGAATTAAAGACAATAATATCTATTCAAATATACTGAGAACCCACCTAATCTGAACAAAAAGGACATCAAGCACATTTATTTATTAAAAAAAATCTCCAAATGTGTCTGGTCCAAAAATACATATCTGTCCTGCTGAAAATTAACCATACATTTACAAGGATATTTTAGGAATAAAGCAGCTTCCAAGGAAATAACATTTGGTTTCAGATAAAGAAATGCCCTTCTCCTAAACTGGGTCTCCCGCAAAATATCCGGGAAGACTTGTACCTGTTGGCCAAAGAATGATTTCCCCCTAAACTTTAAATATTGCTGAAGTAAAAGATTCCTATGTGATTCTGAAACAAAAGTAACAATCCCTGTAGCCCTAGTAGATACAGTATATTATCATTAGAAGAACATACACATGGTTACTGTGACTCCAACATCGCTCTAAGCTTCAGCAGCAAGAGGAAATGTGGAAAAAAGGATTTGCACTCACAAAGCGGGGAGTAGCTGGCTTGTTACGGCGGTTTCTTCCCCAAACCAAATAAGCCTGATACTTCACTTTCAATGCATATCCAGCATAGCTCTCTGCTTCAATGGCAGGGGAGAAGAAAAACTGATACTTCACACATATCCAGCATAGCTCTCTGCTTCAACGGCAGGGGAGAAGAAAAACTGATACTTCACGCATATCCAGCATAGCTCTCTGCTTCAATGGCAGGAGAGAAGAAAAACTGATACTTCACGCATATCCAGCATAGCTCTCTGCTTCAACGGCAGGAGAGAAGAAAAACTGATACTTCACGCATATCCAGCATAGCTCTCTGCTTCAACGGCAGGGGAGAAGAAAAACAACCAATAAGGGCTGAATAACATAGTCTGGGTAAAACAAATAAGCATGGGTGTAGCTTGCTTATTGCGGCGGTTACTACCCCTACTACCCCTAACTAATCAAGCTTGATATTTCACTTGGATGCAGCTCCATCACTGCTCTCCACATTTAATGGTGGGGGTGGAAGGGAAATAGAACCAAAGAGCTAAGAGAAACAGATAAGTATGAGAAAAAAAAAATGTGTGAAGCTTGCTGGGCAGACTGGATGGGCCATTTGGTCTTCTTCTGCCGTCATTTCTATGTTTCTATGAATAGAGATACACAGAGAGATCAGGGCTGGAGATAGGAACAAGCAAATCTGAGCTGTTTGCATCTTCGCTAGACATCCTCTTTTTATCTGGAGTATAATACAATTTAGACAACACTATTTATTTACATTTGCCTTCAGTAAATTGTAACACTTCAGTAGCATATTTAAAAAATATATATAAACCAGATAGCAAATGTGATTTTAGAAAAATAAAAAAAACCCAAATAAGCAAATTTTCAGCCACGTGCATAAATAACGAAGGTTATGTGCATAGCTGGGCCTTGCGTGTGCCGCACTTATTTTCGGAAGGACCCGGCCTCACGTGTAACCCCCATTATGCGCATAAGTGCTGGGCCCTGAAAAAGGGGTGGCAAAGGTGGGTTCTGTCTGGGTAGGATGGAGGCTGCTGTCCCGGGGAAGCACACGCCGACAGCTGGCTGGCGCACAGAAACTACTTGTGCTCCGGAGGAGCAGTAAGTAGTAAAATTTAAAAATTTGCGATAATTAGCTTAGGTTTAGGGGGCGGGGAGGAGAGGGGAAGAGGGAAGAAGCTAGGTAGGGGGGTAGGAAAGTTCCCTCCCAGTCCCTCCTTAATTGGAGTGGACCGGGAGGGAACTGAGAGAGGCCCGATTGTATCACCATGCATATTTAGCAAAAATTCCCCCCTTGCACGCAGCCATCAGATTTTACAACATACGCATGCTGGCACATTGGAGAAAAACAATCTTCCCTTTTCTTTTCCTGCCCATTATCTCAAAAGATTTAAAAAAAAAAAAAAAAAAGGATATGGGGATGCATTGGTGGCAGTGCGCCACAAGGCAGAGAAATTTAATGACCCAGGACCTTGATGACATCAGCGCCGGGCTGCCTCTCACACTTCCTTGTCAGTATTTTCCCAGGATATCAGCAATCTTCAAATAAGTGATAGCATATATATTTCCTCAACAAGGCCGTGTTTCACATGGGTGCTGCACTGGGAGGAACATGAAAGATAGTCTCATATCATTATGTCAGGAAGGAAAGAGCTTTTAATGCCTTAATGCAACACATGACTTTGCTTGAGCACTGTGGGAAACGCTGCTGGGACAGTTTTCGTAAAAATCTCAAAAGTACTAAAGGGAACGCTGAAGCACCCATGTCACACAATTTAGCATTTCAAAGGAATTGTGTACCACATTAAGGCAATAAAAGCTCTTTTCTTCCCGACATAATGATCTACGCAGCACCCATGTGAAAGACAGTTGTATTGAGGAACTATATATATGCTATCACTTACTTGAGGACTGCTGTTATCTGCTAAATAAAAGGATAAGTGTGAAAAACTGAGAACAGTCTAGTGTGTTGTCACACACTTTTATCCAGACCAGTACTGCATGTGTGTGCTCTTTACTCACCCCTCCTTTGTGTGTTTCTATACATATACCATTGTACCTCAGTAAAAACTGTACAAATTCAAAGCATCATCAAGACGACTAAAAAAATTTAAGAGCGATCTAATTCAGTGTTCAGACCCAAAGCAGAAAGAGTTTGTAATCAATGGATCCAAAATTGTTTCCTTAGTAGCTGCCATGGGGGCTACCATGGCTCCTGATTTATCCAACTTGTATATGGGCCACTTTGAGGCTATTTAGGAAGAGGCCTATCCCTTTCAATCACAGTTGGCTGTTTGGAAACCATATATAGATTTTTGCCAGAGGGAGAGGTAATTTGCCTTTAGTAATCCCACTCAGGGATTACTAAAACCATATATAGATGAAATTTATCTTTAGGCAAGGCACTAGGGTTTTGCTACAATAATTTGTATGTTGGTTGACTACTTTAGATACACATTTGAAATTTCTGCATATATACAGGAATACCAAATATTCTTCTTACATCTGCTGATTAGAAAGACACAAGAGAGCTTTATCATCATTTTATTTCGAAAACCAAGTGATTACAACAATCTTTTAGGATATGGCAGTGCATCCTAGGGCACTCAAGAACAGTCTTCCAGTCAGCCAATTTAAGATTACATTGGATCTGCATTACAGTTAAAGAATTTTAGCACAGGATATGGCTGCATGTTTTAAAGCCAGGGTCTATCTGTAACACATTATTCAATAAGCTTACTTGCATGCAGAATTTTATCAGTAAGCATTGGCTCTTTCTACCTAAATCTACTGTTAAAGATGATAAGCTGAAGTGTGTGCAACCTTTTTCTTCTAGGGTAAATGAAATTCGTGCATCCATCTTTCAACACTGGCATTTATTGTAGTTGCATCCTGTGTTTCACAAACTCACAAGGATTGCTTACACTCGGGGCTTCAGATTTTAGTACCCAGCAACTTAACCATACCTGGAGGGGAAGACAACAATGCAAGAATTGCTTGTTTGTAGTGTGTCCCTGAACACAGACATTATCTGGATTTCTTCAATTAATGTTTCTATCAAACTATGATTTGATACTGATTGTAAAAGTAAAGGAGTGTCATATGTCATTCTATTAAAGCATACATTGGAAAGACTACTCATACTATTGGGGTTAGGATGACAGAACAGAGAAGTTTCTTGAGGAACCAACGAATTACAGCTCCATTGGTAACTCATTGCTTTCAACACAACCATGTTTTGAGGACCTTCGCTTTGAGATCATCAAGATTTTGAACTCAGGGTGACGAGGGGGAGACTTTGCCACTTGGCTGCTACAAATGGAACAAACTCTTTCTGCCCTTTCTCCTTTAGGTCTGAACTCCGAATTAGATTTCTCCTGTTTTTTATAATCCTCGTCTTGTTGATGTTTTGAATGTGTACAGTTTTGACTGAGGTACAATGGTATACATATGGTAACACAATTTTCAGTATTTTATGTTTCACATGGGAGACTACAAGTTGACCTGGACAGACGACATATCCTTCTGATGTCATCACATTATATACAGACATTTTAAATGGAAGATAAGAATATTGTAATAATGATGGGAAGGTAAAGAATTTTTATCTGCACTTATAAAACTTTAAAAATACACTTTTTCATGGTTGCATGATTGAGAAGACCAGCGATTACCCAATTAGGGTCTCACGTGTTTTGGCTTGATGACACCCTATTTCTCACTTATTCTTGATGTTTGTGGTGTATTTATAACTTAGGTATCTCTAACTCTCTTGGTTTGATTATGCTATCTTTGCAACATCCCCTGTAATCCAAGGAACGAAAACAGGATTCGCAATTGAACACAGATCTTTTGCATGGCAACAAACTATAACCATTAAACCTTCCGGCCAGTCCCAGTAAACTGTATTTAAGCAAGCAAACAACTGTCCACAGCATAGAACCAGGGCATCTGACAGCAAAAAGCTTTTTTTTTTCCAAAACAGATGTAAATAATTCAGAATTATGAGAATGTTTGCATTTGACAAAGGGAAAATGTGCAGCTCTGGCAAGATTGTTGGGGGAACTAAAGCAAAATGCTGCTTTGCTGCATTGTTGAATGTCACTTCTTCAGGTCATCAAAAGCATAGAGCACTAAAAGTTTTGTGTCCTTAGAGACTGAGGTGCAAGCAAGCACTCAGCATTCACATAGGCAGTACAAAAGGTCATCTTAAATATATACTATAACACATCACCATTATAAGAATATTACAAGTCTAACTAATTTTGTAATCCTAAAAGTCCCATAATGTATCATAATGGTGCAACATCAAAAAATAAAAAAAATATAGCACTTGCACCTTAGGAGGAGGAAAGCAGATTTGTAAAAATGTGTTTCTCCATAAATCACTGAATGGTACCCGCCTGCCCTCTAACCCACCTGCTGTATTCAACTAACAGGTATGGAAGGAGAATATACATAACTGATGGATAGAGATGTTAGAACACTGCCAAGGAGGCAACAGGAGTTCTCTTCATATGACCCAAACTTCAAACTACAGAGGAAAGATATTTTTATTAACATTTTCTCCTCCTTTTGTGAATATTGGGTGCTATAGTCTAATCCTACAGATTCACAGCAGTCAGGGACATTTCAACTTGGCTGACATTTGAAGTCAGCTAAGCTAACACAGTTGCAGGAAGAGCTGAGGTCAGAGATGGGATTATAACTGAGGCACAGGAACTTTAAGTGTGCTGCCCCAAATCACACAGAAAGTTAGTGAGAAATTTTAGGTTTTAAATTTCAGGAGTTCTAGGTTTTTGAGGTGTGTTTTAAGAACTCGTCAATGTGCTTTTTGATTTGTATGTTCCGTTAATATGGAATTTGCTACCCAAAGAGGTTTGTATTATTTCATACTTGGAGCAGTTTAAGAAAGAGATTAAAACTTGGCTGTTTACCCAGGCCTTTGGAGAATACGATGAAATAATGTGACTGTCCACTATGGGGAAATCAGTCCCTGGTATCCAGGCGTACGTCTGTCCAGCACTACATGGTTACTTATTTCAGTATCTGGAAGGTTACAAAGTATAAGTTATTTGGGCTTTGGCTAAGGATGTTTGATATTATTATATGACTCAAACCTTATTGTGATGCAATTTTTTTAATGGGATGATTAGCTTTATGTTATATTTCTATATTCTTTTTTGTTTGTGATGCTGATATCCTTAAAGAATGTAAAGATAAGATTTACTTTAACTTATTGCAATGTTATACTTTTGATTCTGCTGTATTGTAAGTTATCTTGGGCATTTGTACAGGAGGAAAGGAATAAATAAAAATGCTTTTGTTCTTTTAAAGAACAAGATATAGAAACAAAGATAAAATCTGATAGTAGAAAAAAATATCCCCATATAAAGCCATCTAATCTCTCCGGTTCACTTCTGGTACAATGCCATCCACCATAGTTAATCTCTGGCTTTGCTTCACTTCTTTACAGTTAAGGATCCTCTGTGCTTTACCCAGGTCTTTTTGAATTTTGTAATCTTCCCTGGAAGGCCATTCAACACATCCACTACCTTTTAAAAATCTCAATAAGAATGCATTCGCATTGCTTTCATACATGTTACACAGTAAGATAATTGGGCAAACTGTAAATTAGCTTCTTGTACAAATCAAGTCTATTTCTTGGGTGCTTGTGATCCAGGGTTATAAACGTCAGTGTGTAGCTTAATACATACTCTCGGTCCATATCCTTACTATTTAATCTTTAAAATTATATTGAAGCTTCTCCCTAGCTGGAACAGAGAATAAAAGACTGAGAAACTGTTGACATACTACAATATTGGGTTTGTTTTTAGGATGAGAAATTGCTCGCCTGAGAACACAAAAGATAGTGCATTGCATTGATTTCCAAAAGCTTTTAGAATTGATGAGCAAGTCTAGATCTTTCACAGAAAATGAAACATTCACCACAGACAATCATCCACAAGTTCCTTTAGGGTCTGACAAGCACAGCCTGCTAGACCTATACAGTTAAAGCAGCAGTTGAAAGATTTTTTAAAAATCATTATTTTCAGTCTTACTTTTAAATTCCGTGTTTTTATAGCAATAGTCGCCTTACAACTTAAGACTCCAGCAACAGAATAATTGCTCCTGCTTTCAGAAACCCAATTATTTATTGATATGAGCCCTTGATTGTGTATGGTGTACAAGGAAGCTATCAATTACTACTCAATGCTCTGAAACAGAGTATCAGGCAATAGAAAAATGTTCACCACTACACCAATTTAAAGGAAAAGTGTCACAATCACAGTACTTAACACTATCTACTCAACGCACAGTTGCTATATTTTTTTAACGTATAAGTCTGTTTATTAGGCAAAAAGAAGAAAAAGACAAATAGCAAACTATATAGAAGCATATGACATACTTGGTTTTGATGCACGTCAGATACCAATACAACAGCAACTTCTTCATTTTATCAGTTAACTCCCTCCCAATCCCAGAGCCTTTGTTAGATAAAGTCTCACAGTCTTGACGACTAAAACAGTGGACATTTTCAGCAGACAATACTCATTTAAGACCATGCCGTAATCCCTGTGCAGCAATGGAGATATATAAGCCATCCAAATGTCTAATGTTTTATCTTACTGGATGCCTATCTTGCCAAAGAGGAGCTCCAAAAGTAAAAGACTGAAGTAAAATTTAAGATACGCGCACGTCTGCTGGCGTGCGCACATGGATGCATCAATTTTAAAACACATGTGTATGTATGCATGCTATAAAATCAGCTAAGCGTACAAATGTGCATGATTTTATACTGATGCGCGCACGTGTATGAGAATGACATCTGGAACGCGTAAGTGGGGTGAATTTTAGTAGGTATGCGTGGCGACGCAATAGACCTTTTTCCCAGTTCACCCCAGTAAAGGAGAGGACATCGTAAACCCCCAACTGGCCTCTCTTTTACCCTATTAGCCTTGAGCCTTAAAACCCAGCTGATTAACCTTGTTTTTCTTGTTAAACAACTTACATGCCATCCATAGCGTAAGTTACGCGTTAGGAGACCCCGGCGTGCACTTGTGCACGTAACTACTTACATGCCAACTTCATGGTGAAGTCCTGGCCCACCTATGTCCCGCCCAGATCATGCCCCGCTTTCACAAAAATTTTTTATGCGCAAGCCAGGTGATAGATGTGTACCCACACGGGTTTTAAAATCCACGCGGTGCGCGCCAGGCCAAGTCACATTCGTAGCTCCTACTTTGGCACGTGTAAGGCTTTTAAAATCAACCAGTATGGTTCTTGTTACACCAAAACATGAATGATGGAGCAGTGTGAAACAGAGATCCTGGCCGAAAGAAAAACCTTAGGGATCCACAATTTCTGTAAAGCAGTACCTGTTGCAAATGAGGAAAAGTCCCCAAACAGAGCCATTTCAGCGCTGAAGAATAGCTTCAAACCAAGAACTTGATCCACATATAAAATTATTTGCTTCTAAAACACTTGTATCTTCATGCAGGACCAAATTGCCCACTCCCTATTTACATTTCAAACATTTATCAGATGGAGTCACCTTGGCCAAATGTTCCAGCCTCTGAGAAAGATAAGATCTAGTTAAGGATAATTTATTTTGGACATTATTCCCTATTTTACATGTTTGAATAAAATAATCAATAAAAAAAACCCTTAATAGGCATCTCTTTGTATAATTTTTGTGACCATTTGTCTAATACAATGAGGTTCCATTACTCATTTAACAGTTACAAACACTTACAGAAGGAAAATAATAAAATCCTACAGGGGTCCTCTAAATCGCTTTTTTTTTTTTTTTTTTTTAATAAATCCATTGTTTTTCTAAGAATTAGGGGCTTACTTTTCAGTAATTTTGTTGTGTAGCACACCACCATGTTATTGGAAAGGCCTCAATATCTACGGGCTGTTTGGGAATGAGACTGCAGAGATGCAGAATGAAAGCAAAATAAATCATTCCTGTATGTTCAGAAGTAGGCCATGGAGCATCCTGAAGAACATAAACCTGCCACAAAATGCTGTTGAGCTATAAAGTACTACTTAACATTTCTGTAGTGCTACTTCACATATTCAGCACTGCACAAACAACACACAAGAGATATTTCTTGCTCAATACTGCTTAAAATCTAATCAATGCAAACATACAGGGCAAAAAACAATGGTTAAAATTAGTTAATGAGGCTGAAGGTGGACCATCAGGGGAGGTCAGGAATGTGTAAATGTTAATCAGTTATTTACTCTTTCAGATAACAGAAGGCCTAGGGGGCATTCCATGAAGTCAGCAAATAGCACATTTAAAACAAATTGGAGGAATTCTTTTTCACTCAATTCACAATTAAGCTCTGGAATTTGTTGCCAAAGGATGTGGTTAGGGGAGTTAGTGTAACTGGGCTTAAAAAAGGTTTGGATAAGTTCCTGGAGGAGAAGTCCATTAACTGTTATTAATCAAGTTGACATGGGGCAGATTTTCAAAGGGGTACGCGCGTAAGATATGCGCATACCCCCCGAAAACCTGCCCCAAGTTCCCCCTGCATGCGCCGAGCCTATGTTGAATAGGCTCGGCGGCGCGCGTAAGTCCCGGGGCTGTGGGCGTGGTTCCTGCCCGGGGGCGTTTCGGGGGCATGGCCGAGGCCTCCGTACCTGCTCCCGGGCTGGGGAATCGCGCGGCCGGCGTGCGCGAGTTACGCCTGCCTTGAGCAGGCGTAACTCGCGCACGCTGGCCGCGTAACTTGTCAAACAAAGGTGTGGGGGGGGGGGTTTAGATAGGGCTGGGGGGTGGAAGGAAAGTTCCCTCTGAGGCCGCTCCAATTTCGGAATGGCCTCGGAGGGAACGGAGGCAGGCTGCGCGGCTCGGCGCAGGCAGGCTGCCGATTTTGCACAGCCTTGCGCGCGCCGACCCCAGATTTTAAAGGCTACGCACCTATCTATTAAAATCTGGCGTACTCTTGTTTGCGCCTGCTGCGCGAACAAAAGTACGCGCGGGCATATTTTTTTAAAAAATCTACCCCATAATGAATAGCCACAGCTATTACTGGCATTAGTATCATGGGATTTACTTAATGTTTCAGTACTTGCCAGGTACTAGTAACCTGGATTGGACACTGTTGGAAACAAGATCCTGGGCTTGATGGACCCTTGATCTGACTCAGTATGGCAACTTCTTATGTTCTTAAGATTTAAAAACAACCTCAAAAAGATGGGGTTTTTAAATTGTATTTAAACAAGGTGAGAGAAGGGGCTAACTGTGCAGCTATTGCCTGGGTGGTGGATGGTGTCCCCAGAATACCAGCCTCTGCTGGGGGTTTGGTTGTCATGGACATGTTGGAGGAATGTCTGACTTTCTTTCCTCATCTGGCATGCTTCCCACAGAATATGTATATCACAAAAAGTTATTTCTCTGAGTAGAACGTGCCTCCACATTTATACTTTTTTATGGGATCCATCTAGGGAGAATGGTGGATAAGATGACAGAGGGTCAAGAGCATCTCCTCTGCTCTTAAAACCATGGCGGCATTTCTTCTTGAGACTGCTCTTGGCCAATGAGGTATGTTTTAACTCTTGAGTTTGAGAGACCCTGCTAGCTCTTTCCCCTCAGCTACAATACTGGCAAAGTCACCAACTAATGATTCATCAAATCCCCAAAATGTCTCATCCGAATCACTAGATTCAAAGATGTTTGCAAGATGTGGCAGGAGCCCGATAATGCAGCACAGAAACCATAGCATGCTTCATATCTTGGCTGGAGGATTGTGGGGTTTTTTTTGCCTTTCACCATCATTTGCCTCTTTAAGGCATGCTGCAATAACACATATCAGCAAGATGACATTATGGAATTCTCCATCAAATACAATGTGCAAGCCAATGTGAAGGAGAGTGACAATTCAATGGTCATGCACAGGCCACTGTATGAGCTGCAAAGTATCATAGCATTGCCATTCCAACAAAAGATCTGGGAGGTGCAAAGCCTCTGCCAGGAAGACATCATGTGTTGGACCCAAAGGGAAAGGGAGGACTTGCTTTGCCTGAACACTGGACAAACTGGCCCATAAGAGCACTCCCTCTATGGGTTAGCCAAATTGATCTGTGGAGAAGGGGGGGGGGGGAGGGAGATACCTCAAAGACCTGCCAGTCTTCTGCAAACTACAGGGGAGGAAAGGAAAATAAGGCACACTGCTTCTCCACACAAGGAAACACCAGGTAAGGAAAGAACACCAATCCCTCTATGGCTGGAAAGGGTGAGTCACCACTGGCATTACATTCCAGAGTTAATCCACAAGGGTACTGTACTCCATTTCTGTCCAAAAGATGTTCCATGCACTCCAGCATTGCTGGCAGGGATGACCTGATAGCAGCATTTCTGACCACGTTAAAGTGCATCACTTTTTATTGGAAGAAGCTCTGTGCACTGAGAAGAATGTCCCACCATAGCACACAAAGCAGGGTTGTCCCAATATCAGAATCTCGATTCAGAGTATTATATCGTGCACTGCTTCTGTTTGGAAAAAAACTCCATGCAGCAGGAAGAGTGCCCTTCCTTGGCTGGCAGTAGGGATGTCCTGACATCAGCGTCCTGTTCCAGTGCAAGGAGCTTCTTCCAGACATTGGTATGTAAGTCTGAATTTTAACTGCGTATATCAGAGAGACCAGCTTTCTCATTTCAGGCTGGCAGCTTGGTCCATCAGATATGCATGCTATCTGATAACAATAGAGAGTATTTACTGCACCTATCTTAATTTTATTTCTAAGTTTTTTTTTATGAGCTCTGATAGTGAAATACAAAGACAAAGTCTTTTGGGGCCTTGTGGGACTTTTCTCCTAAAAGGGAAATTCATGAGGGTTTTTCTGGTGCAGAAACAGTTCTACTTCCCTTTTATTCTGTCTTTTTTCCAATTTTTCTACCTTCTTGATGGCAGATGACTCCTGCTCCCCATGATTTAGTGTCAGAGGATTTTTCTGAGGTTTTTTTGCATCCGACTGTGTTTACGTTTGCTGCCTTCTAATCTTATTCATGTTACCGTGGTGTTTTGGTATTTCTGCCCTTTTGGACCCTCCTGCTCTTGTGGCTTCCCCCATAGATTTGTGTTAAGTTTCTTGGTTTTCTTGAGTGCCACCAGGTCTGTTTTCTTTGCCCTGCTGACACCCAAGAAAAAGAGGGACATTATAGCATAGGCTGGGAATCTGGTGATATTATAGACAATGGGCATAGCATAGAAACATAGAAACATAGAAATGACGGCAGAAGAAGACCAAACGGCCCATCCAGTCTGCCCAGCAAGCTTCACACATTTTTTCTCTCATACTTATCTGTTTCTTTTAGCTCTTGGTTCTATTTCCCTTCCTCCCCCACCATTAATGTAGAGAGCAGTGATGGAGCTGCATCCAAGTGAAAGGCTTGATTAGTTAGGGGGTAGTAGGGGTAGTAACCGCCGCAATAAGCAAGCTACACCCATGCTTATTTGTTTTAACCCAGACTATGTTATACAGCCCTTATTGGTTGTTTTTCTTCTCCCCTGCCGTTGAAGCAGAGAGCTATGCTGGATATGCATCTAAAGTGAAGTATCAGGCACATTTGGTTTGGGTTAGTAACCGCCGTAACAAGCCAGCTACTCTCCGCTTTGTGAGTGAATCCTTTTTTCTTCTCCCCTGCCGTTGAAGCTATGCTGGGTATGCGTGAAGTATCAGTTTTTCTTCTCCCCTGCCGTTGGAGCAGAGAGCTATGCTGGATGTGCATCGAAAGTGAAGTATCAGGCACATTTGGTTTGGGGTAGTAACCGCCGTAACAAGCCAGCTACTCCCGGCTTTGTGAGTGCAAATCCTTTTTTCCACATTTCCTCTTGCTGTTGAAGCTTAGAGTGATGTTGGAGTCACAGTAACCATGTGTATGTTTATTGAATAAGGGTATTGTGTCCAGGCAGTAGCCATCATTCTGGCGAGTCACCCACTCTTCATTGGCGGCCTCTTGACTTTATGGATCCACAGTGTTTATCCCACGCCCCCAGTGGCGTGGGATAAACACTGTGGATCCATAAAGTCAAGAGGCCGCCAATGAAGAGTGGGTGACTCGCCAGAATGATGGCTACTGCCTGGACACAATACCCTTATTCAATAAACATACACATGGTTACTGTGACTCCAACATCACTCTAAGCTTCAACAGCAAGAGGAAATGTGGAAAAAAGGATTTGCACTCACAAAGCCGGGAGTAGCTGGCTTGTTACGGCGGTTACTACCCCAAACCAAATGTGCCTGATACTTCACTTTCGATGCACATCCAGCATAGCTCTCTGCTCCAACGGCAGGGGAGAAGAAAAACTGATACTTCACGCATACCCAGCATAGCTTCAACGGCAGGGGAGAAGAAAAAAGGATTCACACTCACAAAGCAGGGAGTAGCTGGCTTGTTACGGCGGTTACTAACCCAAACCAAATGGGTTTGGGTTAGTAGCGTCTGGATTTGGGGTATTTCTGCTTATAGGTGTATAGTGTGGAGAATTGTACCCAGTGCTAGCATATTTGGGTGATGGTTGTGATTGGTGGCACTTTGTTAGCATATGAGCACTTGGCCAGCCACGACATTGGCTGCATTTTGGTTCTTGTCAAGTCTGGTGGTGCCCAGAATGAACTCTTCTGGTACATGAGCTCTCTTGTATTGGGGTTATTGTGTAGTCTGGTGGCACCCAAACCGAGCTCTCCAGGTTGTGAGCTCAATCTCTGTTTTCATAGTGGCATTTGTATTTAGTAGCATTTGTATAGAAAAAGGAGAATCCACAGAGTGAGGGAGCCCTCTGGGTAACCATTTCCAGCTGGCGTTGTTGTGGAGTGCTGTATGATTTTTTTTCTTGTGACACATATAGGCATGGCTTGTTACAGTAGAGTTTGCAATGGAGCACGGTAGTTCATTACCTGAGTCTTCGCCAAATATACTGGCACATTTTATATGACAGCATTCAACTTATTTAGATGTAAAATATCTGGAGGGATGGAATTTCTATACAAAAGAAAATGTGAAATTACAATTTCATTTAGAGGAGACTTTTTACTTGGAGAAATTTGGCCACTTGAAAGGGGCTTTGATGGGCGAAGAGAAAACAGATGTATGCTAATGGGAAGTTTTTAAGCACTGAGAGAAAGAGTCAATTTAGGAAGGAGAAGTCTATAAAAGTGAATTAAAAAAATTCTTTGGACAAATCACAAAATACCCTGGCAGAGACAAAAGTGGAACTGAACAAATTGTGCACTCAAATCTTTAAGCCTGAAGCTGCTGCAAGTGGCTCTGCTTCTGGTACCCCCTTGCCTAGCTCCTTTGTACTATTCCCCCTATCCTTTTCTGCTCTAGATCCCCCATCAAAGAAACTCTGAATGATGGCCCCTTGGTGTCTTGCCTCCACCCAATTATATGTCGCATCTCTTGGTACTAAGACCTGAGACCCCTGAAAATTCTTAGTGCTACCATCCTGATATGGCCAAGTGGAGGTTTTCCCTATGGTATAACAAGTCTTAGATGTAGGGCACTGCTCCTTGGCAGAATTTTCTCAGAGACCCCAGGCATGGTTCTCAATGAGACATTCTAACCCTGAGTAAGAGGAGCGGCTAGTTTGTGTGGCACATGCAGCCTGTCAGCATGACAAGCTGCTAAACCCACATATTCCACACGCATGCTTGGGCAGAAAACAGAAGGCAAGTAACCTTTAGGCTAGTTTCTAGTACGCATACTACCTTCGCCACACAAGACTTTTAAATGTCCTGGCCACAAGGTGACTTGTTGGCCATTAAGGGCTCCCTGTTACATGCTGAAGCTTATATTTCAGTCTGGGATGTACATACCCATCTCTATGACAAAGCCAAGTGGGCTTGATCCCCCACCGATTTCAGATTCTCCTACAAAATTTGAGAAAGATTATCTAGTTAAATTAGCTTTAGAGATTTTTTCTATAAAGCTGATCTATCAAAGATTTCCCCATGTAAGATGATTGCTAATGAGGAGCCATTTGAGTTTTTCTGCAGACCTGTTAATAGTTACATGACTCATTCGAGTTTAAATAGCTCAGAAAGAAAATAATCTATTACAAATTTCTATCTTGGACTTCCGTTTAAGTCTCCTGCCTCTATTTGTATAGGAAAGAGCAGAGCAAAGGGCACAGGAAGGGGGAGAAAATATGAGGGATTATCCTTGCTGCCAAATTTGACCTGGTATAATTTGTTTCCTTATGGGTCACACTAACCGCCTTATACTTATAATTAGATTGGTCATTAAAAATTATTAGTGTCCTATGTTTACAGGGATGGCTCCCCAGCCTGCCTATTTCTAGCTTCCTAAGTTGTAAATACCGCTAGAGAATATTATCTTGAGAAAAGTAGGTATCCATGTGTTTGAATTACCAAGAGGTCTGCAGTATTTATTTTAATCCCACTGAGATAGAAGAAAAATCTTTTGTATACTTTATTTAACTATCTTACATAAAATCAGTTATTTCTTTTGATATGAAATTCTTAGGTGGAGCTGGTACAAGCAAATAGTTTGACTCTCTAATGTTTCCGTGGTATATTCTCCTCTAAGGTTTGTATATGGAGTCTAAAAGTAGATACATTCTGGTTAATCTCAACCTGACTTTTATGGTCTGGGAAACTGAAAAGCATGGGGCTGCATGATAAGCTTGCTGGGCAGACTGGATAGATCATTTGGTTCTTTTCTGCTGTCATATCTCTGTTTCTATGAACCAGGAACTGAAATCCTGCTCTAAAAAAAGGTGTATGTAGTAACACATTAACTTCCTTTTTTTTTTTTATAATTTTTCTTCCCTATGATTATTTTACAAACATGAGAGATTCCTATGCTTTGTTGTTATGTAATACTTTCTACATATGTCAGATTAAAAAAAAGGAAGGACTTATTCTCTGGGAAGATACATGCATATACACATAGATTCATCAGAACAAACTATTTTGACGGAAGCTGTTACCAAAAGTCACACAATCAATCTCCAGACTACATACCATTAAACTAAGAATTTGCAGAAACTGCTAGGACTTTATCTATCACAGCAGGCAGTTCTCTGTAGTTCATTTTTGTTTCTCAAGCTCTTTGTAAGAAAAAAACCATTGTAACATTTCTCTCTACATTTTAGATGCAATCTGTGTTTGAATTTCCTGTTTCCCTAGGGGCTAATGCAATAAGATGTGCATTAAAATGGGCACATGTATTGAGCACCCATTTTCCTAACACGTGCACAGCCACGTCTCCTAGGTGCCCGATTCAATATAAAAATGAGCTGCTGCATTAAAAAGAACACGCTAAAAATGAATTATGCGCCCTAGTGCTCAGATTCCTCAAGCGTCCAGGAGACGTGGCTGTGAGCCCATAATTGCAATAGACGCCCAATTCAAATGTCCATTTTATTCCACCTCAGTTGATTTTGCCAAATATACTTGTGGAATGTGTATGTTGTATGTGTATATTGTGCGCCCAGAAATTTTTGTTTTTTGTAGATCAGGTGATTACATTATTCCTTTAATCTTAAACACCGCAAGTAGTAGTTTTAATTATTGCAATGATGGAGGAACCATGCAGAACAGTATTTTTGCATTTCTCATGAGCCCTTGACTGGTGGAATGACAATGCCAGCTCCAGGGCTGGAGTTGAATTTGCCATCTTAAAAAGTGTGCATTGGGCACCTGGTGATTTTCTGCACTGGGGGTAATAGCTAATAGCCTCATCTACATGGAATTTATATGTGATGAGCGCTATTGGCTACACATTTTGGGCGTGAATTTTGGACATGCTAATCCCCTTACTGCACCAGATGCTAGTCTAGAGCGTCCAAAATGCGTGTCCACCTTTGTGCTAGGCTGGGTGCATTTTGTTTTGGCCTGCTAGATCTGCCCATAATGAGTGACCAACACCCTATTTCTCTTGAGCTCAGCTCTTCTGAAACCTCTCATTTCCTCCAGCTCTATCACTTCATTTTCAAGCTGAGGCATTGTATTATTTTCTGCAGAATTTATTGACCCTGGGCAAATAAAATGGGTGGGCATCCTTTGTTCTCTTAAACAGGCCTTCTTATTACCTCTGGCTTTGGGCCTGCCCCATTTTTTCCCTTCTTTTTATCGTGAGAGAAATGGGGTGGCATCCATGATCCTCACTTGTGCCTTTTTCTTGACTGCCTTCCATTTACAGTGATTCTTTGGGATCCAAGTAAGTTTTTGAAGTGCTATATCATTTTGGTGCCAGTGTTTATCCCACGCCCCTTTCAAAGGGGCATGGGATAAACACTGTGGATCCACCAGGTCTAGAGGAAGTGTATAAAGAGGAGGCAGCAAAACACTGCACGGAGCGGCAGTAGCCACAGAGGCATTCATGGAGCGGGATGCCAGTGGCCAGTGGTTGGTGTTCCACCTTCACGGAGCGGAAGGATGGAGGCCTGCCATCTCCATATTTAAAAAAAAACAAAAAAACAGGAGTGGGCAAGAGTATGTATAATTAACGAAGAGTTCATAAGCTATAGGTACTACCAATTATTAGGCTTATTCAATATTTGTTGATAGATAATGTGGCTTTCAATGCATACTTCATTTTCAATACATATCCAACATAGCTTTCTGCTTCAACAGCAGGGGAGAAGTAAAACTAATAGTACACGCATATCCAGCATAGCTCTCTGCTACAATGGCAGGGGAGAAGAAAAACAACCCATAAGGGCTGAATAACATAATCTGGGTAGAGCAAGTGACCATGGGTGTAGCTTGCTTATTGCGGCGGTTACTGCCCCTAACTAATCAAGCTTGATATTTCACTTGGATGCAGCTCCATCAATGCTCTCTGCATTAATGGTGGGTGTGAAAGGGAAATAGAACCAAAGGTTACTAGGAGCCAAGAGAAACAGATAAGTATGGGAAAAAAAAATGTGTGGGGCTTGCTGGGCAGACTGGATGGGCTGGTTGGTCGTCTTCTGCCATCATTTCTATGTTTCTATGTTTCTATCAAACCTTGTTATAATCTTTGGTTTTCTCTCAGATACTGTTGTGTTGAGATGTCTTCAAAACTTTGGCAGATACCTTTGAAGCTCATAATAGTGCTCTTGCATATGGTCCTCTCTGACATTCCAATTTTTTCTACTTCTAATGAAACTTTGTTCCCTCTATAGGTGCTGGACCAAATCTTTGTCTCTGATCTTTTCTTGCAGAATAAAACTACTAAAGATCACTCTGTGGAAGTATGAATATTGAATGCTCTCCCCCAATGGGTTCTTGCTGGGCCACAAGGGACTTCTGGTGACCCCTTCTATTATTCTGCCTTCCCTTGCTTGACTGGCTCGTTACAAGTCTCCGTGCATGCAAGTGAGGGGGGGGGGGGGGGGATGGCAATAGGGGTTTTGATTGTTGTAAGGAGATGCAGTATCTACAGTCCACAACATAACATTTGGGTTGCGCAATTACACCTAAACGCCCCCTGGGGACCTTTCATTAAGTTGCAAATGGATTTCATTTTGATACCCCTGTGTTAAAATGAAGATAAGTTTTACATATTGTTTGAATGTTTAGTGGGTGGACCAAGGCGTTTCCTGTAGTCAAAGATGATGCCATAATTGTTGCTAAGAAACTCTTAACTGAGGTTATACCCATAGAGACAACTGAAAGTGACAGATGTACACATTTTACAGGAAAGGTGATAGAAGAGCTGGGAAAGGTGTTGGGAATAAACTACATTTTCACACCCAGGCGTTCGGTCTCAACGAACGATTAAATCAAGTCCTGAAAAATAAATTGGCTAAAATCACCCATAAGATTTTTTATTTATTTATTTAACACTTTTTCTATACCGACCTTCATGGTTGGGACCATATCAGATCGGTTTACATCAAAAAGGGGGAACTGTAACAAAACCGTAGATAAAACAGGAAGAACAAAGTTACATTCAACAAGGGAGGTAAACTTGGAAGCAAAACTGCTAGAAAGAAAGGTCTAAAGGAATGTAGTGCTTAGGATAAAAACAACAGTTAAAGAGTCAGGGTAGGCTCTTATACATAACCTTGAGATAGTCAGGAGATCCATTGTTCATAATGGATTTTCGGTCGTCTAATGTGTGTCTAAGGGATCGGAGAAGGCCTGGCGGAAAAGCCAGGTCTTGAGTTTTTTTCTAAATGTTAAGAGGCAGGGTTCCAGTCTAAGGTTGGATGGGATATTGTTCCAGATAGCTGGGCCTGCTGTAGAAAAGGATCGGTCTTTGGTCGAGGTGAGGTGTGTGGCTTTTGTAGGTGGGGCTTGAAGGGTTCCTTTATATACTTCTCTGGTCGGTCTGTTGGTGATATGGAGATTGAGAGGGAATTTGAGGTCCAGATGCAGATGATTGTAGATGGCTTTGTGAATTAAGGTGAGTGATTTGTAAAGGATTCTGTATTTCACTGGGAGCCAGTGTAAGTTATGGAGTATGGGTGATATGTGTTCCCCACGGTTGGTGTTAGTCAGAATTCTTGCCGCGGCGTTCTGAATCAATTGTAGAAAGATCTCTTGAAATGAACTTTTGCTCTCTCATTTATTCTCATGTGCATGAGGAACATGCCAAATCTTAAACATGGTCTTACTCCCATAAGATACTCATGGACCACCCAATACCCATGCCTTCCATGCTCATTTTTCTCAGTTGACAAGGATTTTGCTCATGATCAACTGATTTTGCATTTTGTTTCACGGCTAATTCAGCAGGTCAAGAAGATACAATGCTCCCAAGATTCTTTCTAAACAAGATATCCTAGGTGTTTAGTCAGGAAACTTTGTCTATCATAAAATATTCCAGATGATAAACTGTTTGCGGCCTAGGTGCTGTTAGTCAGCCACTCAGCCTTGAAATTGCAGAATAACTCCCAAAGATACTTCCGGTAGCTAGGGAAGATCTTTATGTGAGTATAAGTGTCTTTTAGAGCGAAAAAGCATAGCCAATTTCCTTTTTGCAGAAAATGGATCAAGGTGCCCAAGAAAACCATTTTGAACTTTTCTCTCTAGAAATTTGTTCAAAGTCTTTAGACCTAGGATAGGACTGAGTCCCTCAGGTTTCATTGGAATCAGGAAGTACTGGGAGTAAAATCCCTGCCTTCTCTACTCTGGTAGAATGGGCTCAACCACTCTGGCCATTAAGAGGGAAGAGAACACATACAAAAGCATTTTCTAATGTGCTACTGGTCCCCAAAATGGATTCTGAGGGCGATCTGGTAGGAAATTCAATAGATTTAATTTGTACCCTTTGTGAATAATGGCGAGGATCCACTAGCCCGAAGTTACACTGGGCCATCAGCTTGAGTAGGACCATAGCCTGTCCCCAACTAGAAGGTCCATCACCAAGGGCACAATGGTCTTGGCTACATTTTCTTTGACCCAGTCAAAAACCTGTCAAAAGAGTTGACCAAGGTGCTGCCTGGGAGCTTGGGGCCCTCTGTTGTCTTGGGCAGCTACGAGGTGCCTGTTATTGCTGGGACCGAGAAGGCAGAGGATAGTGTCTTCTCAGGTGGAAGAAAGACTTCCTCTGGCCAGTTCCCAAGGACCTCCTAGATGAGGAGGCCAGGTCCAAGTGCCAAAGAGCTGCTGGAGTATCATGCATTAATCACGGAGCTGCACAACCGCATTCTTCACTTTATCTCTGAAGAGATTCTCTCCCATAAATGGCACATTGGCAAGTCTTTCCTGAACCTCCTGATGGAGATCTGAATCCCACAAGCAGGTGAGCCTAGGGGTACCAATCCCTGTGGCAGACTCTCAATGCCACCACTAAATTATTGTATGTACAGTGGATCTCATGTTTTCCACACTCCAGACCCTTACACACCAGTGACTGGAGGATGTCTTGCTGCTGCTGAGGCAGTTGCTTGGTTACCTCTTGCACCTGTTTCAGGATATCCCACATGTATTTGCCCATGAAAAGCTGGTAGGCCGCTATGTGGGCAATGAGCATAGTTCCCTGAAACACCTTTCTCCCAAGAGTACCCATGACCCTCCGATCCCTCTCTGGAGACACCGAAGAGTGGGTGTGAAGGTACTTGTTCTTCTTGAGAACAGATTCGACCACAACCAATTAGCATGACAGCTGACACTTGTTGAATCTCAGAGCCTATTTGCAAGGTAGACCGCAATCTCCTTCTTGTTAATGGAAGCCACTGAGAGGGTTCTCCCACATTATCATCAGCAACTCCATAAAGATCTCATGTATTAGGACTGCCACAATCTCCATAGGAGGCTTCATGTACTGGAGAATATCCAGCATTTTGTGCCGGGTATCCTCCTCCATTGCTTCAGCCATCAGCTGGACAAACCCTGCAAAGAAAAAGTTTTCTGGTGGAGACTTGGCAGGCATCTCGGAGGACATCATCCGAAGCCTCCGAGAAGCCTGCCCCCCAAGGATCAAAAGGATCCTCCCTCACTGTCACAGACAAGGGTTAGATTTTGAGGCACTCGGTCCTTGGCCGGCGGTATGGGAACTGACTTGACTGGCTGGGTGGGCCTGGATCCCAAGGCCGCCCCAGTTTTCAGAGAAGCTTCCTCATCCGAGAAACCATGGATGGCTCTAATGCCCTGACTGGCGTCGTCACCACTGTGGGCACCGAAACCAGTCTTGTTGGTAGTAAGGCACCGATAAGCACCTGAAGGGAGTCGAGCAGTGACTTCTCCATAGTCTGCCACACTCATGCTTCCATCTCATCCTTGAAGATTGCCAATGCCAGAATGGACTGGGATCCAGGAGGTCTGACCAGATCCTCCTTAGAACTAAGACGAGAATTGGTGGCAGATATCGGGACCTGTGGAGGCCATGGTAAAAACCCTGAGAAACGTGGAGGACTGGCACTCCTCACCATGAGGTTGCTTCAGAAACATCACAGCCAAGGCTTCTGAATCCTTCGTGCCCGCAGCATACATCAATGGGAACCAATGTCAATACTCTTTTGGCTTTCCTCGATGTTGACGCTGTCCTTCCTTAGTGCCAAGGTTGAAGAGGATGAATCCATCTTTGACCTGGTAGAGCTGAGCAATGGCCCATCTCCAGAGTACCTGGCAGTCACAGACACCAACGGAACTGATGGCCCCTCAGAACAGCCTTCAATGTCTATGCCTTCGATGCCTCAATCTTTCAGTGCCTGATGAATTAGTCCATCTTCTCCAGATGGGCCCAGCATCTTAGGGGTCATCTCTGCACACCTGCAGCAACCTCAGACATCATGCGACGCCCCCAGGCAGAGGACATCTATCATGGGGATCTGTGATAGACATAGTCCTCCCTGTACTGTGGACATTGTTGGAACCCTGAATATGAATTGGCATCATGAAACAAAAAGGAACATGATATCAAAATCAACAACAGCGGCCAACAATGGCCAGCAGGTAGCAAGAGCACCACTGCCCCGGGGATCGACAACAAAACAAAACTTAGCAAAAATGTTGAAAAACCTATATATGGAAAATTGAGGGAACCCGTGTCGACCTGCGCGATCCCAGTGATACTACTTCAGCAAAAAACATCTCGAAAAATCCTTTTCACAAGGAGAAAAAAAATTAGAGACTCATTTCACCACGAAAAACTGGGCTCCGTGGAAAAGAAAAGACTGAGGGAACCCCATGTGGCTGTGAAGTAAAATGCATGACCAAATATGCTTAGTGAGGCTGTGCAAACATTTAGGAGCTTTGACGAAAGTTTTCCAAGTCAGGCTCCATTGAATGATGTCACCAATATGTGAGGACTGCCATCCTGCTTATCCTTAGAGAATCATAGAACACCTTGGTTTAATAATGAATTTGTTTCACAGAAGCAAAATTTGAGATGCTGTGAAAGATATTGGAGAAGGCTAGACCCTGGGAAATAGTAGCTGTCAGAGGAGGTGTTGCGTCTCATCTACAAGAAATGGGGATACCTCCATATGGACTTAATTGAAACCAAACAGAACACCAAGGCTTCTCTTTTTTACAGCTACCGGAGAAAAACACAGGACAAGAAGGCATTAATGCTCTAGTACTATCATGGCCTTCAGGACATTCTGTTGTATGTCTTTCCTCCATGGCCACTGCCGGGCAAGATGATACAGCGGATAGAGAAACATCCGTAAGAACATAAGAACATGCCGTACTGGGTCAGGCCAAGGGTCCATCAAGCCCAGCATCCTGTTTCCAACAGTGGCCAATCCAGTCCATAAGAACCTGGCAAGTACCCAAAAACTAAGTCTATTCCATGCTACTGTTGCTAGTCAACTTAATCAATAGCAGGTAATGGACTTCAAGAAGCAGAAGGTTTTCACCTTGCTGTTGCGGGGGGAGGGGAAGAAAACCATGTCTGGATTTCCCCAGAGCCGGAAGATCCGGTCCACCACTGCCGACTGAGCTGGTCCGCCACCACACTCTCTGTCCCCGCAAGGTACATGGCTCGGAGCAGCATGCCCTGAGACAGAGTCCATGACCAAATCTGCATCTCTTCCTGGCGCAGAAGGAACAATACCGTACCTCCCTGTTTACTGATGTACCACATTGCCACCTGATTTTCAGTCTGGATCAGTGACCTTGTTGGATAAGTGACCCTGGAACATCCAGAGTACGTAACAAATAACTTGAAGCTCCAGGAAGTTGATCTGGCACTGAGCTTCCTGAGAAGACCACAGCCCCTATGTGCAGAGGCCTTCTACATGGGCACCCTACCCCAGAATCAATCCATCCATGGTGAGAACAACCTGGGAAGGGGGAGACTGAAAAGGAACCCCCTGCTCCAAATTGGGCAGACTATCCAACTACGACAGGGATGTCTGGAGAGACAAGGTAATGCGGATACGCACGCGTAGGTCCTGGGCGGCCTGCTGCCATTGGGAGCGCAGAGTCCATTGGGCCCTGCGCATACGCAAGCGAGCCAAGAGAATAACATGGACAGTTGCAGCCATGTGACCCAGAAGATGGAGCATAAAGCAGGCCAAGACCTGCCGGCTCAAGTGAACTAGACCTGCAAGGGACACCAGTGCGAGCACTCGATCGCGAGGCAGATAGGCCCTGGCCTGGGAAGTGTCCGGCCACGTGCCAATGAAACAATTACAGCGTCGGGTTCAGATGGGACTCCAAGTAGTGAGAACAAACCCGAGGGACTCCAACACCTGAATGGTCAAGTGCAGGGACCGAAGCGCTCCCTCCTGGATGGTAGTCTTGACCAGCCAGTCATCCAAGTAGGGAAACACCTGAACCCCCAGATGGTGGAGGTGCACCCCCCACTGCTGTCAAGCACTTGGTGAAGACATGGGGGGGGCTGAGGTGAGGCCGAACAGCAACACCCTGTACTGGAAATGCCTCTCTCCCACTACAAACCGAAGATACTTCATGTGACTGGGAAGATCTTGATATGGGTGTATGCATCCTTGAGATCAAGGGAGCAAAGCCAGTGCCCTCCTTGAAAGAGAGGAATCAGGGTGCCCAGAGAGACCATTGTAGAGATTACTTACCTGATAATCTCCTTTTCCTTAGTGTATGCAGATGGACTCAAAACAAGTGGGTATAGTGTGCTCGTGTTAGCAGTTGGAGACGGATCTGACGTCAGCACGGGTACATATACCCCCGCAGGAAGTGCAGCAATTCAGTAATCTTCCTTGCAAAAGCTTTATGGATATATGTGTACTGACCGATTGATTAAATGAACAGGATTACCCTGACCGATTGATAGTAGCTGGAGACCGCCAGTGTTCTCAACCGGAAGGCGTCGACACCCGGCAGGGTGGATGCCCTATTATAAGAAAAACATGCCTTACCGTGAGTTGGTGAATCCCTATGTATACTAGCAGCCGGGCGGGATGCTGAGTCCATCTGCATACACTAAGGAAAAGGAGATTATCAGGTAAGTAATCTCTACATTTCCTAGCGTGTAGCAGATGGACTCAAAACAAGTGGGATGTACAAAAGCTACTCCCGGACTGGGCGGGAGGCTGCCCGAGGATCGTTCAGGATTGCCCTCGCAAATGCTGTGTCCTCCCTGGCCTGGATGTTCAGATGGTAGAATCTGGAGAAGGTATGGAGGGAGGACCACGTCGCCGCTTTACATATCTCTGCAGGCGACAGCATCCTAGTTTCTGCCCAAGAGGCCGCTTGCGCTCTGGTAGAGTGAGCCTTGACCCGTAGAGGTGGTGGTTTTCCCGCTTCTACGTAGGCTGCTTTGATAACTTCTTTGATCCAGCGGGCGACGGTTGCCCATGAGGCCGCTTCCCCTTGCTTCTTCCCGCTGTGAAGGACGAACAGGTGGTCCGTCTTTCGTACCACTTCTGACATTTCCAGGTATCTGGACAGCAGCCTGCCGATGTCGAGATGGCGTATAATTCGACCTTCTTCCGACTTTTTCAAACCTTCCGTGGTAGGCAAGGATATGGTTTGGTTGAGGTGGAAGTGTGAGACTACTTTGGGTAAGAAGGAAGGAACCGTGCGAAGATGGATAGCCTCTGGAGTGATTCTGAGAAATGGATCACGGCAGGACAGTGCTTGTAGCTCTGAGATGCGGCGTGCTGAGCATACGGCCAGCAGGAACACCATCTTCAAAGTTAACAAACGGAGGGACAGGCCTCGAAGTGGTCTGAAGGCGTGTCCTGCTAGAAATTCCAACACTAGGTTGAGGTTTCACAGGGGTACTGGCCACTTCAGTGGCGGGCGAATGTGTTTGACTCCTTTCAGGAACCGTGAAACGTCTGGGTGTGTGGCGATGCTGTTGCCGTCACTCCGGGGACCGTAGCAGGATAGCGCTGCTACTTGAACCTTGATGGAATTGAGGGACAGACCCTTCTGAAGTCCATCTTGCAGGAAATCCAAAATGATAGGGATGTTAGCGGCATGTGGATTGGTGCTGTGAGTGTCGCACCAGGCTTCAAATACTCTCCAGATCCTTATATATGTTAGCGATGTGGAGAACTTGCGTGCTCGGAGTGTATCTATTACCGGCCCCGAGTATCCTCTTTTCTTCAGTCTAGCCCTCTCAATGACCAGACCATAAGAGAGAATTGAGCTGGGTCCTCGTGGAGGATGGGACCTTGCCGCAGCAGGTCCCTGTGTGGAGGCAGGGGAAATGGATTCCCTGCCAGTAATCTTCTCATGTCTGCGTACCAGAGTCTTCTTGGCCAGTCCGGGGCCACTAGAAGAACTAGGCCTCTGTGCCGCTGAATCTTGTGTACAATGGCGACCAGCAGGGGCCATGGAGGAAAGGCATATAGCAGGATCCCCTGAGGCCATGGCCGTACCAGGGCATCGATCCCCTGGGATAGCGGATCCCACCTGCGGCTGAAATATCTGGGTACTTGAGCGTTGGACCTGTCTGCTAGTAGGTCCATGCCCAGCGTCCCACTGATCCACAATCATCTGGAAAGCTGTGGGCGACAGCTGCCATTCCCCTGGATTTAGGCTTTCTCTGCTGAGGAAGTCTGCCGTGGTGTTGTCCTTCCCGGCAATGTGAACGGCAGAACTGTCCTGGAGATTCGCTTCCGCCCAAGTCATCAGGGGGGCTATTTCTAGAGATACCTGTTGGCTTCTGGTTCCGCCCTGACGGTTGATGTATGCCACCGTGGTGGCATTGTCTGACATCACTCTGACCGCTCTGTTGCGAAGTCTGTGGGCAAATCGCAGGCACGCTAGCCTGACTGCCCCGTGCCTCTAGTCAGTTGATGTTCCACCCCGACTCTTCTCTGCTCCACTGCCCTTGGGCAGTGAGTTCTTCGCAATGTGCTCCCCATCCATTCAGGCTGGCATCTGTAGTGAGCAGGGTCCAGGTTGGGGAGGACATTCTTGACCTCCGGCTCATGTGGCCGGGCTGCAACCACCACCGTATCTGATTCCGCACTCTGGCTGGTAGAGGTAGGTGTGTGGTGTAGTGCTGTGATCGTGGGCTCCACCGAGATAGGAGGGCGCGTTGTAATGGTCTCATATGAGCCCGCGCCCATGGTATCACCTCCAGAGTGGATGCCATAAGGCCGAGGACCTGTAAGTAATCCCAAGCTGTGGGCCAGGTGGCGCTCAGCAGGGCCTGCAGACTATTCCGGAGCTTTGATCTTCTCTTGGATGTCAGGCTGTCCTTGTCTTCCTGGGTGTCGAATCGGACTCCTAGGTATTACAGCGACTGAGAAGGCTGTAGGGAACTCTTGTTCAAGTTTACTACCCATCCTAGGCTTTCCAGAAGAGCTATAACTCTGTTGGTTGCCTGGTGGCTTTCCTCTGGTGACTTTGCCCTGATCAGCCAATCGTCCAGGTAGGGATAGACGAGAATTCCTTCCTTCCTGAGTGCCGCCGCCACTACTACTATGACCTTGGTAAAGGTTCGTGGCGCGGTGGCTAACCCGAAGGGTAAAGCTCGGAACTGGAAGTATTGATTCAGGACTTTGAAGCGTAAATAGCGCTGGTGATCCCGATGAATTGGGATATGCAAGTAGGCTTCCGACAGATCTAGGGATGTGAGAAACTCCCCTGGCTGTACTGAATTTTTGACAGACCGCAGAGTTTCCATGCGAAAGCTGGGGGGGACCCGTGTTGGTTGACCGACTTGAGGTCCAGGACGGGCCTGAAAGTGCCCTCCTTCTTGGGCACTATGAAATAAATGGAATAATGCCCAGAATGTATCTCCCCTGCAGGCACTGGGATTATGGCTTTTAGGGACAGGAGCCTCTGCAAGGTAACTTCTAGTGCCGTCCTCTTGAGGGGTGAACAAGGAGATTCCACAAACTTGTCCGGCGGGAGCCGAAGAAAGTCCAGGTAGTACCCTTCTCGGATGATGGCGAGGACCCACTGGTCCGAGGTAATCTCGACCCACCTGTGGTAGAAGAGGGTTAGCCTGCCCCCTATGGCTGCTACCCCCGGATGGGTCGGCTGATTGTCATTGTGGGGTGCGGCTGGGACCCGAACCCGAGCTGGTTCCCCTCTTGTTGTGCTTAGTTCGAAAGGACTGGTTCCTGGCCTGCGGACGAGGTGCTTGGTAGCGAGTCCTGTAAGGGTTGAAGCACTGCGAGTTTCTACCTCTGGACGGCCTAGGAAAAGGGCGCTGGCTCCTCCTTGGCCTGTCTTCTGGTAGACGGGGTAATGGAGAAGCGCCCCATTTATTGGCCAGTTTCTCGAGGTCGCTGCCGAACAGGAGGGATCCCTAAAAGGGCATTCTCGTGAGACGTGTCTTGGAAGAGGAGTCGGCCGACCAATCACGTAGCCAGAGCTGCCTCCTGGCTGCCACTGCGGATGATACTCCCTTGGCTGCCGTACGGACTAGATCGGAGGCTGCGTCAGTGAGAAATGAGAGAGCTGATTCCATCTCTTCTCCCGGGGTGTTGTTCCTAGCCTGTGATAAACAGGAACGCGTCACCACGGTGCAGCAGGTCGCAATTCGTAGGGACATAGCTGCCACCTCAAAGGCTTGTTTCAAAATGGCGTCCACGCGCCGGTCATGTGTATCCTTGAGGGCTGTCCCCCCTTCCACCGGAATGGTGGTGCGCTTCACAATTGCGCTTACTATGGCGTCTACCTGAGGGCACGCCAGCATTTCCTTATCTGCCGGGTCTAAGGGGTACATGCCAGACAAGGCCCAACCCCCTTTGAATGAGGCCTCCGGCCCATTCCATTCCAGATCGATTAGCTGCTGTGCTGCTTGTAGGAGGGGAAAATGGTGAGTCATCTGACGCAGGCCCTCTAACAGGGGGTTCATTCTTGGTTCCCCTGGAGTGTCATGGCCCGGAAGAGCCAGTTCCGACAGGCATTGAGAGATCAGGCCTGGAAGATCCTCTTTCAGAAAGAAGCGCCTCATGGTTCGATATGGTTCAATCCCCGAGGGAAATTCTCCCTCCTCGGGGGGCTCTTCATCTTTCTCAGGGCAATCTGAATCCCCATAAGTGGGGCTTCCGGGTGGCGAGCGGCCGTGCCTAGGCCTTGAGGGTCCAGGGGCCGGGTCATCCGTTACGTATGGACCCGTTCGGGGCGCAACCTGCATTGTGACAAAAGCATGAATCCCCTTAAACAATTCCACCCAGGAAAGCAAGGCCGAATCTGGCCTTAGGGGCACCAGGTCTCTCGGGTTCCCTGGCAGCTCCCCGCTGCCTGCTAGGTCCGGGGTGTTCCCTGAGGAACTGGCAAGTACGCTGGGCTGCGACCGGTCCTGGCCTGGAGCTCCCAGGGCCTCTTCACATTGGGCACATAGGGAGTCTGCTTCCTCGCTCTGTGTGGCTCTGAGGTTGCATGCAGAGCAGAGGCTTATGCCTGATTCTGGAGGTGCCGGCTCCGCTGACGCATGGGCTCTCTTACGCTCCATCTCGTATATTAACTCAGCTAGAGTCTGCGCTTTGTAATATGAGCGAAAGATGTGCGCCTATCCACGGGCGCCTATCAACTGGCGCCTATGAGCGGGCGCCGCTTAGCAGCGGGCGCCTATCGACATGCGCTTAGCAACTGGCGCCTATGCGGATAGCAGCGGGCGCCTAACAGCATGTGCTTAGCAACAAGCGACTAATAGTATGCGCTTAGCGACGGGCGCCTAACAGTATGCGCTTAGCGGCAGGTGCCTAACAGTATGCGTAGTAACATGTGCGCCCAGCAATGCAGAAGGCGTCGGCGAGCAGACAGGCAAATGGCGACCCCCTTGGCGGGCTGCCACGTAGGCAGGCTCTGCTACTCCTCGGTTCCTCGGAGACCAACAAGTAAAGATGTATGCCTTACCTTGTCTTCGGCGCTTCCCGGCTGCGACCCGGGCGGTCTCCGGCTGCGGGGGGAGAGGGTGATTACCGTCACTGCCGCGCTTGAGGTGCACCCGCTGCCTCTAGGCCGCGCCCGAACTCGTCTCGCTTGGGGGCAAAGTCCACGCCGGGACCGAGGCTGCCTCTAGGCCTCACCCGAACTCGTCTCGTTCGGGGGCAAAGCCGCGCCCGAGCCCTTCTCGCTCGGGGGCTAGGTCCCTGCCGCGATCCGGCCACCGGACCGAGGCACTCACCTCCGAGGGACCATGGAAATCACCTCGGGAAACTCAACTGGGGAGTGACCGAATGGTATCACCGCAGGAGTGCGGGGCTCGTCTTCAAGTAGGTGTCTTCTATGAATTTAGTCTTTAGAATTTGGAAAAACGCTCAGCGAGCGTGAGGTAGCTCCCAACTGCTTTGGAGACGGAAATTACTGAATTGCTGCACTTCCTGCGGGGGTATATGTATCCGTGCTGATGTCAGATCCGTCTCCAACTGCTAGCACGAGCACACTATACCCACTTGTTTTGAGTCCATCTGCTACACGCTAGGAAATTTGAACTTTTCTCTTTTTAGAAACCAGTTCAAGGCTCTCAGGTCCAAAATAGGGCTTAGCCTCTCAGTTCTCTTTGGAATCAGGAAATAGCGAGAATAGAACCCCCCTCCCCTGCTGCCACAGCGGGACGGGTTCGACTGCTCTGGACGTTACAAGAGCGGAGAGCTCTGTCAAGAGTATTTTCTGATGCGAGGACCAACCCCCCAAGAGGGACATGAGGGAGAGTCCTTGGGAACACCTAGAAAGTTGAGTCGATACCCTCGACGAACAATAGACAGGACCCACTGGTCCAAGGTGACACTGGGCCAGCGGCTCGCGAAGAATCGCAGCCAGCCTCCGACTGGAGGGTCCAACGGCAAGGATACACCTGATTGGCTTATGCTCCCTGGTCGCCAGTCAAAACCCTGTAGTGGATGCAGGCTGTGGCTTGGGGGTCCACTGCTGTCTGGAGTGGCTCCTAAAGCCCCCACACTGGGAATGAGCACAAGAGGCAGGAGGATAATACTTCCTCTGGTGGTAAAAAGACCTCTGCGAGCTCTGCTGTGATGATTTCCTGACAGAGGATGACGGGTCCGATCTACTGGCTGAAAGATGCTGAAGGATCTCATAGTGATCCTCCAAATGAGCCACAGCAGTCCTCACCTTATCACCAAAAAGGTTCTCGCCAGTGCATGGGAGGTCCGCAAGCTTTTTCTGGACACCTAAGGCTCGGAGTCAGGCCATCCTGCGGGCCCCCAATGCCCACTGCTGCCACCCTAGCAGATGTTTTGAACACATTGTAGGTGGAGTGCACTTCCTGCTTGCCGCATTCCAAGCCCTGCTGGACAAGAGCCAAAAAATTGTCCTCTTGCTGCTAGGGCAGACACTCAGACAACTCCTGGACCTGTTTCCAGAGGTTCTGAGAGTAGTGTGTCATGAAACACCTTCCTGCCCAGTGACTCCAGCACTCTATGCTCTTGACTCGGAGTGGTGAAGGCATGGGTATGAGAATGCTTGGCTTTCTTGAGAGTGGACTGCACCACGACAGATTGAGCTGATGCCTCTCAAACCCCAAGGCCTGCTGTACCAGGTATCAGCATTCCTATTTACTGGAGACACAGAAATGGGGTATTCCCAAATTATAATGAGTAACTCCTTGAAGATCTCATGAACAGGGACAGCCATCACCTCCTTTGGGACATCGACAAACTGGAGAACCTCCAACATCTTATGCCCGGCATCCTCCAGTCAGAAGCTGAAACGGAATGGTTTCTGCCATGGCCCGGACAAAATTCACAAAAGGTCAAGTCCTCAGGCGGAGACCAGCATTGCTCTTCTAGAGGAGGCTGGTCCGAGGGAAGATCCCCTGAGTCATCAGACGAGGTCTCGGATGTATCATCCCCCCACGGGTCATATGGGGCATCTTCCTCAATGAGATCCCCCGGAGACACCAGTGGAGGGCCCCTACTCAGGCCCCTCGGCTTGGGCACTGCGGGCACCTATGGCACCGTGGGCATCAAGGCACCTCGAAGGTCCCGGAACTGGACCAGAAAATTCTAGTCCTGGAACTAAAGGCCTCAACTGTGCTGCGGACTGCCCCGGGCCTTCCTCCTTGGAGGAACTCAGAATGGGAATCGCCCTTGAGGGAGAAGACAATGGTTGCCCGCTGGGGTATTGACAGGCCCATGGGCACCAGCAGCAGTTGTGTGGGGAGGATGCCACGAAGGACATTGAAGCGCTCCAGCAGTGGTGCAACATTGAAGGTGCAAGCTCCAGCAGTGGTGGAAGTGCTGGCAGCTCAATGCATTGTAGGGCTCGGACCACCACCAGGTATACCCTGCGGTCCAACTTCTCCTGAAAGTCCGTTAAAGACAAGACAGACTGAGGAGGGAGAGGCATCACCAGATCTCCCTTTGAACCCCGAGGGAGATTGGTGCCCGGCATCGGCATCAGTGGGGAACGCTTGGGACTCTTGGGTTCAATGGAGGATAGTGCCTCCTCTCCGCGGGGTCGCTTCGAAAGCATCAAGGCAGGCATCAGCGCCAACATGAGCCTGGTGCCATGCGAGGATGGTGACTGGTGGCAATGTTTTCTGTACTTTCCTCTGTGCTCGGCCTGGTCTTTCCTTGGTGCTAAGGAGGATGGAGACAATCCAGACATCCTGGAGCACGAAGACACCGATAACAGCTGATCCCTGGCCCCTCTCTCCAGAGAGGGCTCGGTGTCCACCAGCTCCCTGTGGCCTCTCAGAGTTGATGCTCCCGACGCCAGAGTCGAAGGTTCAGACTTCTTGGAACAGAAGAGCTTCTCCATTTTATCCAGACGTGCGCGACGGCCCTTGGGGGTCATTTGGTCGTAAAAACAACACCACCTGATGTCATGCGATGCCCCCAGGCAGAGGATACAGACTTCATGTGGATCAGTAAGAGACTTGATCTATGGACACTGGGTGCATCGACGAAAACCCGACACCATTACAAAAAGACCCAGCAAGCAGTCGGTGCCCAGCAGCCACCGAGAGGAAAGCACCACCGGGAATAGACTGCACAGAAAGGAGAAAACTTACTGTGCCACCCTACTAAATAAGCAGGTAGGAGAAGAGGGACCCCGGCACTGGAACAGTCGGAATCGACCGAGAAACAACTTGAAAATACAAAGAGCAGAGTTCCACACTGTGAGACAATAGCTCTGTGGAAGAGACTGAAAGGGGAACTTGTGTGGATGCATGGATAAGGGCATGCTGGGCATGCTCAGAGTGCCAGTCAAAGTTACTAGAAACTTTGACATAAGTTTTCCGTGCCGGGCTCCATCTGTGATGTCACCCATGTGTGAGGACAACCATCCTGCTTGTCCTAGGAGAAAATGTCTGTATGTGGAATCATTTTGGGCCACTTCCACCTGCACAGAGAGTAAGGCAGGAAAGCTCCCATTTTTGGAAGAAGACACCCCCACACATACTGCTCTTTTACATTTGTGCCCCTCTCCACAGGATTTTCATAGAAACCTTCCCCCCTTTTAATTTCTATTCAGAATAGAAGAGCACCAATGAGGCAAGTGAGTGGATGAATGATGTGGGGCCAGGGAGACAAAGGACTGAGGTTGCAAGCTGGGTGAATTCTGGAGGAATCAAAAGGAAGGGGTGAATGCTGTGGGAGGGTGGTTTAGCAGGTGAAAGTTGGGGGAAAGCATGAGTTGGGCGAGGCAATGATGAGGAAAGGGTGAATGCTAGTGGGAGAGTAAAGAGTATATTAGGGGAAAGGCAAGTGGGTGCAAGCAGGAGGAAGCATCGGGAGGGGGTGAATGCTGGGAAAAGGGGTTACAAGTCACGAGGATAGAGTGAGTGCTGGAGGAGCATGAGGAGAGGGTGAATTAATTTGTTTAGAAATCATTTTTTCAGTATTTCTAATTGAGATATGTAAAACACCATGTTGTCTTACCAATAGCGTTGAGGGCATGTTTGAGCTCCAGAGTAAATGCTGTAAGAGGCACATCTTCAGATACTGGCAGGATAGAGACAGTAGACAGATTGCTGGCAGGGTTTCCTGCATCCCACTTATTACCCATGGTGTGAATTCCAATTCCATGACCTGCTAAAAAAAAAAAAATTAAAAAAAAACTCACATTACAGCTCATCCCAAACCACTTGGAAGTCTGGATCCCATACAGCTACCACAGATATGTTATCTGCTTTTGATAAAAATTCCATTTATATAGGTAGTATAAGATGCTGTATATTATGGCCTTACTTAAAAAGGATTTTTTCCCATTTTGTGCCTACAGAAAAAATTTTTATTGATCAAAGTTTTATATTTCATTCTACCACACTCTCAGGCCAATGCAATAATCTTGGCACTAATAAAATGTGCAAACGTTTTTAGCGAATCATTTTAACACCAAGATTTTTTTTAAATCTCCCAATACAGTAAGCTAATGATACATTAAAGCATCGAAGTTAAAAAAAAAAACCCAAAACATATAAAAACTGTAAAATAAGTGTTTAGCACAGGTAGAACACACATTTTAACTAGGGAAGGGTTGGAGGCACCCCTGACAGGCTGTCCGGGTAAGTGGCAGCAGCTACCACTTACCAGGATAAATACTGATTTATCCATCTATCTGGCAGCGGGAAGCAGCTGATAGACACATAAATCAGTACTTATATGGCTATCTGCTGTGGGCTGCTGCTACTCAGTCAGATAAGTGTATTTTCTGCATGCAAAACTCCTTGCTGCATCAGCAGTGTGTGCAGAAAATGTGCGCTGAAGTGCAGACAGAAAGGTGTGTTTGGCTGAATGCACCTTTCTGCATCGGCCTGTCTAATTGGTGCTAATATTGTTTTAATCAGGGCTCTCTGCTAAATGGAATGTGGTCCCTAGGTTTTATAGTAGTTATTTTAATATTCTTGGTTTTAAAGCTTTTAAGTGTCTATAGCATTAAAGTTACTTTGAAAAATTAAGACCTTGAATGTGCTAGCATATGTTATAGTGCTATCATTTCTGCTGGCATCCATTCAGTGCACTAGTTTAAAACATTTTAACACTCACTTACTGTACCATGAAAACGGAACATAAGGCATTTTAAGAATCAACATCCGCAAATCATTAGCTAACAATATTAAACTATGATGAGACTAATGTTCGATTCAGTTGCCTCTTGGAAATATGCAACCTGAGACTCATACCCTATTTTCAATGTGTGATATGTGAAAATACAAAATAAACAAGGATTTTAACAAATCCTTAACAAAGCTTTAGTAAACCTGACCTGAAGTCTTGAGATTAATTTATACAGACAGGCACCATAATATGGTCTCAATTTTACAATGCTACTCTGCAGGGATTGGTTGTTCAGTTCCTTGTAAACCGGTGCGATATGTATTCTTTACAGGAACATCGGTATATAAAAATTAAAAATAAATAAATAAATAAATAATATCCTGGTAGTCAATATAAGAGCAAAAGGTACATTTAGGGGACACTGCTGTTTCAAAGCCACCACCAGGGTGCAGCAAGAGGCAGATGTACCAAGGCTTCATGGCATCTGATCTTGTCGGACAGGTTTTTTTTTTCGTTAATACAATCTAACAGGCCAATGCAATAATATCGGTGCTAATAAAATGTGTTCTGGCTTTAGCACACATTTTTAACACCAAGATTTATTTATTTTTTAACTCCCAGTATTAGTTTACTATTTATTTATTTTAAACAGATTTCCTGCTCTGAACATAGGAAGGACGGGAAATAAATATGTTTAAAATAAACAAATAGTAAGCTAATGATATGCTAATGCATCAGGAGTTAAAAACCGTGTAAAATCTGTAAAATGTGATTTCCAGATAAGTCAGTACTTATGTGGGTAAGTCATTATTATCTAGTAAGTGGAGGCAGCAAGCCAGCACTTACCCAGAGAGTTTTTGACTATTTTTAAACTTTTTAAAAACATTCTTACTCTTTTTCTTCATAGCGCGGGAAACTTAACTCCAGGTCTAACCAGAGGTTACATTTCCAGTGCTATAAAAGGTACGCTGGACAGATGCAGTCTCTCTGGATCAGGGAGTAATGCTTAATGCCCTCATTTGCATGGGATTTCCATGCAAGGGGGTTAAGCAGCGCTCCCATTTGAAAATGTGTTTTCTGGCGCAAAACTCCTTGCTGCATCAGCAGTTAATTTTGCCTGCAGAAAATGCTTGTTGAAATACACGCAGAAAGGAACATTCAGCTGAATGCACCTTTCTTGGAGGAGAAGTCCATTACCTGCTATTAAGTTCACTTAGAGAATAGCCACTGCCATTAGCAATGGTTACATGGAATAGACTTAGTTTTTGGGTACTTGCCAGGTTCTTATGGCCTGGATTGGCCACTGTTGGAAACAGGATCCTGGGCTTGATGGACCCTTGGTCTGACCCAGTATGGCATTTTCTTATGTTCTTATGTTCTATATCGGCCTGTAAGTTTGTACCTGAGGCAATAGAGAGTAAAGTGACTTGCCCAAGGTCACAAGGATTGGCAGTGGGATTTGAACCCTGGCTTCTCTGGATCGCAGCCTATTCTTCTAACAATTAATCTACTCCTCCACAGTTTTACACAAATTTCTTTGAAAGTAAAATATTTATAGATGTTTGCCTTACTATTGCATGTTCCTTTCATGGAACCTTGGACTGCAACATTATCAAATATACAGGCCAATGCAGTAAAGTGCACTCAGGCCAAGCGCACTGTTAGCCCCCGGTTGGACGTGCGTTTTTGACGCACTATTTTTACTCCTTATACAGTATTTTTCTGCCTCTCCTCCACTGAGACCATAACCAAAATAGAATTAGCATACATATACACAATTGTTTTGAAGAGCCTACAGAATGAACATCATTAAATCAAAATTTTTTTGGGGGGAGGGGGTTTGAAGGACTCACAAAAATATGCACAATTTGCATCAAAATTAAACATATATTCTACTACCCTCTCACCACTCCCATTTCCATGTGTCGATCCTGATGTGCCTCACATTACACTGGGGAATACAAGATCAGATACTGCTGCTGTGGTTCTGCTGATGATTAAGGAGCAGGACTGTGGGTGGATCCTAAAAGAGTATCATCTGTTTATTTGGTCACAAAATAATATTTGGGCTATAAACAGTATGTTGGATGGCAAGGAGATCAGATGCAAAGGCACTGCCAGGATGGTTAAATGAATAAGAGATTTTAAAAAAAGGAGAATTTATTTACTGTAATAAGATTAAAAAAACCAAAAAAAACCAATAGGCTCATTATACAATCACTAAAGCAATAGCTAAGAAATATTCATACAGAAATTTCAGACTATGACTGGTTACTGTGTTGGCCATTAATTGCCAGCAAATGGATGTTCCTATGCACACAAAGCTAAAACTTTTTTATTGTTGCTTTATTAAGTTTTACAGTCATAAACAGAAAATCTGATTCTATGAAGCTTTCTGGATGATCAGCAGAAGACGTACTTGTCAAACTGCAAAACTACTATGTCTTGTAATTTTGTACCTAGAATATCAATCTGCAGCTATGATACCCATCTTAGAGGTGAAAGGCTATGGCATCCCTGAGCTACCCCATCCTCCTTATATCTGCTACTTTTTAAAGGTTTTTTCTCTTAATTCTGCTATGCAACCTGGTTTTTTTTTTTCAATTACTTACTGTAGTGCAAGATGTTCTTGAACATCCAAAACACAAGAAAAAAGCCAAATGTAGAGCCATTCGGGTTCATTTCATCTCAAGATCTTTGGGAAACTATGGACTCAACATCTAAATTCATTGCTTTTACCACTCCAGTTTCTGGAATTTGTTTCCAAGGGATGTGGTTAGAGCAGTTAGTGTAGCTGGGTTTAAAAAAGGTTTGGATAAGTTCATGAAGGAGAAGTCCATTAACTGCTATTAATCAAGTTGTCTTAGAGAATCGCCACTTCTATTACTGGCATCAGTTCATCAACCAACCTCTTCCCTTCAATAATAATTCTATAACATATACCAATACAAGGGATGCTTGTGTCCTGGTATTACTTATGTACGGTGGCTATTGTTCAAGGACAGCCAATTTTATGGGTGTCCTTTTTAGCCCCGTCTATTAATCTTTATTATCCAAAATTCAATGTAGATTTTCTATTTTGTCTTTTACTTTTTATCTAAAAAGATCCCCTTATCTCCCCGTTTTATGAGGCGACCCGCTACTTGTTTGTCAATACTTATCAGGACATCCGTCTCAATTGCTTCTCGCGGGGATCGCGTCTGCCTGCAGGATGTCCTGATAAGTATTGACAAACAAGTAGCGGGTCGCCTCATAAAAACGGGGAGATAAGGGGATCTTTTTAGATAAAAAAGTAAAAGACAAAATAGAAAATCTACATTGAATTTTGGATAATAAAGATTAATAGACGGGGCTAAAAAGAAGGACACCCATAAAATTGGCTGTCCTTGAACAATAGCCACCGTACATAAGTAATTCCAGGACACAAGCATCCCTTGTATTGGTATATGTTATAGAATTACTGGCATCAGTAGCATGGGATCTACTTAGTGTTTGGAAACTTGCCAGGTACTTGTAGCCTGGAGTGGTCACTGTTGGAAATAGGATGCTATAAAAAGGTACGCTGGCCAGATGCAGTCTCTCTAGATCAGGGAGTAATGCTTAATGCCCTCATTTGCATTGGATTTCCATGCAAGGGGGTTAAGCAGTACTCCCATTTGAAAATGTGTTTTCTGGCGCAAAACTCCTTGCTGCATCAACAGTTAAGTTTTGCCTGCCCTCATTTAAACCTACTGCATTCAACAAAATAAACTTTGTTTCCACTAATCCTGTACTGTTTTCTTATAACAGAAATATTTTAAGAAGAAATATATTTTATTTTGCAACTGAAATGGAGAAATTACTTACCTGATAATTTCATTTTCCTTAGTGTAGACAGATGGACTCAAGGCCAATGGGTATAGTGTAGTCCTGAAAGCAGTTGGAGGCTGATCAGATTTCAATCTGATGTCAGCCCTAGTACATATATCTCTGCAGGAAGTGCAACTCTTTAGTATTCTCCTCGAAAAGCATTGTGGATATATGTATGACTGAATAATTTGAATAACTTGATTAACTTTATAACTTGGCTAACTTAATTAATCTGAACTGGTTGAAATGGTTATAGCTGGAGACCGCCAGTGCCCTCAACCAAGAAATGTCGACACCCGGTAGGATGGGTGTCCTAGCTGAAGGAAAGCATGGCTTACCCGTGAATCCCCCAAGAAGTCCATGAGTAACGGCAGCCGTGGGTGGGATGCTGAGTCCATCTGTCTACACTAAGGAAAATGAAATTATCAGATAAGTAATTTCTCCATTTCCTAGCGTGTAGCAGATGGACTCAGGACCAACAGGATGTATAAAAGCTACTCCCGAGCCGGGTGGGAGGCTGCCCGTGACCCACTTAGTACTGCCCTTGCAAATGCTGAGCCTGAACATCCAGGCGGTAAAACCTGGAGGTGGTGTGGATGGAGGACCATGTCGCCGCCCTGCAGATCTCAGCGGGTGACAGCATCTTGGTTTCCGCCCAGGACACTGCCTGGGTTCTAGTAGAATGGGCCTTGACTTGTAAAGGCGGTGGCTTGCCTGCTTCTACATAGGCCGCCTTGATGACTTCTTTGATCCAGCGGGCTATGGTTGCTCGAGAGGCCGCTTCTCCTTGCTTCTTCCCATTGTCAAGGACGAATAGATGGTCCGTCTTTCATACAGATTCCGACCTTTCCAGGTATTGGACTAGGAGTCTGCCGACGGTGAGATGGCGTAGACATCGAGCTTCTTCCGAATTCTTATGTTCATCTGGCAATGGTAGCGAAATGGTTTGGTTGAGATGGCAGTGAGACACCACTTTGGGGAGGAACGATGGAACTGTGCGTAACTGGATAGTTCCAGGGGTGAGTCGGAGGAACGGCTCCCAGTAGGACAGTGCTTGTAGCTCGGATATATGACGGGCCGAACAGACTGCCAGCAGGAAGGCTGTCTTCAATGTTAATAGTCAGAGAGACAGGCCACGGAGAGGTCTGAAGGAGATTCCTGCTAGGAAATCTAGGACCAGATTGAGGTTCCAAAGAGGCACCGGCCACTTTAGGGGTGGTCGGATCTGCTTGACTCCTTTCAGAAAGCAGGAGACATCTGGGTGAGAGGCTATGCTGCCGCTCTCACTCTTGGTTCCGTAGCATGAGAATGCGGCCACCTGTACCTTGATGGAGTTGAGAGACAATCCCTTTTGTAGGCCGTTCTGCAGGAATTCCAAAATCGCAGGAATTTTGACTGAGTGTGGTATGATGTCGCGGTCCACGCACCAGGCTTCGAATACTCTCCAAATCCTTATGTATGTTAGGGATGTGGAGAACTTGCGTGCTCGGAGTAGGGTGTCAATTACTGCCCCCAAGTATCCACTCTTCCTCAGACGAGTCCTCTCAATGGCCAGACCGTAAGAGAGAATCGAGCTGGATCCTTGTGGAGGATCGGTCCCTGTTGGAGCAGGTCTCTGTGTGGAGGTAGCGGGGGGGGGGGGCTCCCTTTCAGCAGTCTTCGCATGTCTGCGTACCATGGTCTTCTTGGACAGTCCGGGGCCACTAGAAGTACTGGTCCTCTGTGGTGTTCTATCCTGTGGATGATTGCGACCAATAGGGGCCATGGCAAGAAGGCATATAACAGAGTCTCTTGGGGCCAGGTTTGTACCAGGGTATCGATTCCCTGGAACTGGGGATCCCGCCTGCGGCTGAAGAAACTGGGCACTTGGGCATTGGACCAGTTTGCCAGGAGGTCCATGGTTGGTGTTCTCAACGGTTTACTATCAATTGGAATGCTGTGGTCGACAGCCTCCATTCTCCTGGGTCTAGACTTTCTCTGCTGAGGTAATCCGCAGCGACATTGTCTTTCCCGGCGATGTGGATGGCTGAGATCTCTTGAAGATTCGCTTCCGCCCATGACATTAGGGGGTCTATTTCCAGAGCCACCTGTTGGCTTCCGGTTCATCCCTAACGGTTGACGTAGGCCACTGTTGTGGCGTTGTCCGACATTACTCTGACCACTTTGTCTCGGAGTCTGTGACCGAACCGTAGGCAGGCTAGTCTGACTGCCTGGGCTTCTAGGCGATTGATGTTCCATCCCGACTTTTCTTTGTTCCATTGCCCTTGGGCGGTTAGCTCCTGGCAGTGTGCTCCCCATCATCGTAGGCTGGCATCCGTGGTGAACAGGATCCAGGCTGGTGAGGATAGTCTCGTTCCCTGGCTCAGATGGCCTTCTTGTAGCCACCATCGTAGTCGGGACCGAACTCTGTCCGGGAGCTGAAGACGGACGGTGTAGTTCTGGGACAGTGGATTCCATCGTGATAGTAGTAAGTGCTGTAGGGGTCTCATGTGAGCTCAGGCCCATGGCACTACTTCCAGTGTGGATGTCATGAGGCCGAGGACTTGTAGGTAGTCCCATGCTGTGGGGCGAAGTTCACTCAACAGGGTTCGTAACTGGGTCATCAGTTTTGATCTCCTTGTTGGTGTCAGGATGACATTGTCTTGTTTGGTGTCGAACTGGACTCCCAAGTATTCTAGAGATTGGGAGGGCTGCAGGCAGCTCTTGTTTGTGTTGACCACCCACCCGAGGCTCTCCAGTAGAGTTTTGACTCTGTTGGTTGCCTGGTGGCTTTCCTCTGGGGATTTCGCCCTGATCAGCCAATCATACAGATAAAGGTGCACGCGGATTCCTTCCTTCCTCAGTGTTGCTGCCACCACCACTATGATCTTGGTGAACGTCCAGGGTGTAGTGGCTAACCCGAATGGTAGTGCCCAGAACTGGTAGTGATGGTCCAGGATCTAGAAGCGTAGAAAATGCTGATGCTCTTGATGGATCGGAATGTGTAGGTAGGCTTCCGACAGATCCAGGGATGTAAGGAACTCTCCTGGTTGTATCGCCCTTATTACCAAGCGTAGGGTTTCCATGCGGAAGCGAGGAATCTTCCTTCAGGTAACAGTTGACAGCCTTGAGGTCCAGGATGGGTCTGAACGTTCCTTCTTTCTTGGGGACGATAAAATAGATGGAATAATGTCCAGTATTTATTTGTCGTGGAAGCACCGGTGTTATACCCTCTAAGGCTAGCAATCTGGTCAGTGTAGCTTCCACTGCCATCCTCTTGGAAAGGTCGTGGCAGGGGAATTCCACAAACTTGTCCGGAGGGAGGTGGTGGAAATCCAGGTAATATCCCTCTCGAATGATGGATAGGACCCACTTGTCCGACGTTATCTCGACCCATCTTTGGTAGAATAGGGCAAGTCTGCCCCCATAGCTTCTTCCTTTGGATGGGTCGGCTGATTTTCATTGTGGGGTGCGGCTGGGGCCTGGGCCTGAGCTGGCTCCCCTTTTGTTGTGCTCGTTCTGAAAGGACTGGCTTCGGCCTGCGGGGCAGGCCATTTGATATGTGCTTCTATATGGGTTGAAGCGCTGTGATCCTCTGCCCCTGGAGGTTCGGGGAAGGATCGCTGGTTTCTCTTATTCCTGTCCTCCGGTAGCCACGGCAGTGGGGATTCGCCCCATTTGTTGGCTAGTTTCTCTAGTTCGCTTCCGAACAGGAATGTTCCCTTGAAAGGCATCCTTGTGAGTCTCGTTTTGGAGGATGTGTCGGCCGACCAGTTTCGGAGCCAGAGTTGTCTTCTGGCTGCCACGGCGGATGGCACTCCTCTAGCTGCGTGTACACCAGATCAGAAGCGGCGTCCACGAGGAATGATATTGCTGGTTCCAGGGCCTCCCCAGGGAGTGTTGTTCCTGTCTGTGATAAGCAGGCGCATGTCACCACAGCACAGCAGGCCGCAATCTGAAAAGACATAGCGGAGACGTCAAAGGACTGTTTGAGGATAGATTCCAGACGTCTGTCTTGAGCATTCTTGAGGCTGCTCCTCCCTCCACCAGGATAGTAGTGCGCTTCGAGACCGCGCAGACCATGGCATCCACTTTCGGACATGCCAGGAGATCTTGGGCGGTTGGGTCCAGAGGGTACATGGCTACCAGAGCCCGCCCCCCCCCCTTTGAACGTAGTTTCCGGGGCATCCCATTCCAGGTCAATTAGTTGCTGGACGGCTTGTAATAGTGGGAAATGATGGGAGGTCTGACGGAGTCCCTCTAGTAGGGGGTTCATTTTAGGTTCCCTTGAGGCACTTATGCCCGGGATAGCAAGCTCTTTTAAGCTGTGTGTGACCAGGTCTGGAAGCTCGTCCTTGGTGAAGAAGCATCTCATGGTTCAGTGATGCTCTGTCCCCAGAGGGAGTTCCCCTTCCTCCAGGGGTTCTGAATCCTCATCAGAGTTGTCCGTGTCCCCGAAGGTGGGACTTCTGGGCGGTGGCATCGCTTCCTTGTGCATAGAGGGTCCTGAGATGTTGAGGTCCTCTGGTGGAGCCTGTGGCAGTATTATAGGAGGCCCCAGTTGCATGTGGACGAAGGTATGCAGACCTTTGAAGAATTCCACCCAGGAGCTAGATGCTGGGTCTAGACTAAGGGGCACCATATGTCCCTGGGGAGTCCCGTTTGAGGGGGGGGGGTCCCGCTGTGCAATGCTAGGTCCGGCGTACTGTTCGAGAGGCCGGAACCCGGTACTGGCTGGGGAGGACCATGATTTGGATCCCCTAGGGCCTCTTCTCACTGTATACACAGGGCCATGGCCTCCTCATGCTGTGCAGCTCTAATGTGGCTTGCTGGGCAAAGACCCTGAGCCTTGAATTTCTTTTCCGGTGGTGCCATGGCTTGTGTGCGTAAAATACAGTTGTGCGCTCCGGTGCGTCGAAGTTGTGCGCGTAGGTTTGGTGCGCGCTCAGGGAGATGTACGCGCTGTTGTGCGCACAGGTCGAAGTTATGCGCCTGGCACAGTAAGCGTGTGGCTATGAGCGTCACTTGTGGGCGCAATGTTGTGCGCACAAGGTATTTGAGCGCACGGCTCGGAACAGCGGACAGGGCAGCGAACAGAACAAAATGGTGACGGCGACCATGCGGACAATATGGCGACCATCTCGGAGGGTATCCATGTGGGAGGACCCTCGGATCTGACCGGGGTCTAGCCTTGCTAGGGCAGATCAACCCGGTGGCACTGGTCCCGGCTGGAGACCTGTGCAGCTCCTCAAGCTTCGGAGACCGGAGACTTTTAAATAGATTTCTACCTTACCTTGTCTCGGTGCTTCCCGGTCTCGTTCCGGCCAGTCTCCGGCTGCGGGGGGAGAGGGAAAATACCTTAACCACCACACTCGAAGTTGCACCCGCTGCCTCTCAGCCTCACCCGATGTCTGGGGCTAGGTCCCCACAGAGTGTCAGCCACCGGACCGAGGCTTACCTCAGAGGGATCGCAGAAATCATCTCGGGAATTGTCAACTGAGGGAGGGACCCAATGGGTGTCACCACAGGAGAGCGGGGCTCGTCTGTAGAGGTAAGATTTCTTATTTTGGTTTTCTTTGGTAAAATTACTCTGACGCTGTGCGAGCGTGCATAGAGTCCCTAACTGCTATGGAGATGGAAAATACTGAAGAGCTGCACTTCCTGCAGGGGTATATGTACTAGGGCTGACGTCAGGTTGAAATCTGATCCGTCTCCAACTGCTATCAGGAGTACAGTATACCCATTGGTCCTGAGTCCATCTGCTACATGCTAGGAAAATAGATTTAACTTTATGCAGTTTGTATAACCCAAAATTATTAATAGGGAAAACAATTTTCGAAGGGATTTGCCCAAGTAACTAAGCAGTTACATAAAATCATGGACTCAAAATTGCCCTCTTCTCAGCATCCACACTTTTCACCATGGAAAAAGGGAAAGGGCCAGAAATAGGGTAGGGAAGGCAAAGGCACAAAGAGGTAGATTTTCAAAGACGTGCCGATTTTATAACATTCACACATAGCTGTGCGCATGTTATAAAATACGATACTCACATGCGCCCGATTTTATACTGGCACGTGCATGTGCGAGTGGGTAGCGACTCGCATGATCAAAGGGGGGTAATTAAAAAAAAAATGCACGGCGACATAATCGGGTCATTCCCAGTTCTCTCCCAGTCCGTTCAAATTAAGGAGCGGACTGGACGGAAACTTCCTTATCACCCTACCTACTCTTACTGCCTTTTCCCCTCTCCTCCCCAATCCCCCCCAACTATTAGAATTTTTTTGTTTTAAAACTTACTTCAACTCTGCTGGTGAAATAATGGCTGCTGTCCCAGCTGGCCCCTTGCCCCACCCAGACCCCGTCCCGCCCCCCCCCCCCCCTCCCCTTTCACAGAGCCAGGCACTTCTGTACATACCGAGAGACATGCACGTGGTTGGGCTGTTTCGAAAATGCGCTCGGGTTCTGAAAATTTACCCGAAAGTGTTTTAATTTTGAAATCTGCACATGTATTTCACCATGGGTACAGGCCCTGCCAGCCCTGAATTTTCAGTGAGAAACTCCGTTCAATGGGATTATCTTTGAACATTAGCTTGCAGGCCTGGGGGTACTTGAAAGTTCGACAGTCTTTGAAAATTAACTCAGAATATTTAAATATGACTCTCAAACCAAGGTTATACTATACCAGACATGAACTGAAGAATTAACTGTCCATCTCAAGATAAAAGAAAAAAAAGCCCCAGGTAGTAAAGCATCCATAATGTTATAAAGCAGACAAACATACAGCAAATAAGAAGGATCCATTGACAACATACTCCTCCACACCATGGCAAACAGTATGGCGAGGCATGCAGTGTGTCATAAAACCCCAACTTAAATCTTATTATAGGAACATCAACTGTGTTGTTTCAGAGGTGTGTAAGCAAACTGGCCCGCCAGCTTTACTTTTGCACAAATTTTAAATCTAGTTCTTAGGGGCCGCAGTAGACAATGACTACAGCATTTGTCAAACTTTGTTTTGACAAGTGAGGGGCAGGCAGCTAAGCCAAACAGTATTCACTTCCAGGTTAAGCCCCACCCACAGCCCTCCTCTAATCCAGCATTTACTCTGTCAAAGTCCCACCCCGTGTCCAACTTTAGGATCGCCCATTTGTTGACATTCATTTTAACCCCTCCCAAACCATACCCCCTTTTGCTCTTGGAAATATGTTTTTTAAGATAGCAGCTGGTGCCCTGGGGAGTCCATCTTGGATGACATCACTAGAAATGACATCACAACTAAAAGGAGGCATCACAACTAAAAGGAGGCAGCCATCTTCGATGATGCCAACTCGAGCAAACAGCTGTGTTTTTTTTTAATGTGTAGTTAATGTTAGTAAAAGGAAAAAATCTTTCTGTGTTCTTTTTCCACATACACCAGCGTATGCTTAGGCATACCTTTTGGGAGAAGTGGAAAAGAAGGGAAAAACTAGTTTGTTAGATCCATCAGGGATGATGTCATCTCCAGGCTCCTCCTTATTGATAGCAGACTCAACACTCAAGAACGGTACATGCGACGCTCTGTAGTTTGATCCACCCTGGGAATATTTCCCTTCCTCCCTTTTTCATGCTTGTGACAGAAAATTCTTTTTTTTTCCTTTTATCATAACATGCTCTGGCATGTCTTGAAGTATAAACAATGCAGAGGCAAGTTCAGACTTGTTTTGGAAAGTGGGGTCAATGCAAATTTTTCAGACCCTAGATGTTTTTTGTTTAACATTACAATCCTTGATATCTGCAGATAACCCATCAAACATTTGGTAATAAAGGAGGATATAAATACATACCTTAGAGAAATAGAAAGAAACAGAAATGTAGCCTCTTTCAGAGAATGAGCTGTACCAGAACACTGTAAAATATAGCTATTTTTCAGAAAAATAATTTTAAAAAGTGGTCATTTCTTAACCCAAAATTTAAAAGTGAAAAAACATTATAGACTATTGAAATGATCCAATATGTATTTTGGAAAAGAACAGCGGTACTATGGAAAGAATGCCATAAGCAGCTATTTAAAATCTTGTCTATAATGTCTTTAAAAACAATCCGTAATAAAATACAATCTTTTTTATGTGTATTCCCTTTTTCCAAACTTACATAATTCTCATATTTTGTAACAAAATATTTTAATTTGATTCTCAGGATGATGATCAAGAATATGCCTGGATACCTTAAAGCAAAACTTTGATAGTATGTGCGGTTCAGTTTTTTCGTTTAGTACTTGTATTTTAGGAAACATAACATTTAGCTATTTTTTTTTTAACTAAAGTCTGTATCCTGTGTCCACAGACAGACAGTTACATACTGGGTCCTGTAGTTTTTGCCCTTCTCACAGCATTACTTTCTCGACATACATAGGCATTTTTTTTTTTTTATAATGAACAAGCCCATAATCACTCCCAAAACCTGAGACACTTTCTGTAAGATATTTTTAATTGAGTGATGAATGTTAGGTATATAATGCATTTTTACTTTTCTGAGAGTAAACTGGTGTTCTTGTATCTTTTTTCAGAAATGACAAATCACCTTTCCAACACAAGTTGGATTTTATACAAAGGCAGATTTTATACATTTTTATACTCGAGGTATTTCGAGTCTCCAGAGGGCTCACAATCTCAATTTTTGTACCTGAGGCAATGGAGGGTAAAGTGACTTGCCCACAGAGTGGCAGGGATTTGAACCCTGGCTTCCCTGTTTCGGAGTCCAGTGTTCTAACCACTAGGCTACTCCTCCACTCATAACGTGCTTTCTGCAACTGTTTGTAATATGTCCTTTTGGGCCATTAGGAATATGTATATAAATTAAATGTTGACTTTACAAGACTATAAAGTAATATTCTCAGACAAGCCAAGAATATCTTTTTTCTTATGGTGTTGGAACGGATAGGACTAGGGAGCAACAAGTCTGAACATGTCTATGTTGAGTGCTGGGGGCAAGGCAGAGGCATATCTACAGAAAAATGACAGGTGGAAGCTGCCGAATAAGACAAACCCCCAGCAAGTTTAAAAAAAAAAAAAAAAAAAAAGCTGTACCATAACCTTGTTTAAATAAATGGTTCCCTACAAAACCCTTGAAAGACAGGCTCTAGAAAGAGGAGGCCAACTCCAGATTCTCAAGGTGGAGTGTTAATTCCTGCTACATACTTAGGAAAATTGAAGGGAAGCTTACCAGGCTATAGGAATTGTGCATGATTGGCCAAAGAGGGGCCATACAACGTAAAGATGAGATGCCATTAGAGCAAAAATTATTTGAATCCCAAAAAATGAGCAATAAAAGTAGACAGAGAACCGCTCCCCCACCCCTGAAAAATAGATGATAGAAAGAGGGGAAGATCCAATCATTCTCAAAGAGGGGCAAATTCTCCATGATGTTCTTAGGGAACCTCATTCTTAAAGCATAACTGGAGGGGCAACTGGCTGTAGGAATTTTGATGGAATCTCTGGGGAGCATTACCAGTGTGGAAAGATAATGCGAAGAGGGGTCAACTGATGCAAAGATAGACAAGATACCATTGGCACAAAAGTTGTTTGATTCCCAAGAATTATTTGATAACAAAGAGGACCGAGAAAATGAGATCCAGTGGCGGACGTAGGCAATGGCGACAGCAGTATAGATTGTATGGACATGGAACTGTACTACACAGTTACAGATGCTGAGATGATGGATTACTTTAAACTAAAAGCAGATTGTTCATGCATGGTAGCAGAGGTAAGCGCATGATTTTAAAACTTTATTTCTGTGGATATTATGACAGAAAATGAACTAGTCTTTAGAACGGCTTTCTCAATCTTGTAAACATTTTATGTTCTAGCTCACTGAAGGATCTTCGTTGACTGAAGAAAATGAAGATGCAGGAGACCCACTATTGGTCAAGGTATTCTGCATGAGCTGTTTCTGCGCTTGCAACGACGACGAACTGGAAGATGTGGAAGGTAAACACAAAAGCCCTAATTTTCAGAAGCCCACACGTGTAAATTTTGGGGGTTATGGGTGTGGCTGGGCCCTGCGCACACCACACACATTTTGCAAAGGGCCTGGCCATGCGCGTAACACCCCTGATATGCGCCGAAGTGCCGGGCCTCAAGAAAGGAGTGGGCTGGGGGGCAGGGGCTGGGCGGGGAGAGGAGAAGTGGGTCAGGACAGTGCCATTAGCCGTTGTCCCGGGGAAGCACTTGCTGGCAGCCGTTGTCCCAAGAAAACACTTGCCGGCAGCCATCTGGCAAGTGTAGTCTACTGCTGCTCTGAAGGAGCAGTAAGGTAACTTACAAAAAAAAAAATCTAATAGCTAGGAAGGGGTTAAGGGTCTGGGAGGAGAGGGGAAAAGGTAGGAAGGTTAGATAGGGGTATAGGGAAGTTCCCTCCCAGTCTGTTCCTTAATTGCAGCGGACTGGGAGGGAACTGGGAAAGCCCTACTTGCGTTGATGCACTCTGCTTTTTAAAATGCTCCCCCCTTTGCGCACGAGTCGTGGGCCGCCCACATACACACGCACAGATGTTATAATCTGGCGCTCATGTGCGCGCGGATATCATATTTTATAACGTGTGCGATGACACATGCATGTTATAAAATTGGCGTGTCCATGTGCTCGTGCCGGGAATCGTGTGCATGCTCCTTTTAAAATCAACTCCAAAGATCGCAAATGGGCTTCGAAAGCAGAGGATGTGGGGGACACGAGATGGAATAAAATGGGGCTTTGTAAACAAATAACCATTCACTTTATCATAAAAGCATATTTAATTCACCCATATAATCAGTTGCGCACTGTGTTGTAAAGAAATGTTGGTACGCGGTCCTACATGACGACCATGAGGCATGTATCTTAAAAATATCATGATTATATGAAATGGTGCTGGCACGTGGAAGAGTAGAAACTAAAAAGCGCTCACAATAGACTATGTCGTGAACATGTCATAAGTGAATTGATGCTGGCAGGGTATAAGATGGAGATACTGGGGCTTTGTAATGAAGATGTAAATATGGTTATGGATCTGAACAAGTCTGCCAAAAATGCAGAGAACCCCCAGACGGCAATGATGTTCTTGTATCTTTTTCAGAAATGAAAAATGTTGTAGATGTTTGAAGCAACCCCAAAATATATTTTGAAACAACAATACTATGTATAGAATTCCATAAGCATTTTTGTTTTTTTGTAAACGGTATGTGTATTTTGAAAATTAATCATAATAAAGAATGATATAAACACATGCTTAATGAAATCTATGGGTGGCATGTCCCCTTATTTTTTTTTTCCTAAAAGATGTGAATAGAAAAAGAATCACAGACTTATTGACCCTCTAGTACTAAAGACAAAACAATGAATGCTGACAGATGGAAAAAAATGGACTAATTCTCTGTGCATCAAGAATGTGCATTTAGGGGTAGATTTTAAAAGGTGCGTATGCATGTCCATGTGCGCGCTGACACACGCATGTTATAAAATCCGTGTGCCACATGCGTGCTGGATTTTATAATCCGCGCATGCAGGTGGTGAGCGCAGGGGGAGAATTTAACTAAATTACATGTGGTGATGCAACTGAGCCTACCCCAGTTCCCTCCCAGTCCACTCTAATTAAGGAGCAGATTGGGAGGGAACTTCCATACCCCCCTACCGAAACCCCCTCCCCTCTTCCCCTCTCCTACCCACCACCTAAACCCTTCATTTCAACTTAATCTTCTTTTGTTTCACTACTTACTGCTCCTTTGGAGCAGAAGTAGTTTGTGCGCGCTGGCCGGCTGCCTACGCACGCATCCCCGGGATAGTGGCTAATGGCCGCTGTCCTGGCCAGGCTCCATCCTGCCCAGACCCCGCCCCGCCCCCTTTTAAGGGCCCGGCACTTGTGTGTGTATCAGCAGTTAAATGCACGCAGGGCCCGGCCCCACACGTAACCACCGGAATTTGCATGTGTGGCCGATTTAAAATTCAGCCGCTTATGTGATAAACAATTAAAAATGAATTTTAAAAGCCCGGCACATGCCAAAATCGGAAGATGCACAATCATGTAGGGTTTACACGTGCCTGCCATATTTTAAAAGCCGCCTACATGTGGGTGCATCTTACTTGTTTTCTAAAAGGGGCATGGCTTGGGTGTTCCAGGGTGGGGACAAAAGATGTGCACGTAAATACATGCATGAGTATGTGCCCAGATCCAGTGCCACGTAAGTTTACTTCTACGGAGGAAGTGTAACTTAAACAATAACAACCATGGCTGCCTGCCTGGATATCTGGCAAAACTTTTGGTCTAATATTTCAGTGGCTATGCAGGACTATATAGAACACTTTATAATAAAAATACTATGATTTGAACTAAAGGTTGTGTCCTACCAGAGTGGGCTGTGGGGGAACTTCCACTGTTGAAAACATAGCCAATCAAAGCGGAATAGCCATCGGTGCTTTGCAGCAAGAAGTCTCTTCTCTAGCTCGGGTGGTCCTGAACAATCATATGGTCTTGGAAATGTTGTTGGCCAAAGGAGGAGGAGTTTGCCAAGTCATATAGCCAAAAAAACATCCTTCAAAAATTGGAAGAAGGATCCATCTGAAGAAAATAGGATAAAACATAAGCATTGTCAAGGTAAGTGTAAAACATTGATAAGACAGGCGAAGAGAGAATTTGAAATGAAGTTGGCCATTGAGGCAAAAACTCATAATAAAAACTTTTTTAAATATATCCAAAGCAAGAAACCTGTGAGGGAGTCGGTTGGACCATTAGATGACAGAGGGGTTAAAGGGGCTCTTAGGGAAGATAAGGCCATTGCAGAAAGACTAAATGAATTCTTTGCCTCCGTGTTTACTAATGAGGATGTTGGGGAGATACCAGTTCCAGAGATGGTTTTCAGGGGTGATGACTCAGACGAACTGAACGAAATCACTGTGAACCTGGAAGATGTAGTAGGCCAGATTGACAAACTAAAGAGTAGCAAATCACCTGGACCGGATGGTATGCATCCTAGGGTTCTGAAGGAACTAAAAAATGAAATTTCTGATCTATTAGTTAAAATTTGTAACCTATCATTAAAATCATCCATTGTACCTGAAGACTGGAGGGTGGCCAATGTAACCCCAATATTTAAAAAAGGCTCCAGGGGCGATCCGGGTAATTATAGACCAGTGAGCCTGACTTCAGTGCCGGGAAAAATAGTGGAAACTATTCTCAAGATCAAAATTGTAGAGCATATAGAAAGACATGATTTAATGGGACACAGTCAACATGGATTTACCCAAGGGAAGTCTTGCCTAACAAATCTGCTTCATTTTTTTGAAGGGGTTAATAAACATGTGGATAAAGGTGAACCGGTAGATGTAGTGTATTTGGATTTTCAGAAGGCATTTGACAAAGTCCCTCATGAGAGGCTTCTACGAAAACTAAAAAGTCATGGGATAGGAGGCGATGTCCTTTCGTGGATTACAAACTGGTTGAGAGACAGGAAACAGAGAGTAGGATTAAATGGTCAATATTCTCAGTGGAAAAGGGTAAACAGTGGAGTACCTCAGGGATCTGTATTGGGACCATGCTTTTCAATATATATATATATAAATGATCTGGAAAGGAATACGACGAGTGAGGTTATCAAATTTGCGGATGATACAAAATTATTCAGAGTAGTTAAATCACAGGCAGACTGTGATACATTACAGGAGGACCTTGCAAGACTGGAAGATTGGGCATCCAAATGGCAGATGAAATTTAATGTGGACAAGTGCAAGGTGATGCACATAGGGAAAAATAACCCTTGCTGTAGTTACACGATGTTAGGGTCCATGTTAGGAGCTACCACCCAAGAAAAAGATCTAGGCATCATAGTGGATAATACTTGAAAATCGTCGGCTCAGTGTGCTGCAGCAGTCAAAAAAGCAAATAGAATGTTAGGAATTATTAGGAAGGGAATGGTTAATAGAACGGAAAATGTCATAATGCCTCTGTATCGCTCCATGGTGAGACCGCACCTTGAATACTGTGTACAATTCTGGTCGCTGCATCTCAAAAAAGATATAGTTGCGATGGAGAAGGTACAGAGAAGGGCAACCAAAATGATAAAGGGGATGGAACAGCTCCCCTATGAGGAAAGGCTGAAGAGGTTAGGGCTGTTCAGCTTGGAGAAGAGACGGCTGAGGGGGGATATGATAGAGGTCTTTAAGATCATGAGAGGTCTTGAACGAGTAGATGTGACTCGGTTATTTACACTTTCAATTAATAGAAGGACTAGGGGGCATTCCATGAAGTTAGCAAGTAACACATTTAAGACTAATCAGAGAAAATTCTTTTTCACTCAACGCACAATAAAGCTCTGGAATTTGTTGCCAGAGAAGGTAGTTAGTGCAGTTAGTGTAGCTGGGTTCAAAAAAGGTTTGGATAAGTTCTTGGAGGAGAAGTCCATTAATGGCTATTAATCAATTATACTTAGGGAATAGCCACTGCTATTAATTGCATCAGTAGCATGGGTTCTTCTTAGTGTTTGGGTAATTGCCAGGTTCTTGTGGCCTGGTTTTTGGCCTCTGTTGGAAACAGGATGCTGGGCTTGATGGACCCTTGGTCTGACCCAGCATGGCAATTTCTTATGTTCTTATATATATCTCCTGTTGTACCTACATTGATAAGCAAGGGGACATTCAGAAATTAGTGCTCACTCTGTGAGAATTAGCAAATCAGGCCCATGAGCTCAGTGAGGGTGATATGATGGTAGATGGAGATTGAGATATTTTGGGGATTGGTTCTTTGTTCAACGGTCTGGAAAAGAAAACTGCTTATTATATACTTCTTATGGTTGTTGGATTAGTCTTGATATTGTCTGCCTGTTTTCTTCTGCAATTTATTATGTCTTTCTGCAGGAAAAACCTCTCCTCTGTGTTTATCACTACTGTCATGGCTGCTGACACCTTTCTACCATCTCCACTGCCCTTAAGAGTTTGCAGAAGCATCCTCACTGTTGAGTAATCATAGAGCTGAATGGTTACCTGAACAACCCCAGTTGCAGTGGATGCAAGGAGAGGTCCCCCAAGATTTTGATCTGTAGTTTTATTAGGGCTCTGACAGCTGTGAGCTTCAAGAGGAAGGGATTTTGTGGTAAAGTTTCAGGAATTCCTACTTCAATTCCTTTGTAGCTGATCCCAACAGCTGACAAAAGATTAGAGACTGTGCATTTGAGCTTAGTAAAATGGCAGAAACAAAGCAGAGATCCAACGATTTCGTAACTAAATGCATGCTAGGAAACAAACACACACTTTAGAAGCTAAAGTTTACCATATATAGTAATAAATAAAAATATTTAATAAGAGGGCAATTAGATCAACCATGTGACTAATACATGGATGATGGGGCTTCATACATATTGACAGAGTTTTGAATATCAACAGCTGATTTGTCAGTTGTTTATAATCACTGCCTATAGATCATATATAAGTGTGAATTAAAGTTGCGACTCTTAGAATAGGTTCCTGTTATCTGATGGTAACCTGTTTCATTAGTTTGCATGCAATATGGTAACTAAATAAAGGAAGTTTAATTGCTTCTGCCTGTCACTATTTCTTAGAGGTTTTGTTTTAGCATAAGTTTTGGCAGAAATATACAAAGCCAGTTTTTGGGGACTTCCCTAGGAATCACAAGGTACTTTCCACACCTGTCTTTTGGGGGTTTCTCATAAAAAGCAGAGAAGAGGGAAGGTTGGAAAAAATCTTCTGCCTTTGATTTAATTTGTGTTAGAAAGGTGATTTTTCATTTCTGAAATAAGATACAAGAACCCCGGTGTACCCTCGAAAAAACAAAAAAATACATTGTGTACCTAATGTACATCGTTCAATTAAAACTTTGTTATAGAGCAAAATGAGATTTTGGAAATTGTCTCAGGTTTTAGGAGGAGTTATGGGCTTGCTCATTAAAAAAAAAAATGCCTGTGTGTGGAGAAAGTGGGGTTGACAGGGGACAAAAGTTAAGGACCCCCACCAAGATGGCCACTGCCTGAATTGGACACTAAAGAAGTTGCTTTTTCAAAAGAAATGCCTCATACAAAGAGGAAAGCTTGGTTGAGGGAGATTTCAAGCTCTTCTCCCATTCCCGAGCACTCCCAAACCCGGATTCAGACCTTCTTTGCGGTACCCCTGACTGCAACGCTGGAGGGGAGAGCCGCTTCGGAGTCAGACGCTGAGCGATCGCTAGCTCCGTTGGCTGAAGCTGTGTCACTCAGCCCTGGTGTGCTGATTGTGCCTCCATCTCCATTCTCAACGATTTCAAATATACCTTCAGAAATTGTGCCTCTTCAAGAATCGGGACAAAGAGGAGAGAAGATCATTCAGATCCTGAGAAGGGATACCAATGCAGTTTTACCTTGGGTGAATCCGTTTGAAACGGATTCCACGGATTCTCCCATGGCCTCGAATCTGTCTGGAGCTATGTAGGTGGAAGCATCCCTATGTCTGAAGGAGATGGGACTGACCTGGTTTGTCCGTTGTCAAAACCAATTCTTGAGCAGCCTAAAGTGATAACACTGGACTCTGTCTGGACTGCTTTAGTCTCCTTAGAAAATGCTATTACCTCTCTAGCAGCAATATTTGTGGATACTAATCGGCGTGTCTTAGCTACAGAAAGTCAAGTTGATTCCTTTGATGTAAGAATCTGAAATTCTTGTTTCAAAATCACAACTATGGAATCAGTGCAACATAAATTAGTTCAAGATGACATAATTTACTCGAAAACATTGGAAAATACCTGAAGAATTTTGAACCTGAGAGTACTAAATTTTCCTTATGTTAAATTGCTTTCTCCTAAAGATTTATTTAAGAATTACTTGGTTCAAATTCTTAAATTTCCTTCAGAGGCGACTCCTGTAATAACTAAGGCCTACTATCTTCCTATGTCAGATGAAGGGATAGCTAAGGACTCTGAACCAGATTCAACTCCAGATCTATCGGATATATTGGAATTGTCCCATGGCACCCATGTGTTTCTTTCAGCAGCCAATTGTGGCTCCCATGTTGCCGGTCTCAGTGACGAGCTTCAGCTGCAGGGGAAGGATGTCCTTATTAGGCCTTGCAGCCCCAAGTGAAAGGGGCAGATTTATCAGTTGTGTGGGCTGCAGGAGGCAATGGCATCTTCATCAAGCCCATGCTGAAGGAGGCTGTGCTGCAGGGAAAGACTTCTATTTAAAAAAGGGCAACTTTGTTAATTACCTTTGCCTTTTTATCCGAGAGAAATTCAGTATTGAAAATCTTTCTTTGGAATCCTCATCTGTTATTTCATGTACACAAAGTTTGGATTTTTCATGACATCACTAGGATTACTCAAGAATGTAGGAGGAAATTTTTTTCTATGAAATCAGAGGCGCTAACTCATGGAGCGAAGTTTAATCTGCGATATACATGTATATGTATGCTAAGATACCAGAATTCAAATTATTTGTTTTTTGAGCCTTCCCAGCTACGGACTCCCGTTCCTAATGTTCGCCACAGGTTGTTCGGCTAGAACTGATTTTTGGCGGGTGTAAGTTCAGGATTCTATTATTAATAATTTTTGTTTCTAATTATAATCACGCATGATAATCTTGGTCAACCCTATTTCTTAAATTAGAAGAAATTTCTCTTTGGGGATGTTTCCAATTTTTTCTTTTTGAATTGTTTCTACATTACGTATGATTATGTATGATTATGAAATTTATCTCATTACTGGAATAAGTTAATTTGTGTTATTGTGTTAAATTCAATAAAAATACAATTATATAAAAAAAAAAATTATGGACCCAGTATACAACATTCCAGTTCCCTGTCTGTGGACACAGGACACAGACTTTAGTTCAAAAACCAGCAACATTTTTTGTTTCCTAAAATGGAAAGTACTTTAAGAAAAACTGATCCTCTCATACTATCAAAGGTTTGTTTTAAGGCATTCTTGGTCATCCTGAGAATCAAATTAAAATATTTTCTTATAAAATCTGAGAATTATGTATGTTTGGAAAAAGGAAACACACATAAAAAGGATTATTTTTTATTACGGAGAGTTTTCAAAAACATATACAGATTTTAAATAACTGCTTATGGCTTTCTATACATAGTACTGCTGTTATTTTCCAAAATACATATTGGATCATTTCAATAGTCTAATGTTTTTTCACTTTCAAATTTCGGGTTAAGAAATGATCACTTTTTAAAATTACTTTTCTGAATAGCTGCTACACATTTTACAATGTTCTGGTACAGCTCATTCTCTGAAAACGTTGCATTTCTGTTTACTTCTATTTCTCCAAAGTATGTATTTATATCCTTATTACAAAACTGCTGATGGGTTATATACAGATATCAAGGATTGTAATGTCAAACAAAAAACATCTAGGGTCTGAAAAAAATGCATTGTCCCTCCTTCCTAAAACAAGTCTGTACTTGAATTTTGGTGATGTATTTGGATCACACACTATTCATGACTAAACATGTCTCTTGTCTGTGAAAGTCAATTTTATTTTAAGAGTCATCCACAGATTAAAAACTTATGTGTCTTTACAAGATTTAATTATGTTGTCATGTGCATTAATTCATTACTATAATTCTTTATATCTGGGTATCACTGAACGTAAATTGAAAAGAACATAAGAACAGGCCATACTGGGTCAGACCAAGGGTCCATCAAGCCCAGCATCCTGTTTCCAACGGTGGCCAATCCAGGCCATAAGAACCTGTCAAGTGCCCAAAAACTAAGTCTATTTCATGTTACCGCTGCTAGTAATAGCAGTGGCTATTTTCTAAGTCAACTTAATTAACAGCAGGTAATGGACTTCTCCTCCAAGAACTTATCCAATCCTTTTTTAAACACAGCTATACTAACTGCACTAACCACATCCTCTGGCAACAAATTCTAGAGTTTAATTGTGCGTTGACTGAAGAAGAACTTTCTCCGATTAGTTTTAAATGTGCCACATTCTAACTTCATGGAGTGCCCCCTAGTCTATTATCGGAAAGACTAAATAACCGATTCATATCTACCCATTCTAGACCTCTCGTGATTTTGTTTTAATCTTTTTATTGTTATTATAATCAACTTGTAACAAAGATAGTTCCATACTGAACTCTGAAAGCGTGCAATAATCATGCAATTTACAAATAGTCATTATTGAAGGGAAAAAAAAACTGAATCTTGATAGTCAACACCAATAGTGTATCTAGGCAATCAAAAGTCCTAGAAGCATTCAATAGATAGGAAGAAGGAAGAGAGAAAAGAAAGATAATAGAGAAGTAGAAAGATGTAGAAATCAGCAAGAAAATTCAAGGTGTCAAAGTGAATAAACATAGTGTCAAATTACATGGTATCATGATTCAGTATCTTTTGGTAAAGATAAAACATAGTCGTCTAATGGCTTCCACACTTGAGACCATGTAGCTAGTCTGTTACATTTGATAGCCATAGTCTTTTCATATTTATTACACAGACACACCGAGTTCCACCATAAATGATGTGAAAGCAGATCAATACGTTTTCCAGTTAGACATGATATTGTGTAAGGCTACGGTGAATAGAAAATCTAGCAATTTCCATTGGGGCAATGAGAGATCCAGGGAAGAATTTGCTCCTTTAAGAAAAATCATAGCATAGGTGAGGGGTTGGGTAAAGGAGAAGATGGAAGAGACGGTTTGCCAAATTTGTAGCCAAAAATTATGAACAAATGAGCATGAGAATAGCATATGCTGCAAGGTTGCTTTGGGGTAAGACAGGTCCAACAACGCCTCTTATCCAACCTAAACCTAGTTTTAAACTCCTCCAAAACTGAACTTCTGCTCATTTCCCCAGATAACAACAACTCCATCTCTAATCTTCCAGCTAGCCCTACAACCACACAAGTGAGAGACCTAGGAGTGTTAATTGACAACCGGATGAACCTTAAAGCTTCTATCAACAGAACCACCAAAGATTGTTTCCACAAACTCCAAGTACTGAAAAGAATAAGACCGCTCTTCCACACTCAGGATTTCAGAACTATTCTACAAGCTATCATATTCTCTAAGATAGATTACTGTAACTCTATCCTTCTGGGCCTCCCTTCCTCCCACACTAAACCTCTTCAGATGATACAAAATGCTACTGCACGATTACTGACAAACTCCAGGAGAAGGGACCATATAACTCCAATCCTAAAAGAACTCCACTGGTTGCCAATTCACTTCAGAATCCTCTACAAATCTCTTTCCATAATATACAAAACCATCCATCAACATACCCCACTCGACTTACAAGTCCCTTTCCAAATATATAACTCCTCCAGACCAACTAGAGACGCACTCCGAAGATCTCTTCAGGTTCCCCCGGCCAAAACCACCAGACATATTACCTTAAGAGATCGGGCCTTCTCAACAGCCGGCCCTCCTTTATGGAACTCCATCCCCCCTGACCTCAGACATGAACCCAGCCTCCCAACCTTCAGGAAAAGACTTAAGACCTGGCTGTTTAAACAAGCATTCCCGGACACTAACTAATTTCTCTTACCATCAACCATACGTTACCCAGCCAGTTCAACCCCTTCTCCATGTATATATCTATAGCTAATGTTATAGCTAATGTAAATATCTATATCTAATGTTATCCTCTCCTTATTTTCTCTTTTCCCAGTTCTATCAACCTTGTTATTTGTAACTGCCTCCTTCTACACTTCCAGGTTACTCAGTTGTTTATTGTACACCCCTGTTATATGTAAACCGGCATGATGTGATTGTATCATGAATGCCGGTATATAAAAATCTTAAATAAATAAATAATGTGATATAAGAAGACCTGCCCAGTGTAATTTCCAGGGAGTCCATATAGCTCTATGCATGATACAAAAGGAGGATTGAGTAAAACTGGAAGATAATGAAATGCGCGTGGATATGGACCATAAGTGCGCCCATATTTGGTTATTTATGGAAGCGTTAATGTCCTTGGTCCATGCAGAATCTAAGCGGTTTTGTTGGGAGTATACAGAGGATTTAGTTAGGATTTTATATAAACGAGATGCCAAGTGCCCCTTCGTTCCATACTCTTGATAGAATCTGAGAAGAAAAGGACAATTATCCTCCCAGTGGGTTAGGAACAAATTGGAATAAAGAATGCTCCTTAACTGTAACCAGGCATAAAATTGATTATATGGTAGGCCATATTTCATTTGAATTGCAGAGAAGGATAACAACTTAGATCCTTCAATTATCGAGGAAAGAAAACAGATATCCCTAGCTTGCCAGACGGGCCAATTGAGAGGATGATTACCAGATTTCAATAACGGATTATGCCGTAAGGGCATCATATTAGAATTATTCCAAGAGCACTCACCCTTAGGACAAGAGGAGTTGAAGGCTACAAACGCTTTGTGCAAGGATCTTAATATGGGATTGGACACATGCTGGGAAAGCAATTTCATGCCAGGAAAACAAGAAGGTGGGTATGGAGCAAGAAGGCTACTTTCAACACATAACCATCTGGGTTGTTCCCAGGGATCTCTCTCAGTGGTAAAGTGATAAGCCTGTTGTAGTATAAACGCTTGATGGTATGCGTAAAAGTCAGGGAAGTTTACCCCACCATTAATCTTTGAAGCCTTCAATTTAGACAAGGAAATTCGAGGAACCTTATTTTGCCAAAGGAATTTGGTAAGTAGTCTGTCGATATGTTTATAAAAATCTAAAGTGAAGAATACGGGCAAAATGGAGAGAATATATGTAACCTTAGGTACAATAACCATTTTAATTGTTTCCAGTCTGCCCCACCAGGTTAGATGAAGGGGAGACCATCGGAGCGCTAGCTCACGTATGGTTTGCAGTATGTGGGACTCCGCAGTATTAACAGTAACTTGTGGGTCAGAAAAAAATTTGACCCCTAAATATTTGAGACCATGGAGAACTTTTTGGATCAGAGACTGAAAGATATCCACCAAGGTGCCCAAATAATTTAAAGGAAGAAGCTCAATTTTATTCCAATTAATTTTGTATCCTGATATAGAGGAGTATGATGCTTTCAAATCCAACAAATGTGGGAGGGATTCATCTGGATTTAGAAGGAATAACAGGACATCATCTGCATATGCTGAAAGTTTGAATGTATCGGAAACAATTGTCACTCCTTCAATGCAAGAATCCTGTCTGATTGCAAGAAGTAATGGTTCCAAAGCCAGGTTAAATAATAGAGGGGAAAGGGGGCAACCCTGGCGGGTTCCTCTATGCAATGAAAAGCACGGCGATCTTTGGTTGTTTATGTAGAGAAACGCCGTAAGCGAGTGGTATAAAAATTGAATCCAGGAGACAAAAGTAGGGCCAAATCCAAACCTGGGCAAAGTTGAGAATAGGAAAGGCCATTCGACGCGGTCGAATGGCCTTTCCGCAACCAAGGCTACTGCTACTGCAGGGGAGGAGAGCGATAAGGTGGCATCATGAACATGAAGAAAGACGCATATTATTAGCAATTAATCGATTTTTTATAAAGTCAGATTGATCAGGATGTATTAGGGAGGACATAATTGAAGACAACCTAGTGGCCAATATTTAGGTGACAATCTTATAATCCATATTCAGAAGGGAAATTGGCCTGTAATTACCAATATGGGACTAGTCTCTGCCTGGCTTTGGAAGCACCACTACACATGCTTCCAAAAAAGTGGAAAAAAGGTCTGGCTGTAGAGGAGCTACCAAGTAATATGCATGTAAATGAGGTATTAATTCTTTCTGAAAGGCTCGATAGAAGTCTGTAGTAAATCCATCTGGTCCTGGTGCCTTGCCAATAGATAGAGCAGCGATGGCCTTGGTGATTTCCATAGGCGTAATGGGCTCATCTAAGCCTGCTACTTGTTCCAGTGATAACTAGGGATGAGAGATGGTAGAGAAAAATATTTTAACGTCCGCATCCATTACAGTCATTTCAGATTGATATGGAGTATCGTAAAAGTTCCGAAAGGCTTGCAGGATTTTCCACATCTGTGGTCAGGGACTGATTGGAAGGAGAAAGAAATGTTACTACATGCTTTTTTTCCGTTCTTCTCTTTAAAAAAAAAGAGGCCAAAAGGTGCCCACATTTATTATTTTCTGCGTAGTACAGGGCATTTGTGTTGCGGTCCCGGTCACAACCCTCGCTTCCGGTTCCTTACTTTGCCTCCCCAGGAATATCGGCAGCAGGCCCCAGGATTCGCTGGGCCTGCTTGGCTCTCCATGGCTTCTCCATGAGGCAGACATCGCCGAGCTCAGAGATTCTGACTCCGCCCCCTTAGGCACACGCGCGCATGAGGAGGGAACCCTTTTAAAGGGCCTCTGGCGCGAAACCGCGGCCAGCCCACAATTATGACATCAGACGCCGGCAGGGATTTAAACCCGGCGTCTGACCAAGGATCCCTGCCTTGCAACGTGGTCAGCTCCTGTGGTGAGTAGCTAGTTGCAGCTCCTGCTTCATCTGTACCTGTCTCCAATTCCTTCCAGTTTGGATCCTGTTCCTGCCTTCTCTGTGGTTCCTGCTCCTGTCTCCAGTCTGGCTGTCTCCCCGGTTCCCGGCTCCTGCCTCTGCTTTTGGTTCAGTCCGCTGCTCCAGTTCCAGTCATCTCCTCCTTCGGATCGCCTTCCTGGTTTTGACTTCTGCTCGTCTCTCATACTCCTGATTGCCGACCACTCCGCACCTGGATTGTCTTCTCGCTACCATCCTTCAACTCAGGTACTAGATCCTCACGGGCTCCTCCTGGGGGGGGGGATCTCGGACTTCCAGGGCGAAGACTCCAGGTCCTGCCTGCCGTCTCTTGGACAACCGCCTGTCCCAGCGGTCCAGATCCTCACAGGCTCATCCTGGGGGGATCTCTGACTTCCAGGGTGAAGGTTCTTCTTTGTCTTCTGTCTTCGAACCACCTCCAGGCCATTCCATATCTGCGGAGTCCACCAGTACCTCTCCGCACGGCCGGCCCAAGGGTCCACATCTCTAGTCACAACAATTTGAGTGAGATCCATGCAGTCTCACTGAGGTACTTAGCTTCTGATTATAAAGGTACTTTGCCCTTAGAACCACATCTAAGGAGGCTTTAGTAGAGGACTGGATATGAGCCATTTTGAGGATAGCTACTTCTTGCTGGAGAGCTTCCAAGGAACTCCTTTGTTGCTTCCTCCAATGTGATGAACAGTTGATAATGTTTCCCCAAATTGTAGCTTTAAAGGCCACCCACAATGTGGAATCTGAAATTTCCGGAGCAGTGTTGAATAGGAAATATTCTGAGATTTTCGTGCGAAGCGTTTCGATGAAAGTTGGTTCTGAGAGCAATGAGGAGTTGAAAAGCCACATCCGATCAATCGCGACTAGATTCTGCAGTTTACACGAAAAGAGAACAGCTGCGTGATCGGAAATCAAAATAGAAGAAATAGATGCCGAGAGAATCCAAGATATTTTTTTTTAATCTTAATATATAACAAACATCAGCTTGAAAAAACAACAGTAAAGAGTCCGGAACATCGGATTGGTCCAGTCCCACTGGCAATCCCTAACCGAAACCACCCTCTCCCCCTCCCCAACCCCTCCCCAACCCCTCCCCATGACAGAGTTACATTACACACACCAAACTGTCCATCCGCCCCCCTCAATTACTCAGATGAAGAAAAGAGTAGCATACAGCCACAGTCTGTCTATTAGAATAAAAGAAACATCAGAAGTGGCACAGAGTACCTCAGATAATACACAGATATTTGTAGTTAAGATTTGTGTCAGAAAATGCTTACACCATAGAAAGGTCGACCCATCAAGGTTAGTGCGACACCCTCCCAATGTCAAATCAAACTGAATGCGGGCTAACCCAGTCCCAGGGCAGCAACAAAAGGTTTCCAAGTGGAGTTAAAAGCAGCCAGTCAGCGGTTCCGAGTCGCGGTCAAGTGGGCCAGGCGATAATACGAAGAGAATTTCGCTTTAACCTCCTTGAGCGATGGAACCCTCCCAGATTTCCAGTTGGCCGCTATGAGACTACGAGTGGCAATGAACAGTTAAATACAAGCCCGGTGGTACTTCTCGGGCACCATGGTGGGGAAATCGTGTAATAGGGCCACCCGAGCACTAGTGTCAATATCCAGTGCCAGTATGGTACCCAGCCAGGCAAAAACTTCCTTCCATAAAGAGGCAACTGTTGGACAGTGCCACAAAATATGTAAGTACGTGCCCACCGCTCCACAGCCACGCCAGCATTCATCTCCAATGAGGGGGAAAAATCTATGTAATTTGGCCGGAGTATGGTACCACCGGTATACCATTTTAAAACAGTTTTCCCGGAGCCTGGTGGATATTGAGCATTGTCTGGCCCGTTTCAAAAGGGCACTCCAAGTCTGTGGCCCTAGCTGCATATGCAAATCAGTCTCCCATTGTTTGACAAATGTACACTGGTCTAGGCCATTAGGGAAAAAAAGCTGATAAAGCTTGGAGATGGCCCCCTTTAGAAAATCGCAATTTAGAAAATAAGACTCAATGATAGACCTGCCCGGTCGGAGGGAGCCTGTGCGTTGCAAAGTGCGAATAAAATGGGTGATTTGTGCATAAGCTAGAAAACTTAGGGGAGGGAGATTATATTTAAGAGCTAAGTGCTCCGCTGACTGTATTGATCCCTGAGAGATGAAGTGCCCTAAGGTGAAAATCCCCTTCTCCCGCCATTTGTAAAAAAGAGGGGAGGTGCTGTCAGGAATAAACCGTTCATTAAAGGCCAAAGATGATTGATAGAAATAATGGAAGTCTCCTAGGAGCTGTTTGCGGGTCTGTCCCCATACCCTCAACGTAGTCTCCAGAGCCCAAGGGATGCAAAGTACGGGTCTCCAGACATCCCGGCGGTTGCCACGGCATAGCTGCGATTGCCATCTGCCCCACCATAGCCTGTTCGAGTTGGGCCCACTGCTTAGGAAATTTGGCACGGTTGAGGTCCAGGAGAGCCCGGAGTTGAGCTGCCCGATAGTACCGCGTTAGGCAAGGGACCCCCAAGCCTCCTTGTTGCCTTGGCATGAAGAGAAGAGCACGAGGTAACCTGGGGGGTCGCTGGCGCCAGATAAAATCAAAAATCCTGCGTTGCCAATTACGGAGAATGGAGGCAGGGATGTATACTGGTAGGGAGGAAAACAGATACAGGAATTTCGGCAAAATACTCATTTTAACAATGGCAATTCTGCCCAACCCCGATTCCAGCGGCTCATGTCAGTGGTAATCTTGGCAGCGAGGGGCACATAGTTGATATGAAATAAATCAGACAATTGGGAAGATATTCGCACTCCCAGATATTTAATATGAGATTTCGCCCACTTAAAGGGAAAGCGGTCCTTTAACCGCTGCACTATCTCTGGGGCCAGGTTAATATTAAGGAGCTCTGATTTGTCTAAGTTTACCCTTAAACCCGACACTCCACTGAAGGCCTCCAGTTCCCACCTGACCCCCTGCAGGGATGACATTGGGTCGGATAGGAAAAGCAAAACGTCATCCGCGAATAAGGACAGCTTGTACCTGTGGGCCCCCACCTCTAGGCCCTTAATTTCCAAGGACTCGCGGATTCTAACAGTGAGGGGTTCCAGGTAAAGGGCAAACAATAATGGCGATAGCGGACACCCCTGTCTGGTGCCTCTACCAATATCAAAGGGGGGTCCGTATCCATTGTTTACCTTTACCCTCGCTTGTGGGCTAGAATAAAGCCACTGGATCCACTGGAGGAAAAGAGGTCCAAATGCCATTTTTTGCAAGGTAGAAAATAAAAAAGGCCAGTGTACCAAATCAAACGCCTTTTCGGCGTCTAATGAGAGCAACGCTGCTGGTACCTTATTCCTATGAGCCCACCACAGCAGATCTAGTACCTTACGAATATTATCAGCGGCCATGCGTTGAGGCACGAAGCCCACCTGGTCACTGTGTACAAGTGAGGGGAGGAATCTATTAAGTGGAAGGGCCAGAATCCGGGCAAGAATTTTGAGATCCACATTAATTAATGATATAGGCCTATAAGATGAGCACTGTGTCGGATCTCGGCCCGGCTTTGGTAGGACTGTGATGCCCGCCACATTAGCTTGAGGCGCGATTACACCCTCCGCACGTAAACTGTTAAAAAATTGCGTCAAAGGCCCAATGATAGTGGGAGTGCATTTCTTATAATAGATACCAGATAAGCCATCTAGGCCTGGCGCCTTGCCCGGCTTAAGGGTCTTAATGACTGTTGATACCTCCTCTTCCGTAATAGGGGCCTCTAAAGCTTGCTGTTGGTCCGAGGTAATGCTAGGTAGCATGACCATTTGTAGATATTGGGTAATGTGGTCCGGGCTTATCTCGGCATTCGGCTGATACAGTTGGCCATAGAAGCTCGTGAAGGCTTCCCGGATGCCCTTAGAGGCTGTCAGCATGTCACCCCTAGAGTTCTTAATTTTGGCTATGTTATTACGAGCCATCTTGGCTTTTAGACTACGGGCCAGTAAGCGCCCAGCTTTGTCTCCCCCCTCGTAATAAGCTTGCTTTGTGATCTCCAGGGTATGTAAGAGCTGAGCATTGTCAATTTTATAGAGCTCCGACTTTGCAGCTAACAATTTTTGATAACACCTTGAGGAGGAGGACCTCATATGCTCTTGGGAAAGGAGTCTAATTTTGTGCAATAAAGCCCCTCTAGCTTGGTGCTGCTGGCGTGTGCAGGCTGCTGCTCTGGAAAGTAAAAGCCCTCGAGCGAACGCCTTGGAACAGTCCCAGATTATGCCAGGATTAACCTCGGGGGTGGCATTGAGCTGGAAATACTCAGAGTTGGGCTTCGAGCTTCTGAACATAGGAGGGGTCAGCAAGGAGCGATTCATTAAGTCTCCAGAAACAAGCCCCCCGGTCATCATCGCTAATGTCTATGTCCAGAATGACAGGGGCATGATCTGACCAGGAAATAGTGTCATAATCGGTTTTAGAGACCTTATTGCCCAGTTGCTTATCTACTAGAAAATAATCTATTCTAGAATAGCTGTCGTGCGGAGGTGAGTAAAATGAATAAGATCGTGACTGGGGGTGACGAACCCACCAGATATCTATTACAGACCAGTCCTCCATCAAAGCCTTCAATTGCTTTCGAGCAGCCTGAGGCGTGTGAGCGTGCTGTCGAGGTATCTAATCCCTGTTGCAGTGTGATATTGAAATCTCCAAAGATAATAAAACCCTCAGAGTGAGTTGCCAGTAGCTCCTGTATTTCTTTCAAAAAGGGCCCGTGAGCCGTGTTGGGGGCATAGATAGTTACCAAAGAGTATACCTGGGAACCCATCTTAAGTTTCAGCAATAAATATCAACCGTTGGGGTCGGCAACATGGGATAAATATTCATAAACCAATGAAGCCGAAAGCATTATCCCCGTCCCCGTATATTTAGCGCCCCTGGTGCACCCCGCATGATACACTGTTGGGAAAGACTTATAATCTAATAAATAACTATCATGGTTCCTTAAGTGGGTTTCTTGCACATAGACGATATCCGCCTTTTGGCGTTGTAATTCCTGCTTAAGTAGGAGTAGTTTCCTATAGGTGTTTAGCCCCTTCATATTGAGTGTGACTATTCTAGCCATAAGGAAAGCATAGGATACATAGGTCTTCTCGGAAAGGTACTCTGACCAACCTTACCATAGGATAATAGGGTGTGGATAAAGTGACTTGACTGTGAAGGCTCCAGGCTTTTGTCGGGGGTCTGAATGAATTGTGCACCTGCAAGAACATTAGAGTAACCCTGTCCCTAGTGGGTATGTAACAAAGAGCGTCCGCTGACTTAGCACACGGACCTCTACCCAGGGGGTACCGAGGAACACTGCTGGAGGCCAACTCCCAGCCCCCCCCCCCCCCCTCCCAAGCTCTGCGCATTAAAACGAAACAAGTTAGTAATAAACAGCAATAAACATACTAAACAGTCTATCTGGGTGTGCTAGCCCATTAATATAGTAACTAATGAAAATTGCTAATGCAATAAAAATGAACACAGATCGAGTCCCACGGTCTGAAAAAAAAAAAAAAAAAGATTGCAAAAACCGGCTAAGCATTTAAGAACACCATATAGCAAAACCAGTACCAACAATTGTCCAACAGTCCCCACAAACCACTCATCCGTGCTCGGAGGATTGCTGGCTGACTGGTGTGGGTTGCCTCCTCAGTCGTCCCCTGCCAGCTCCCGGTCGGCGCCATCTTGGAGTCGCATCGGGTAAGTGCTGCTTGGTCGTGTTGGCTGCAGTGGTGAACGAATAAGCCAGGCCTGCCTCTTTGAAGTGGTGCGCCGCATCCGCCAAAGATTTGATTCTATAGGAGATCCCGTTGTGCTGGAATAAGAGGGCAAAAGGGAATGCCCATCGATACTTGATTTCTTCCTTACGCAATACTGCCATGGCTTCACGGAGTTGAAATCGCTTCTGTAGTGTGGAGGGCGCCAGGTCGTTGTAGAAAGCGACAGCACAACCTTGCCAGGTCCAGCTGGGGTGTGCCCGCGCCAGCGAGATGATCTCCTCTTTCTGTTGGTAAATTAAGAATTTGAGCATGATGTCCCGCGGCTGGTTGTCTCTTCTCTAGCCTAAGGCCCGATGCGCACGCTCTAGCACTATAATGGGATCCGACTGCGATTCAGCCGAGGGAGTTTTATACTCCAAAATGAGGGCTTTACAAATGGCCGCCGCCGTGTGCATGCAGTCCAGGAACAAGTCCGTTTCCGGCACGCCGCAAATGCGGAGGTTAGAGCGGCGAGCTCGATTCTCTAAATCTTCAATCTTTTCCTGAAGCGAGTCCACAGTGAGCATTGTCTGTTGCGTGTGTCCATTGAGCGATTCCAAATTGGCACTGTGACCATCCATCCTGGTATCTATGTCGTCCACGCGGCGTCCAAGTGAATTTAGATCTTCTCTCAGATCGGCCATGCTAGCTAGGAGGTCCGCCTTATAATTTTTCAGGTCCGATCTTATCTCACAGAACCAGGATCTGATTTCAGATCGGGTGGGGATATCTGGGTGCAATCCCCCCGCTGCCCGGTCGTCCCCGCCTTCAGAGCCAGTTTCCATCGCGGCTGGCTCCTCTAAGTCTTCCCGCTGCTGCAGGCCTTGCTCACAGCCCACATCCGGAGGAAGATCATCGGCGATTTTACTGAAGGAGAAGCGCTTTAGATCGGCGGCTCTCTTTCTCGCAGTCATCCTAGCCCCGTCTGCCATGAGTCCCGTGAGTCGTACTACCAAGACCGGCCCAGATAGAGTCTAATTAGAGCCAAGTTAAGAGCTTTGGGAGGGAGCGCACCTTTTATGCGGACATCTTGCAGCGCTGCTCAATAGCACCCCCCTCAGAATCCAAGATATTAAGTGGTGCGAGGTTAACAAATAATCAATCCATGAGTATGATGAATGAAGAAAGGAGTAGAACGTATAGTCTTTAGTAGTAGGGTGTAGTAAGCGCCAGGGATCAGAGAGTCCAAATGAAGACATAAGGTGTTTAATCGCTGTACAAGATTTGGAGAAGTTGGAACGATCTGTAGATTTCTTGTCGAGAAAATGATCCAAAGGCTGATTAAAGTCTCCTCCTATAATATTCTGCTGAGTCTCTACTGCAAGCAGATGAGCGAACGTATTATGAAAAAAGGAAGGGTCGTCCACAGTTCCTTATATATAGAAACCAGAATGTAGTTCCATCTCCCATCAGGATCTGCAGCTTGTCGCAATACCCTGGCGTCCAATTTTTTATGTAAAAGTATAGCAGTGCCTCGTTTCTTGTGGGCAGCAGGACTAAAAAAACCTGACCTACTCATTGTTGTTTAAGTTTAAGCGATTCCGTCGCAGTGAAGTGTTTCCCGGAGCAATGCAATGTCTGCATGCAGGGACGTCGCATGGGATAAGAGGCGATGTCCTTTCGTGGATTACAAACTGGCTAAAAGAAAGGAAATAGAGAGTAGGATTAAATGGTCAATTTTCTCAGTGTCAAAGGGTACAGTGGAGTGCTTCAGGGATCTGTGCTTGGACCAGTGCTTTTCAATATATATATAAATGATCTGGAAAGGAATACGACGAGTGAGGTTATCAAATTTGCAGATGATACAAAATTATTCAGAGTAATTAAATCACAAGCGAATTGTGATACATTACCAGAGGACCTTGCAAGACTGGAAGATTGGGCATTGAAATGGCAGATGAAATTTAATGTGGACAAGTGCAAGGTGTTGCATATAGGGAAAAATAACCCTTGCTGTAGTTACACGATGTTAGGTTCCATATTAGGAACTACCACCCAGGAAAGAAATCTAGGCAACATAGTGGATAATACTTTAAAATTGTCGGCTCAGTGTGCTGCAGCAGTCAAAAAAGCAAACAGAATGTTAAGAATTATTAGGAAGGGAATGGTTAATAAAACAGAAAATGTCATAATGCCTCTATATTGCTCCATGGTGAGACCGCACCTTGAATACTGTGTACAATTCTGGTCGCCGCATCTCAAAAAAGATATCGTTGCAATGGAGAAGGTACAGAAAAGGGTAACCAAAATGATAAAGGGGATGGAACAGCTCCCCTATGAGGAAAGGCTGAAGAGGTTAGGGCTGTTCAGCTTGGAGAAGAGATGGCTGAGGGGGGTTATGATAGAGGTCTTTAAGATCATGAGAGGTCTTGAACAATTAGATGTGGATCAGTTATTTACACTTTCGAATAATAGAAGGACTAGGGGGCATTCCATGAAGTTAGCAAGTAAAACTTTTAAGACTAATCGAAGAAAATTCTCTTTCACTCAACGCACAATAAAGCTCTGGAATTTGTTGACAGAGGATGTGGTTAGTGCAGTTAGTGTTGCTGGGTTCAAAAAAGGTTTTGATAAGTTCTTGGAGAAGAAGTCCATTAATGGCTATTAATCAAGTTTACTTGGGGAATAGCCGCTGGTATTAATTGCATCAGTAGCATGGGATCTTCTTAGTGTTTGGGTAATTGCCAGGTTCTTGTGGCCTGGTTTGGCCTCTGTTGGAAACAGGATGCTGGGCTTGATGGACCCTTGGTCTGACCCAGCATGGCAATTTCTTATGTTCTTATAACTGTAAATATGTAAGAACTTTCTTTCTCTTGATGGGGTGCAAGAGCCGTTGACATTCAGAGAAACAACTGTAAAGGATGAGATCTTATTCGCCATTTGAAGGAAAAAATTGAATATGATGGTATGTAAACAACACTATGTTCCACATTAAAAATCATACGATTGAGACACCCAGAAAGGAAATAGAAAGGAAAGTAAGAAAAAGACTGAGAAGGAGAGAATGAAAGGGAGAGAGACCGGTTTATGGACTGGTTACAAAAATGAGACTGAGAATGGATAGCTCATGTGACAGCACTAAAACCAAAAGTACAAAAAAAAAAGAGCCTCAAGGCGGACCACTGTCCCCTCGAGACTGCCACTCCATTTATAAATTTGAAAAAAAAAAGGAAATGAATACAGGGGAAAAAAGGCAAGGACATTATGATGATATATTATCCTGAAATAGGCTGCAGGGTATCTTTTCAGATACAGGATGAGCGGATGTGAACATTAACCCGCGGTTTCGGTCTCATATGTGAAATATAAACCAAAGTCTAACCAAGATGATTAGAGACCAAAAATAAAAAAAAGAAAAAGGTCCAACCACTGAGAAAATTATCCGTAGCTATAGAACCTATAACTGGAGATGGAGACTAAGAACTGTCTCTTCCTGTTCAGGTGACCATTGATTGCGCCGTTTCAAAGGATTGCAAGAAGCCATCTAGATCTTATGGGCTATGTAACAGTTTAGTTTGATTATGGCATGTTACCCGCATTTGAGCCGGGTAAAGCAAGCCATATTTAGCCCCCAACGCTTGCATGTGAAGTCGCATGGTTAGGAAGGCCTTCCGCTTGTCCGCCGTGGTTTTAGCTAGATCTGGGATGAACAATATTGTTTGCCCTTGGAATTGTATAGGAGCTTTCATTCTAACGGCAGTGAAGATAGCCAAAACCAGAGGATAAAGCAGCACTTTGAATATGAATTTACAACAACTGTGTAAATTGTATATAATTCTTACCATGTAAGCAATTACTCTCTACTTACATGCTCTGCTCTCCAGTTAGAAATTGTTAACCTATCCTTTTTTCTAACAGCCCAGTTCCACACTCCCTGTTGTAATGTAACTTTCGCTTTCAGTGTTAACTGGTTTACCCCCTAGTTTATTGTAAACCGGTACGATAAGACTTGGTCTTGAGCATCGGTATATTAAAAGAATTTAAATATAAACAAATAAAATTTAAATGATTGGCCTGGGATATTTCGAATTTCTAAGAGGTTTCGACGGGATCCTGTGTGCTCGCTCTAGCTCAAACGGATAGTCAAAGTCCAAATGCAAGCTAGTGGGGATCATGTGAGATAAAAATTGCATTATATCTGATCCCTTGGATCCTTCTGGTATCCTCAGAATTCATACGTTGTTGCGCCGATTACGATTGGAAAAGTCCTCTAGAGTTTGCTGCATTTTTTCTAGGTCTTTTGTGAGACATGGAACCGAAGCGATAGTTAGCAGGAGCGACGAGACTTGAGTTTCGACGTCATCGATCCAGGTTTGAAACGATTCCATTTTCACAGACATGGTCTGCAAATCGCCCCGAATGGCTGTTGTCACCTCAGTATTGACTTGAATTAAGTCCTTTAGCTGGTTGAGGAGGAGAGAGTTTGCCTATTTGAGATTTTGCTTGGCCTTGAGGTCTTACCTTTCAAGTGATTACAGCGCTGCAGGACTGAGTTTGGACTTCCGGGGGTAGCTGCGGACTGCCCCGACGGTAACAACAGCCAATCAGCTGCACCAAGGCCCAAGAAGTTGGATACTCATGGGACACTTGGCCAGTATTGCATCACAAAGCAATCAACTATAAATCCACCATGTATTCAAAATCAAGTCGTCATTATATTGGAGGGTTGTTGGTTTTTTTGTTTGTTTGTTTTTTTTTAACTTTTAGAAGACACACATTCCCATCTCATCCTATCCCCTAATAAAATCTTCAGATAAGGGGGAGGGGGAAACAAAACATTGGCTTGCTAATCATAAGTAAAACTCCAGACTGCCAATGAGCAGCTTTGGTTTACTTACAAGTTTGGTGCCACACAGAGCAAGAACTCTGTAGAAAGTAGACACTTTCATTTTTAAAATACAAGGCATAAAATTATAAGATCCACTGCAAGGCTTATTTTGACCAAGTCCTCAAACTTCAGGCTCACACTTTGGGGGTAATATTCAGTCACTTGCTGGACTGCAAAGTTAGCCGGATAAACCTATCCAGCTAACTTTGACAGGATAATCAGTGGTGTAACCTCACCGCCAAATATACCAGACTATGTTCAAGTAAGCTGAATAAAGTTTATCTGGCTAACTTTAGGGATACTCTATTGTACAGCCTAGTTCCTAAAATGCTCCTATGTAATCCGGATAAATTTTAGACAAATAAGAAATTAGTCAGCTAAAATTTAGTTGGATAAGTGGGGGAAATATTCAAGAGTCAGTATTTAGCCAGATAAATCAATATTTATATTCAGCTAAATGCTGCTGAATATTGACCCCTGTAGACATACAGCTCAAAGTGTACAAAAGAAATTAGAAGCCAGTTTTTGATAAAATCACATTTATTCAATTCTCCAATATGGGGGTGCGGGGAAAATTTTTTAAATTTCATTTCATGGGTGTACAGGGGAAATTTGTTTTATTTAATTTCATGGCAATTAATTTCACGTTTATGTTTTCATTTGATTTTAGTGCGCACTATTTATTAGAGATGTGAATCGGAACTGAAATCGGATCCGATTCTGGTTCCGATTCACATCTCTACTATTTATACAATTGCATGCACTAAAACCAAACACTGGTTGCCATTAACTAGCCCCTCTGGGCATTCTCTTAATCCCTTCATGCCTCCCCTGGAATCCCTCCCACAGGTCTCCAAGGGTCTCTTCCTCCCCTCCCCCAGTCCCCCTTATCATACCTTGAGTCAGGTCAGTATCCTGGGGCAGAAGCAAGCCCCAGTCACATCTGCCCCACTGGTGCCATTTCTCAGAATAGTGGCAGCACCATTATTTTGAACAGCAAAGGCCGTCGCCATTAAGAGACATGGTAGCTGCAAGGCAGGAATGACTGGGGATCATTCCTATACCCAAGAGACTGACCTGGCTTAAGGTATGATAACAAGGACTCTGAGAAGGGGAGACGGCAGAGAGTCGGGGGAGGAGGGGGGGCATGGAGGTAAAAGGAAGCCCAGAGGGACTATTAAAAAATGGCAGCCAGGGTTTTATTATTTTTTTCCTAATGGTGGCAAAAACAAACATTTTGCTCATTTTTCTTTCATTTCTAGACATTTCTTATTTTAATTTGGATGACAGCACACCCCAATTCACTAGCCATTTATGAACACATAATAATAGTTTCTCACCAGTGAGGGGGTTAGTCACCTGCTGCAGATTACCAAGGATCTTCTCGCCCAGCAAATGAATGAGTCTAGTCACAACCTAGCAGAAGACAAATAGCCAGCTATAAATAATCCTTCCAATCAAATGAAATGCAAGTCATATAATTCTGTAAGGTAAAGATACAACATGAGATCTTATTGTTATTCAGGCTTTTTTGCAACTTTATACACTGAAGAGGAAAAGCAGCATAGTGTTTAGAGAAGCAGGATGCAAACCTGGGAAGCCAGGGTTCAAATCATGCTGCCACTCCTTGTAACCTTGGGCAAGTCATTTCATCCTCTATTGCCTCAGGTACAAACTTAGGACCTTATTTACTAAGCATTTCTCCCATGGATCCAGAATGGGAGAAAAGCCTTAGTAAATCAGGCCCTTAGATTGTAAGCCCTCTGGGGATACAGAAATACCTACAGTACCTGAGCTTTGAAATACATGAAAGGTGGAATATACACTAAATAAACTGAATAAAATTGCAAAAAATACACTAAAAAAGCACAATGTTACAAGATAAATTGAAAACACAAATGTTATGTATTTTATGCATTTTATTTAGGCTCTGATTGCATTACTATCATTCATCAAATGGCTATTCTATTGAACTTGGAACACTGGGTTAGTTACAGAAACTTCTGCTTTCATATAGCTAAAGTGAAGCAACAAATCAGTCAGCCAGTCCAATGATTTGTCATATAAGCAGCGAAATCACAGTTATGAAATCATCAAACATGTATTGGGTACAACAACTGGCAGTGTGTTCTATCTGCACAGGACCTCCACAGGAAGTAAGTAATAAACTGCATACTTCATCGTTTAATGATTAAAAAAGAAGAAAATATGCAATAAATACAGACACATGTTTTTTCTCAGAAAAGGCTTTACAAAGTGCTCCTTTTTTGTTTTCCTTTATAATTGCTGTGATCAGCAGTATTTAGGGATTTTATTTATAATTATTTTGTATGTATTTTATTGCATTTGTGTGTGTTATGTTTTATTTTTAAGTATAGTAATTTGAATACTTTGTTTCTAAATTGCAAACTGCTATGGTTCCCTTTTGCATTTTGTTTTTTATTTATAGATTTTGTGAATACAAACCAAGATAAATCTTGTAAAGAAATATATCACAAAACTTTGACGTAACAAACATTAAGGAAAATCCACATATAATCAATAGCCCACTATATCTGGGAGGTGGGAGCTATATAGATGAAGGAAATCAATTTAAGGAAATTATAACAGCCTACTTAGGCACCAATGCATAGCTACAATCACATTTAAAGGGTCAATCTCTAGGAGAAAGTGCTGGATCTGGAGAAGAACTACTCATGGGAGCATGGAGCAGTTAACTCTGGGATATAAAGGTAGTTAAATGTTGAGGGTCAAAAAAGATATATTTGACCTCTTGTAATTTGGTCACATTTACAAGGAAAATTAAGCCAAAAAAGGGCTCCAAGTTGCAATACCTCAGAGGTCTCAGCAGCAAGAATCTGTTCCTTCTTTACTGCGTTATCTTTGCAACATCTGGAAAGATACTAATCTGGCACTCTAAAAATGGGATCAATCTGTTACAAAACAATATTTCATGATCAAGTCTCTAACTGAATCCACAACAAAAGTTGCAACCAGAACCTTCCAAATAATCACTGAGATTCAGGATGTCTAAAAGACACTTATAATCTTGGATTAGATTGTGGAATTTCTTAGCTTGCGGTAAATAGTAGACTTTGTGGCCGATTTTTAAACCTACGCGTGTGCAGGGTACATTTGTACACAAATGTACACCCGATTTTATAACATGCACGCGCTGCCGTGCGCATGTTATAAAATCCGGGGTCAGCGCGCGCAAGGGGGGTGCACACTTGTGCACCTTGCGCACGCCAAGCCCAAGGGGAGCCCTGATGGCTTTCCCCGTTCCCTCCAAGGCCACTCCGAACTTTTCTTTCGCTCCCCCCCCACCTTTCCCCTCCCTTATCTAACCCAACCCCCCTCCCTTATTTTATTTTTTACACCTGCCTCTTGCAGGCGTATCTTGTGCGCGCCGGCCAGCTGCCGGCGCACCATCCCCCAGCACAGCTGCTGTGCCGGAGGACTCGGGACTGCCCCCGGACCCGCCCCCTTCTCAAAGCCCCAGGATATACACATGTCCCAGAGCTTGTGCGCGCCGCCAAGCCTAAGCAAAATAGGCTCGGGGCGCGCAGGGGTCGGCTTTTGAGGTTACGTGCGTAACCCTTTGAAAATCTACCCCTTTAGCAATAGGAAGTAAAATGTTCTAAGGAATCTTTAAAACTTCCAGAAAATATCTCTGAAGCATTTGGATGGGAGAAATTAACCTCTGCTTAGGAAAGTTAAGTAATTGTATGTTCCTGGATCTAAATACATTCCAATTTATTTTGAAAAACCAAATGATCTTTAGACAAAATCCCAACATTTTCTTGTAATGGGTCTCCTTTTTTAGGGAAGTAAGGAGGTATATAAGCCAAACTAGAAATAGAAGGGGGTCATATTCAGTAGGCCGTTTAGTGACAAGTTATCTGGTTACAGCTAACCAGATAACTTATCCTGCTGAATATACTTCCCTAAAGTTATCTGGCTAAATACAACCAGATAACTTTAATCCTAACTGGCAAGTGTCTGAAAATGGCTGGTTAGATCTAAAATTATCCGGCCTTGTATAGCCGGATAATTAACTACTTAACCAGATATCTTCAAAAATATCTGATTAAGAAGCATTCCTTTAAGAAAAAAAAAAAAAGCATAAAAAGTAGTTGTGGGCCTCCTGGCAGATTCTCACCTCCCTATCCATAAACATTCAAACCTATTCACTGGCCAGGAATCCCCACAACCCATTGAGAATTGTCTAAAAAAAAAAAAAAAAAGGTCTCCGTGCCCTCTCCCCCACTAAATATAGCATAGCTATGGCCATCCTGGCCCCCCCACATCGCTACCCTCCTACCCACATGGCACCTTAATCACAACTCCCTTTTCGCTGGCACAGTTCAATGTGATCTTGGCCTAGAATTCCTGGGCGCTTCCAACATTACTCAGATAATAACACTGGAAGCATACTATATCAGCACATATGTTCATGTATGCTGATAGAGTACTCTATCAGCATTACCTGAAAAACACTGGAAGCTCCTGGGATCACACTGAACTGCGATCCTGCAGCGAAAAGGAAGCCACAATTGAGGTACCAGGTGGGTGGGTGGGAGGATTTCGGAGGGAAGATTGAGGTATGAAAGGGGTTGTTTGCCATAGTTAGACTATATATTTTTTTTTTTTAATTTTATTTGTATTCAGCTTTTAGAATATTATAACATTACATTATAAATGTGAATTTTGGCCCAACCGCCCATCTTCCCATTTGCTTTACAGTCTTCTGCACTACCTTTCCCAGCTTTCCTTCCAGTCAGTAGCCTAGAGGGAGGAAAAACAGAATCCAAGTGAAGACGGACTGGCAGCAAAACCTGCCACACCTTCTATACTCCTGGAATTTGCCAGAGAACTGCTTTACCCTTAAGCATATCTTGGTGACACCAACTGTTCAGCAGTTCCAGGGAAAGTCACTCCCAATAAAGGAAGGAGAACAAAGAATAAAAAGAGAAAACATTTTTCCCCTTTTAAACCAATTTTAAGTAATAGTAAAGGAAGCAAAAGGAAAGCAAATTTGCCATGTCAAGGTCTTTCATGTCTTAGGTAATCTTACCAACAGTAAAAAACATCACTGTATTTTAGGGCTGCACACATCTTCATTATACACCAGTGGCTCAACTGTCCCCAAGTACATTTACCAGAGTGTAGAAAACATAGGCCTCTTGAGCTCTCCACACCTCTCGCCATCTGGGCTACTTCTGCCGTTTCTCCATGTCTTTCTCTGGTCTCTTGAAATCATCTGTGCTATTTAAGTGCCTCTTCGCTGCCTGGGCTGTCCAGAGCTTATTTAGTCTCTTGCGGTCTGCTTTGGATGTCCATGCCCATCCCACTCCTGCCACCATTATGTCATAGGCCAATACCCAAGCACTGCATAATCTACTGACAGTTTCTAGGATACGTGCTCAGACAACTATTTGCAGTGAAAAACTACTTTATTCTAAGTGCCAAGGGGTACTTTAAAGTTTCAGCATGCCAGCCTAAAGGAAAGTAGGAATCCGACTGTGATGTCATCATAGGGCACCGTGGCTGCTTTCCCGCCATGGGCTCTTTAAGACTGTGGATGTCAGGCACATGTTCACCTGGAGGGGCAGTGGCAGGACAGTGTGGGAGCCGTGTGGAGGGCCTTTAGCAGTTTGCAGTGCCATCCCGGCTGCAAGAGGCATCGGGGGTGAGGCAGCTCCCCACTAGCCACCAAGCATAACAATAGGTGTTTGTCCCCATCTCTAGAGGGGAAGTGCAAACATGAAGTAGCTTGGGAGAAAGAACTTGATTGTATTCTTGTAGATGAGATTAGGGAATCAATTTGAACAAGAGCAGCTAAGTCTTCGATATCAGCTAACTTAGCTGAAAACACACACAAAATCTATTATTGTTGGTATTTGACTCTCTATAGATTAAAAACCATATATAAATCAACCTCGGATGTGTGTTAAGGCATAAGAATCATGGCCCATGTATGGAGGGGATGTATAGTCATTACTATTTTCTAGGTCATAGTCCAAAAAAATTATTTTTGATATAATTAACTTTAAGGTGGATTTATGTACTGAGGTGTGTTTATTTAATGCAGCTTTGGAAAATGTTATGGCAAGAGTTGCAAAATTGCTCATTTTTCTAGCTGCTAGATATGAATTAGCAGCCCACTGGAGAAGAACTGCTGTCCCTATGGATACAAACGGATATGGAATGTGTATCAAATGGAAAAATTAACTGCCATTCGTAGAGATAGATATCCTAGGATTCAGAAGACAATTTTGGCATAGTAATTTTCCCAGGTAAATTAGATTGGCAAAAAATTGTCCTCAATGTGTGAGATTCACAATGTGAATCTACATTTACCACATTTTAAACGGCCGAACCTTTTAGGTCAGGGAGGAAAATAGTATTTGTACATGACACTTTCAAAAGTACATGCATTATCTTTCTCTCTTGGCCATTCACACAAAAGAGCAGGTGCAAAATACACAGGTTGTTTTAATATGCGTGCTATAAGTGCATTGTCAAAGGGAAAATACCCACATGGTTTCCCTTTCAAAATTCAGATCAAATACATATGCTAAGATCATCTACATAATTGCAAATTATGTGGCTGTTTGAAAATTGCCCCCAGAATATGCATTACCGACAAATGTAGAAGCATTCTAACTTTAAGCTGATGAGCTACCTCCTTTTAATGTTATATCAGATTGATCAGTATGCATATGAATTTTAATAGTGGATGTTTTAATTAAATTCAAAAGATCCTCTCTTTTACCCAGACCCCTAAATCACTTTTAATTAACAGCATAAGTAAATAAAGCTGACAACCATTTAATCAGTTCCCAACAGTAAAAAAAAAAAAAAAGTGCGACAGTATGAATTAGTTTTATTGCCAAGTGAACCTCTTCTGGACAGATACTTTAGTAAATTGTAGAGAATGTGGATGGCATTTTGAATTGCAGTCGCAGCAGATCAACTGAAAGTCTTATTACAGGTTTGCTTATATGAAACAAACACCCACTTATCTGACTGATGCTGTAAGACCCCAGAGGTAACAGCTTGGTTTTATTTTAGAAGCCAACCCTCCCCAACTAAAGCAGGGAGCCCACAACCGGGGAGGTGCTCCGCTGCTGGAGCACGGGATGGGGCAGAGGCTAAGGGATGGGTTGGCAAACTGAATTTAAAGATGGGCCAGCCCATCCCCAGCCTCTAAACCTTGCCCTATTCTTGGTATCTGCCTGCATGCAGTTTATCAAACACCAGCATGATGAATTATAGGAATCCAAACCAAGAAAACTGGAATAGAAATTTTAGCCACAAGTTCATGGATTTGTACTACCACATTCCACAAACACAATCTAATAAACTCTGTAGACAAATATCCAGTTTAGAGGCATGATTCTGAAGCTCGATTGTGATTTGATTATTTGCCTCATTGCTATTTTTCCCAAAAAGAACTCTGCATCTGAATTTCAGCTTTCTGGATCCAACCCCAGGACTAACTGGAGCAGACTGGGAGTGAACTGGGGTAGCCCTACTTGCGTTACTGCGTGTTTTTTAAAATCCGCCCACCCGCACATGCTCGCGTGGATATTAAAATCCGGCATGCATGTGCGCACGGGAAATGTATTTTATAACATGGACACGCGCACGGGCCTTTTAAAATCTAGTTTAAAGGCAATACATAAAGATGACCAAATCTCGGAATTCTAAACTACACAATGTTTATTGTTTATTAACAAATAATGATGGTATGGTAACACACAAACATCCATTCTAAATGTCAGGAATTGAGAACTATAAGACAATGTAGTACATCTTTCCTAGAATCTAGGACAAAACCCACATGGGATACAATACAGATAATTTCCTCTTGATTACAAAGTACATATCCATTAGAAAAAGAAAAAAAAATGCTCAAAGGACAGTATTAAAATAAGTTCAATAAAAGTATTAAACTACAGTGATTCCTCTTTATTAAAAACTACTTACTAGTAAGTCTTAGTTATAAGAACTCAATCATTTGCCCCAAAGTGGATCTTGCACAATATTTACTATATCAGTCACAATCTAATTCAACATATTTGCTGCCCACAGACTGCTTGGTTTTAAAGCAGCTCACATTAGAGAACTAACAAATACCATAACAGATAAAACCTAATAAATCTATTCTATAAAACTGCTAGGCTTCAAAATTAAGTATCAGATGTCTGGATTACAGCAAACTTTAGCAATAAGCCAATAAAAGTCCACCAGTGTTATAACGTAACTAGTTTCTAGGTTATTAATTACACTGTTGAATAATGAAGCAGTATAAATATTTTTCTAAATAATTATTTTACAAAATATAATGTTTAGTTTTTTTTTAATATATTTTTGCAATGACTTTTCCTATGATTTTCTCTTTTTAATAACCAAACCATCACCCTGAAAGGTGTAGTTCTGCATTTTAAGTTTTGTAATACCATACCTAAACTTTAAAATGACCTATAAATGAACTTTCAGAGGGGAGGCCATGTAAGTCGATAGTAGCAAAAATGACATAGAAGCTGAGGACATCTTACAGACAGATTTATTGAGGCATCAATTTTCAAGGACAACAGTCCACTTCGTCAACTGCATGAACTGTAGTGGAGGAGATGGGAATATAGACATATTGATGGCATTGATGGGGGAAAGGATACAGCAGACAGAGTGAGCATTATTATTTGGACACAGTTAAGTAAATTCAGGGTACAATGTGCAGAGCAATAGAAAAAAAAAGGATGTGATAACAGTAGAATAATTAAGGTCATTAATACCTGAACTGGGTCCAAAAACTACCGAAATGATGATCTTAGCATCCTTAAATTAACTGTAGTGGGCCATGAAACTATTGCTTTTATTCAGGCCCAGAACTACGGCATCCAGCTTTTTCATCAATTCTACTTCACAGTTTCATGCTGGCGTATCCCTCTGAAGCTCCTTTGGAGGAGTACGGGAACCTTAAAGTCAGTGATAGAGGAGATCACATGATGTGGTGAGCTGGGAGGACGCGTCCTTCACCAGTTCCGGGGCACACTCCATACACCGCGGACCATCTCAGCCCGTTATAAAGCTCCTTGAGACACTAAAAGCATAAGTGAAGAGGGCTTATGTCCATCATCAATTATATGAATAAACTAACTCCACCGATGGCATCTAAGGCGGGAAGGAGAGAGAAGGAAAAACCGAAGACCACTGCCATCAAGATGGCGGCCGAGAAAGAGGGTGAGTCCCCTCAATCACCGTCGGGGCTTACAATAACAGACAGTAAAGAAGCGATTCGAGAAGCCCTTGAGAATAAATTGGATCAAATCACCCAACAAATTGGGGAGGTCAAAGAAACACTAAATGAGATGATCCCTCGTATTGAACATGTGGAAAATCAGATCTCAAGCGTAGAAGATGAGGCCATACAAACAGAATGTAAAATGGTGGACACTGAAAAGCAGATGAAAATATTACAGACTAAAATTGACGATCTTGAGAATAGACCACGTAGGGATATAACCTACGCTTTCTGTGGTTCCCAGAGAGTGTGGAGGAAAAAACTATTTGTGCCGTTTTGGAAGCATGGCTCCCTGAATCACTCGGGCTTCCGCACTTACAAGGAAAATTGGTTGTGGAGCGGGCGCACCAACTCGGGGCAAAGAGGGACGATTCCACCTGTCCGAGATTAATATTAGCAAAAATTCTTAACTCAGCCCACAAATCCGAAATCTGGCATGCCTCCCAGACTAAAGAGAAACTAATGTTCCACGATCAACCCATACGCCTAATTTCAGGACTTCTCAGCAGCGGTATCAGAAGCACGAAGGAGATTCTCACCCATGTGTACCTCCCTCCACAAACGTGGAATAAAGTTCTCCCTTCTTTTCCCGGCACGTTTAAGAATATGGTACGAAGACCAGATGTATACTTTTGAGACCCCAGCATCTGCACAGGTACTTCTGAACAAAATAAACAGGGAACTGGGCAAATAAAAAAAAAAAAAAAACGGGACCAATGTGAGTCTTGACAATTAAGGGAGACTATGGATTTCAACAGTTTACACGCAGTTAAACCCTATACAGAGGAGCAGCCAGCATAAACATTGGAGGTCAAGGCAGGGAAAAGATGGAGCGATACAACTAGAGCAGGGGAGGACGGGGAGGGGGGGGGGGGGGAAGAAGAGGACGGAGACTATGGCCGGAGAGTACAGGCCGGTAAAACTGTAAAAATTGAGTGACTACCTACAGCCGAGTTCAGGAGAGGACGCATTATATATTTTTAAAGGACAACAGACGAGACAATAAAAAGTCGTGTCCTTTTCGCACTTTTTAACAGCAGCAAGGAGCACCTGGAAACTGGCATTCAAACTTATGTCCTTACCCTCTCCGATTTTCACTATAGCTATGATTGCTCGTAGCTTCGCCAGAGGAGGCTATGACTGTGAGTGCTATTCAGGGAAATACAACCAGAGGTTAAGCCACGCCGGTAGACTCACATTCTGGAAATGGAGAAGGGAAATATGGGTGAACACACTTCACTTAAAAGCGAGCTGACCCGCATGTTTTTCTGCCTGGACTGGGCACATGTTTTTCCCGGCCATAGAAAGAACGGCTGCGAACCTGAAAGTGCGAAAGAGCACCGACCCTTGTGGACACCTCGATCAAGGCCCGGATGTTCCTGTTAAGGGATCCTCTCTCCCCCTTAGATTCTCAAAAAAAAAAAAAAAAAAATTGTATATATATATATATATATATATATATAACCTGGCTCTACTTCCCGCCTTGACCCTGGACTGGGATAGCGGTTTGTCTCTATTTTTCTTTCTGGTGTGGGCACCACCCACGCGTTGACAGAGAGGAAAACCGTGAGTTCTCACACAGTAACCTGGAATTTCTCTCTTGAATACAGATCACGCTGAGCACTATATCAATTTGATGAACTAAGTTAACATATCAGACATTCACAACAAATTTATGGAGTGGAACTCCCAGACATATTAACAAGATCTCTGAACCTCCTTGTTACATGGAGGTTTTAAGTTCGTTCATTTTTTGTTTTGGGGTAGGATTGACTAGGGATGGGGGGGGGGGGATGGGGAGAGAGGGATTAAGGGGGAGGAGGGGGGGAGAAGGGACCACTAGATAATTATTTATGTCACATATACTACAGAGACCTTGCATTTGGAGTCTATTGAGATCCTCATGTTTTCAATTACTGTGTTGTTTTTATAAGAACTTGCCTATGTCTGTACGGTGGGGGTGGAAAAGAAGGAGGAGAGGCAAGGCTGGGAGCCTTCCCTATCTAAAGGTTTTTTTTTTTTTATGTTAACAGCAAAGTTAGCTCTCTTAATGCCTGAGAGTTAATGACTAGACTAATATCTTGGAATGTAAATGGGCTAGGAACCCCAGTGAAACGAAAACATGTTTTGGCCCATCTTAAATGCTTGCACGCAGAAATAGCCTATATCCAAGAGACTCATCTCACATCCACTGAAAGTCAAAAGCTTCAGAGGGATTGGGTGGGCACATGTGTCTGCATGCAGCGGCAATGCATAGGAAAGGAGGGGTGGTGATATTGATGCACAAAAATGCTAATGTACAAGTTACCAAATCCATCACAGATCCAGAAGGACGCTACGTTATCTTATTGGGAGTATGGAATAATAGACCAATCACCATCTCTAATATTTACGCTCCAAATGCATACAATCACAAATTTTTTGAAGACCTTTGTAATTTACTGCATATTTGTGGCCAGGGTACACTTTATGTTTCAGGGGATTTTAACTGTGTTCACGATGCCTCCATTGATAGAAATATCCCCCATACGTATTCAGTGGGTAAAAGAACAAAGGGAGTAGCATACCTTTGTCAACACTTGTCTCTTATCGATGTTTGGAGAACACTCCACCCTAACGAGCGTGATTATACGCAAATCTCGAGATCCCATAGCACGTTATCACGCATAGACTACATTCTTATCTCCCAGCAAGATTTCTTCACAGTCTCAAATGCACAGATAGAAACTCTCGCAATATCAGATCATACACCAATCTCTATCCAGCTAAGGGCTCCGGGGACTACCCATCAGACGCGCCTGTGGAGATTTTCATTTTTCCTTAAAGATGATGCTTCTTTTAAAGATTTTCTTAAAGAGAAATGGAAAGATTATGTGAGGGACAATCAACAACATTAATACACCTCTCCTTTTTTTGGGAGACTGCGAAAGCAGTGATCAGGGGAGAAATTATCTCGTATGTCCACTCGTGCAATAAACGAATCAACCAGTCAATTCTGGATTTAGAAGCTTTACTCAAACAAGCAAAACGGGAACTGATCCAGCACCATACAAATCATACAGAGCTGAATTCTATAGTATTCTAGGATGATTGAATACCCTTCTTGATTCTAGAGCCAAATCCTATCTATGGAAGGGACAACAATCTCTCTTTAAATTTGGTAACAAACCCAGTCGCTTGCTAGCTAATTTAACGAAAACACAGAGGTTGAGGTCCATTATAACCAGCCTGCAAACACCAGCTGGAGGGAAGACATCCAATGAAACAGACATCAGCGACATCTTTAAACAATTTTACAGTAATCTGTACAGGTCTGAAGACCTGGGGGGGGAAGGGAGGCAGAAGATAATTTTTTCCGAGATATAGCTTTACCTAAGCTTTCAGCAGCCCAACATGAATTTCTGAACAGACCATTCCAACCATTTGAAATTACACAGATTATATCAGCCGTACAATCGGGGAAATCCCCCGGACTGGACGGGTTCTCATATGATTTTTACAAGATATTATCACCCTACATTAGTGAGCCCTGACAAATTACTTTAAGGAAAGACTTATACAAGAACTCTTCCCTACCTCCTTCAACAGAGCCCATACAATAGTTCTTCCAAAACCAGGGAAAGACCGAACGAACCCCTCCTCATACCGACCCATCTCGTTGCTTAATTGCGATTTAAAAATATTAGCCAAAGTTCTGGCAGAACGACTAAAAGTCTTTCTTCCTACTTTGATCTCATACAACCAAGCAGGCTTTGTTAGAGGTCGGAAACCCAATGCAAATATCATCAAATTACTTACAGCCATGACCATTTGCCAAAATCAAAATATCCCAGCATTAGCTATCGGCTTTGATTCAGAAAAAGCCTTCGATCGAGTGGCATGGCCGTATCTTTTCTCGGTACTACAAAGATATGGAATCCAGGGTTACCTTCTTGAATTACATCTCATTACTATATACAAACCCGACTTCGCAGATATTAGCTAATAATTGCCTATCCGATGAGGTAGAAATACATGCGGGGTCCATCAGGGTTGTTCCCTGTCCCCTTTATTATATATCTTGGCTCTAGACCCCTCTTTTGAGAAAAACAGACGGGTCCAGGAGGATAAAGGGTTTTGGAGGACCAAAACACATCTTTAAGGTAGCCACTTTTGCGGATGATCTACTAGTTTTTCTCACACAACCCCAAATATCTCTACCAGAAGTCCTTGACCTCCAGGACCAATACAGCCAATTTGCTGGCCTAAAAATAAATTATACAAAATCAGAGGTTCTTGATATCATAGGCACATTACGGGGTACCTGGCCAACAGACTTCCCCATTAGATGGGCGATAGTCACTCTAAAATACCTAGGCTTACGAATACCCCAAAAGTTGACAAAAATTTCTACAGGGCAAGTATACACCCTGTACTTGCGTCGACCTTAGCTACTTTGAAGAGATGGATGCCCCTCCCCTTGTCAATGATGGGACGAGTTCAGCTTTTCAGAATGATCCTGCTGCCCAAGTGGTTATACACCCTCCAATTAGCCCCTATTTGGATTTCAAGAAGAGACCAACACAATCTCCAAACAAGCCTTACGTTCCTTTTTATGGAGGGGAAGGAGAGCTCGCATACCTATGTCGGTGCTCATGAGTCCTAGAGAGAAGGGGGGGCTTGGGTGTCCAAATCTGGAATTATATAACCTAGCGTGCAGTATTAGACACATTCGGGATTGGCTTTTCGGACTATCTACCATTACCCCGCATGCTTATCTACTAGAATGGTATGGAGTTAAATCCCTTAATCCTCTATTACAACTATCTTACCAAATGGTTCCTTATCATATTAAAGCACAAATCTTATTGGGAACATGTAGGAAGGCCTGGCAAATGCTTTGTAGGATGGGACAGCTACCCAACCGACTTACTTCGTTCCTTACTATTACTGGCCATGATCTTTTTTTCTCCAGGAAATGATGGGGGTATTTTTCAAAAGTGGAAAAATTTGGGTCTAAATTATATATTTGACTTGTTTGATATGAAGACAGGGGCTATCCTATCCTTCCAACACTCCAACAAAGATTCACATTTCCAACGGAGGATTTCTATGCATACCTCCAAGTCACCCATTTTATTAAATCAGCGAACCCTTTCCTTGCAGACACTCCAGCAGTCCAAAAATTAAGGGATATGTTTCAGGTTGGGAAAAGCAACAAATCCAAGGTATCCCATTTTTATAAGGAACTGACAGAGTACTCTGAGGCACAATTCCTCGCACCATTGTATGCCAGATGGCAAGATTGGCCCCTTTTCTCCTTAACTTATGTCGATTTTGAGAAATGTTTCAAAGATTTACCACTGATATCGGAAAATGTACTCCTGCAAGAAATATAGTACAGATTTCTTTGGCTGAGCCATATAACACCCAAACGTGCGCATCAAATGAAAATTGCAAAAACGTCTCAATGCCCTAAATGCGCGGCTAAAGACAGTAATTATTTTCATTGTTTTTGGGAATGTAAAAAAATCTCACACTTTTGGACACAAGTGTGCCATGCTTGTTCTGCTTTTCTGAAAAAGCCGCTCCCACCAGACCCCAATCTCTGGCTTTTTGGCCTAGTGACTCTTCCTTATGCGAAATTGTCTATCCCGGAACGTCTTTTTATATTAAGGGCAGGTATGGTGGGAAAGCAGGTTATTCTTGCAAATTGGATAGATAAATATCCCTCTAGCTATGACAACTGGTTTCAGAAACTATTACGCCTTTGCTCTATGGAGCCTGCTGTTGCTAAGCCAGAGTCGCCAAAGAGATCTCTACAGACCAAGCTTATATGGGCAGCTTTTAGAAAATATCTAACCCCACGAGTTGGAAATTATCGGGATCCATGGTCTTTGGACAGGCCGACACACAGCTGACAGAAGATACTACCAGCCTTCCTCGCCAGCAGACAATATCTGTACCCAGTGAACATGACAGGAGAATCTCCGAGTACTAGCTTAAAGACTTTATACTCATGAATCCAGTGCATAGTGGGTGGGAAAAGGGGGGGGGGGGGGGGGAGAGGGAGGGATGGGTTTTTGAAGGGGGAGGGGAGATTTAAAAAAAATCAGATTTTGCTTGTTTAGCGCTTTTTATTGTTGTGACATACTACTGTTTCTATGAGAGTTGAGTTTGTATCACTTGAAAATCCTAATAAATATAGTTTCCAAAAAAAAAAAAGTCAGTGATAGAGTATCCTGGGAGGCTAAAAAGTTCTACTGTTTCTGAGTTTTAGAATTTCTGATGTCAGATTTGCACCCATTTATTCTTTTTCATAGGGACTTCCTTGTTTGTCCTATGTAGAGAGCAGACTGTCATTGCTGGCAGACATTGACATAATATATTGGAGGAAGAGCAGGTGAGTAAGCCCCAGTTGTTACACAGAACATGACATCAGATAAAAGCCATCCACTCTGCCCATCCACATCTCTTGCTTAGCTTTAGATTCCCTTTCTCTTCCTCAGAGATCCTCTGTGCTTGTCCCATGCATAAATTCCAACAATGTCCCTACCTCCACCACAAGGTCATTTCATGTGTCCACTATACTTTTCATAACGAAATATTTCCTTACATTATTACTGATCTGAATTTTACCCTGTACTGATGTTTTGAGCAAAAAGTGGTTAATCAAGTAAATAAACTAAAATCACTTTTCACCCTCAGCCCATCACCTCTTAATTCTGAGATTGCCTCCTGTACATTTAATGCTCAGAAGTATTTAAAATGATTCTATCATATGACTCCTTTCCCTCCACAGCATACATGTTTAGATCTTTAAATCTGTCCCCATAAGCTTTATAATGAAGACCACTGGCCATTTTAGTAGCTGCCAGACTCTGTTCACCAGAGACTTAGAGAGGCATTAAAACCTCCTTTTTCCTGGTAACTATTCCTCTCCCAGTGTACCCTAGCATCCTTCTGGCTTTTGCTGTTATCTTCTCTACATGTTTGGTCATCACACATATTCACCCCCAGAAGAACTTTACCCTCTATTCTGTATCACTCCTGTGGGATTTTGCAACCCAAATGCATGACCCTCATTTTTTAGCATTACATCTAAGTTACCAGACTCTAGACCATTCCTCAAGCATCACTAGATCAGTTATGTTTTCTACATCTTCCAGGATGTCTGACCTGTTACAATTTTCTGTATCATCCACTAAAAGTCAAATCTTACCTGATAGCCCTTCTGCAATACTGCTTACAAAAATGTTGCTGGATTCTGTAATAATGTTGCCTGAGTACATATGGGGACAAAGTTGGCATCTGGGTCTGTGGCAGGGTTTGGTTAGTGTGTGTGTTGTATATTTTTGGTTGGTCTATTTATTTATTTAAAAATGCTTATATTCCACAACCTCCATAAAACCATTTGGCGAGGATTACAATAAAACAATTATAAAATAACTTGAAATAAAATACATGTACAAAACATTAAAAACGAACAAAACACACAAACAATGTAAATGTTTTCTTTTAAATATGACACTACTTTATGCAAAAGCTTCCTCATAATGCAATGTTTTTAATGGTGAATATCCATTTGAGAAAAAATGAAATAAAGAAAATTTTCAAACCCAGAACCACACATAAAGAACCGACACACCACTGATCCCAAGCCTGAACAATACTTCTTCAGAACAAGCCACACCATTCACTACAAACATTTCCTATCCTAAAGAAGAAGAAAGATATCACATTATCTAACCTCAGACATGCCACTCTAGAATGCAGATATCCTCTAACAACATCCTTAATCTGTCCAACCACACTCAAGGAATCTGTGCTCCCATGGAGACTTTCCTGTCCAACCAAATCCAGATACCTCATACAATTCTGTAGGAACCTTGAAGCTTATTCCACCATCTATGACTCGTGAAATACTTCTATATTAACCAGTGCAACAATACAAAACCACCCACTCAACACAACATGAAAGCATGTGCACTTATATGAAATTGCAGAGCATTTTGTGAAGACTCTTGGGGATGACGCTAGCCCGAACGGCAACACGCAGTACTGGAAGTGCTGTTTTCCCATCACAAATTGGAGATACTTCCTGTGACTGGGGAATATCTCGATGTGAGTGTACGTGTCCTTTAGATTAAGGGAGCATAGCCAGTCCTCTTTTTGCAAAAAGGGGATCATGGCACCCAGAAAAACCATCCTGAACTTTTCTGTTTTGAGAAATGTATTCAAGGCCCTTAGGTCTAGGATGGAATGGAAACCTTCTGTTTTCTTTGGAATTAGGAAATACCTGTAGTAAAATCCCCACCCTCTTTGTCCTGGTGGGAGAGGCTCAACCACTCTGGCCATTAGGAGGGCGGAGAGCTCCATTAGCAGTACCTCCTGATGCGCTAGCAGCCCCCAAAACGGGCTTGGAGAAGAGACGGCTGAGGGGGGATACAATAGAGGTCTTGAACGAGTAGATGTGAATTGGTTATTTACACTTTTGGATAACAGAAGGACTAGGAGGCACTCCATGAAGATAGCAAGTAGCTCATTTAAGACTAATCAGAGAAAATTCTTTTTCACTCAACGCACAATTAAGCTCTGGACTTTGTTGCCAGAGGAAGTGGTTAGTGCAGTTAGTGTAGCTGGGTTTAAAAAAGGTTTGGATAAGTTCTTGGAGAAGTCCATTAACTGCTATAAATCAAGATGACTTAGGGAATGGCCTCTAAGAACATAAGAACATGCCATACTGGGTCAGCCCAAGGGTCCATCAAGCCCAGCATCCTGTTTCCAACAGTGGCCAATCCAGGCCATAAGAATCTGGCAAGTACCCCAAAACTAAGTCTATTTCATGTTACCATTGCTAGTAATAGCAGTGGCTATTTTCTAATTCAACTTAATTAATAGCAGGTAATGGACTTCTCCTCCAAGAACTTATCCAATCTTTTTTTAAACACAGCTATACTAACTGCACTAACCACATCCTCTGGCAACAAAGTCCAGAGTTTAATTGTGCGTTGAGTGAAGAAGAACCTTCTCCGATTAGTTTTAAATGTGCCACATGCTAACTTCATGGAGTGTAACCTAGTCTTTCTACTATCTGAAAGACTAAATAACTGATTCACATCTACTCATTCAAGACCTCTCATGATCTTAAAAACCTCTATCATATCCCCCCCTCAGATGTCTCTTCTCCAAGCTGAAAAGTCCTAACCTCTTAGTCTTTCCTCATAGGGGAGCTGTTCCATTCCCCTTATCATTTTGGTAGCCCTTCTCTGTACCTTCTCCATCGCAATTATATCTTTTTTGAGATGCGGCGACCAGAATTGTACACAGTATTCAAGGTGGTGTCTCACCATGGAGCGATACAGAGGCATTATGACATTTTCCGTTTTATTCACCATTCCCTTCCTAATAATTCCCAACATTGTTTGCTTTTTTGACTGCCGCAGTACACTGAACCGATTTCAATGTGTTATCCACTATGACGCCTAGATCTCTTTCTTGGGTGGTAGCACTTAATATAGAACCTACCATTGTGTATCTATAGCATGGGTTATTTTTCCCTATATGCATCACCTTGCACTTGTCCACATTACATTTCATCTGCCATTTTGATGCCCAGTTTTCCAGACTCAGAAGGTCTTCCTGCAATTTATCACAATCTGCTTGTGATTTAACTACTCTGAACAATTTTGTATCATCTGCAAATCTGATTACCTCACTCGTCGTATTTCTTTCCAGATCATTTATAAATATATTGAAAAGTAAGGGTCCCAATACAGATCCCTGAGTCACTCCATTGCCCACTCCCTTCCACTGAGAAAATTGTCCATTTAATCCTACTCTCTGTTTCCTGACTTTTAGCCAGTTTGTAATCCACGAAAGGACATCGCCACCTATACCATGACTTTTTACTTTTCCTAGAAGCTTCTCATGAGGAACTTTATCAAACACCTTCTGAAAATCCAATTACACTACATCTACCGGTTCACCTTTATCCACATGTTTATTAACTCCTTCAAAAAAGTGAAGCAGATTTCTGAGGCAAGACTTGCCTTGGGTAAAGCCATGCTGACTGTGTTCCGTTAAACCATGTCTTTCTATATTGTCTATGATTTTGATGCTTAGAACACTTTCCAGTATTTTTCCTGGCACTGAAGTCAGGCTAACCGGTCTGTAGTTTCCCGGATTGCCCCTGGAGTCCTTTTTAAATATTGGGGTTACAATAGCTATCCTCCAGTCTTCAGGTACAATGGATGATTTTAATGATAGGTTACAAATTTTTATAATAGGTCTGAAATTTCATGTTTTAGTTCCTTTAAAACCCTGGGGTGTATACCATCTGGTCCAGGTGATTTACTACTCTTCAGTTTATCAATCAGGCCTACCACATCTTCTAGGTTCACCGTGATTTGGTTCAGTCCATCTGAATTATTACCCATGAAAACCTTCTCTGATACGGTATCTCCCCAACATACTCTTTAGTAAACACCGAAGCAAAGAAATCATTTAATCTTTCCGCGATGGCCTTATCTTCTTTAAGTGCCCCTTTAACCCCTCGATCATCTAACGATCCAACAGACTCCCTTCACAGGCTTTCTGCTTCGGATATATTTTAAAAAGTTTTTATTATGAGTTTTTGCCTCTTCGGCCAACTTCTTTTCAAATTCTCTCTTAGCCTGTCTTATCAATGTCTTACATTTAACTTGCCAACACTTATGCATTATCCTATTTTCTTCTGTTGGATCCTTCTTCCAATTTTTGAATGAAGATCTTTTGGCTAAAATAACTTTTCACCTCCCCTTTTAACCATGCCAGTAATCATTTTGCCTTCTTTCCACCTTTTTTAATGTGTGGAATACATCTGTGACTGTGCTTCTAGGATGGCATTTTTTAACAATGACCACGCCTCTTGCACACTTTTTACCTTTGTAGCTGCTCCTTTCAGTTTTTTTCTTACAATTTTTCTCATTTTATCAGTTTCCCATTTGAAAGTTTAGCACAAGAGCCGTGGATTTGCTTACTGTCCCCCTTCCAGTCATTAATTCAAATTTGATCATATTATAAGAACATAAGAAAATGCCATACTGGGTCAGACCAAGGGTCCATGAAGCCCAGCATCCTGTTTCCAACAGTGGCCAATCCAGGCCATTAAAACCTGGCAAGTACCCAAAAACTAAGTCTATTCCATGTAACCATTGCTAATGGCAGTGTCTATTCTCTAAGTGAACTTAATAGCAGGTAATGGACTTCTCCTCCAAGAACTTATCCAGTACTTTTTTAAACACAGCTATACTAACTGCACTAACCACATTCTCTGGCAACAAATTCCAGAGTTTAATTGTGCGTTAAGTAAAAAAGAACTTTCTCCGATTAGTTTTAAATGTGCCACATGCTAACTTCATGGAGTGCCCCCTAGTCTTTCTACTATCCGAAAGAGTAAATAACCGATTCACATCTACCCGTTCTAGACCTCTCATGATTTTAAACACCTCTATCATATCCCCCCTCAGTCGTCTCTTCTCCAAGCTGAAAAGTCCTAAAACCTCTTTAGTCTTTCCTCATAGGGGAGTTGTTCCATTCCCCTTATTTTGGTAGCCCTTCTCTGTACCTTCTCCATCACAATTATATCTTTTTTGAGATGTGGCGACCAGAATTGTACACAGTATTCAAGGTGCGGTCTCACCATGGAGCGATACAGAGGCATTATGACATTTTCCGTTTTATTCACCATTCCTTTTCTAATAATTCCCAACATTGTTTGCTTTTTTGACTGCCGCAGCACACTGTACCGACAATTTCAATGTGTTATCCACTATGACACCTAGATATCTTTCTTGGGTTGTAGCACCTAATATGGAACCCAACATTGTGTAATTATAGCATGGGTTATTTTTCCCTATATGCATCACTTTGCACTTATCCACATTAAATTTCATCTGCCATTTGGATGCCCAATTTTCCAGTCTCACAAGGTCTTCCTGCAATTTATCACAATCTGCTTGTGATTTAACTACTCTGAACAATTTTGTGTCATCTGCAAATTTGATTATCTCACTCGTCGTATTTCTTTCCATATCATTTATAAATATATTGAACAGTAAGGGTCCCAATACAGATCCCTGAGGCACTCCACTGTCCACTCCCTTCCACTGAGAAAATTGCCCATTTAATCCTACTCTCTGTTTCCTGTCTTTTAGCCAGTTTGCAATCCACGAAAGGACATCGCCACCTATCCCATGACTTTTTACGTTTCCGAGAAGCCTCTCATGAGGAGCTTTGTCAAACGCCTTCTGAAAATCCAAGTATACTATATCTACCAGTTCACCTTTATCCACATGTTTATTAACTCCTTCAAAAAAGTGAAGCAAATTTGTGAGGCAAGACTTGCCCTGGGTAAAGCCATGCTGACTTTGTTCCATTAAACCATGTCACTATGATCACTATTGCCAAGCGGCACCACCACCGTTACCTCTCTCACCAAATCCTGTCCTCCATTGAGAATTAGATCTAAAATTGCTCCCTCTCTTGTCGGTTCCTGGACCAATTGCTCCATAAAAATGTCATTTATTCCATCCAGGAACTTTATATCTCTAGCATGTACCAATGATACATTTACCCAGTCAATATTGGGGTAATTGAAATCTCCCATTATTACCGCGCTACCAATTTGGTTAGCTTCCCTAATTTCTCTTAGCATTTCACTATCAGTCTCACCATCTTGACCAGGTGGACGGTAGTATACTCCTATCACTACTGTCTTCCCTGACACACAAGGGATTTCTACCCATAAAGATTCAATTGTGCATTTAGTCTCATGCAGGATGTTTATCCTGTTGGACATTATGCCATCCCAGACATTACTGTCATCAGCAGCATGGGATCTTCTTGGTGTTTGGGTATTTGCGAGGTTCTTATGGCCTGGTTTGGCCTCTGCTGGAAATAGGATGCTGGGCTTGATGACCCTTAGTCTGACTCAGCATGGCAATTTCTTATGTTCTTAGTGTAACTGGTTTTAAAAAAAGGTTTGGATAAGTTCCCAGAGGAAAAATCCATAAACTGCTATTAATTAATAAGCAATAGTAGCTTGAGATTTATTTAATGTTTGGATACCTGCCAGGTACTTGTGACGTGGATTGGCCACTTTAGGAAACAGGATGCAGGGCTTGATGGACCCTTAGTCTGACCCAGTATGGCAAGTCTTATGTTCTTATTCAATTGGTAAACCGTGATGGACGATGGAAAGAACCTACTGGTCAGAGGTTAAACTGGGCCATTGGTGCACAAAGAACCGCAGCCTGCACTCAACTGGAGGGTCCAAAGTCATGGGTATGGGCGACTGGCCTATGCTCCCTAAGACTCAATCAAAACCCATTCCTGGAGTTGTCTGAGGCACCGACTGGGGCTTGAGGGCTCTCTGCTGCCTGGGGCAGCTGTGGGAGCCCTGATGCTGTTGACGGGAGTGAGGGGGCAGAGGATAATGGTTCCTCTGGTGATAGAAAGGCAAGATCTGGCAGAGGAAGTCTATCTCCTAGAGTGCTGGCAGACAGTTAGAGGTGAGTTATTGGAGAGTTTCATGGTAGTCCCGGAGCTAGGCCACTGCGTCCCTCACCCTATGTCCGAAGAGATTCTCCCCAGTACACAGCACATCAATGAGTCATTCCTGTCTTTTATCAATATTTGAAAGACATTCTTTTGGCTAAAATAGCATAGTGGAGAGGTATTTTGGTAGACTTGGTGGGGTTTGTATTTATAAGCACACTTTTTGATTCTGAAAAGTATGTGCATAAATGTTCCTTCTCCCTGCAGAAATTGGCAGGTGTAACTTGTACAGGATAATTTCCCAAGCAAACTTAACACATATTAAGTTCATTTTTAAAACTGGTGTAGTTTATGTGGGCAGTTATAAAATTATTCCTTAAAACGCAAGCTAAAAGCTTTTGTAGTAGCAGGCTGGATTTGATCCATTATTTTGTAAAGGCTCTCTCTGTATCTTAAATATCCCCCTCAACTCTGGGGCTCTGCTGAAACTGTGTTCTAAACATTCCAAGGAATGAATATGTAACTAGATGCATGGACTGCTGATTTAAAAAAATACATGTTCCCAATGGTAGGCTGCTTTATGAGTTTAATCTCTAAATTCTTGAAAGATATAACACCCGACATACCAATAAAATGTAACTGCTCATTCCATGTCCCATGCGAGAGCTCCAGGTTGTTTATTTTCTTTATAAGATGAGTCATCATGCTGCTGCCATGGTGACAGAGCAACATACTTGCAAGACTCAACTATGCTATTTTGTCAATTCCAGATAGGAACGAGGGCCTGTGGGAATATTCCTCTGTAGTTTTAAAAAAAAAAAAGAGTGCAAGGTTTATATGCAGCTTCGTACAAAAGGATAGCTTTATCAATGCCATAAGTCGCAATATATAAATAAAATCCAGTATTTCTCATCAATGCTTAGAGTTCTGAGCTTCACCAGGTCAGACTATGATTAGGGCAGCCAAAACAAAAGATGAAAAGATAGACAGCCTGTAGTCAATAAAAGACATTACTATGTTAGAAAAAAAAAAAAAAAAGAAATATGTATTTCAAATCTTTATAGTTTAGGTGGAGTAAAACGCAAGACATTCAACTTGGACACATTCAAAAGGAATCGGGGGCACAGCAGAGAGAGTACCAGAAAAACAGAACTTCTGGTCTCAGACTCAAAACGTTCATCAGGACTGTATATAGATATGCACATATATGAACTCAGTACACACAAATCAGTGTCAACCGTCTGAAAGAGACATCCTTAATCACTGGCCCCAGAAAGGAATTCATCAAAAAGAAGCAACAGCCAACTCATCAGATTCTAAAAAGTACATTTACAGTATTCATTTACATTTTCAAATATAAAACAACTGCCTTTTCGGTTCTAGCAAGAACCCTAATGATATTGCAAGAGACCTTACTTACGAAATAGAGATAGAAGGTAGCCAAGGCATATATACTAAATGAAAGGTTCAAAACTAAGAAAAACAAATAGATAAGACTTGTTTGGATACCTTTAAAATGGAAATACATAGGAAAGCTGCATTGGTGCCTGCACAGCCATTTTTGGCATTTTCAACTGTCCCAGAGGTCAATGAGTAATATCTAGTTTCTGTTCCTAGGTTTTTCTTTCTTCACTTTATCTTTTTTTCCCCTCTCCTATTTTCTCTCAATAACTTCTTACTCCCTTGGATCTGTTCTGTTCATTTTTCTCTCTCCTCTGCATGACACACTGGCTCCTTCTCTCCACCATAATGCAACAAAGTACCCATGTCTGCAATGACACTGGCCTGCAATTCTTCCATTCAGCAACCCAAGGAAGACCTAGAACTTGCTTGAGTCTCTGAATCAAATCTCTAAATTCAAACTGTAGGTTTAAGTTTTGAGGTATGCCATTCCTTGTACCCATCTCTCCTCCCCACTTATGCCTCGCTATTCTTCTATCCACCCTCTCCTGTGTCCAGCTGCCCATCTTCCTTTTCTTCTGTGTTTCTTTGTCCTTTCTCCACTCTCTCTTGAATTTCTCTATCATTGTCCCTCCATACTTACCTCCCTCCCCTACCAAAAACAAAAACAAACCCCAAAGCCACAGAAGCAATGCAGCAATTCAAGAGCTCTGCAACTAGAGAGGTGGCTTCTGTCCAGCATGTGCTACTGCTTCAACCGACTCGGAGTGGTGGTAGCACATGCCAGAGAAAGACTTCTTCTGTACTCACAGAACTGTCCATATTCAGTCTCTGGGTGGCTCAGCTAGTTAGCCAGATAAACTTATCCGGCTTAGCATGGACATTCCGCTGAATATATCAGACTATCTTAAATTTAGTCAGTTAAGTTTATCCGGCCTACTTTAGGATAGGTCTACAGGCTGACCAGATTTAACTTTATCTAGCTAACTCAACTCCTCCCAGTTATACCCATGGAAAATTCGCAACTTATACAGCTAATATCTAGCCAGATAACTTATCATTTAGTTAGGAATTATCCAGATAAGTGCCCAAATCTTAACTTATAATAAATCAAAAAAGGGAAAAAAATGTCCAATCACTGTAATTAGCTTACAAACAAGAATAACTTTTATTTGAGTGATATAATCTAAATTTGCTTCTTAAATACCACTATCAGTGATCATATATTTTTATATTTTTTTTAAAAAATTTTCACCATATTAAAAAAGGAAAAATTTTTGCGGGGTTGGTTGAAAGTTTCATATATTTCTGTGGGTGTCCCAATACCTCTATCTGGATTTTAATCATTAACTTCCAAACACCTCCATTAAAGTGATTTTATCCTGTGTCTTTAACCAAGTGAAAAAGTCCCAGAAATAATTTTGTGTTGTAAAATCTTTAAATATGTATCAAACATTTTTACTTTCACTTTTTAACTATCAATTCTTTGTAATCTTAAAATCAATGGGTAACCTGCTATTCAAACTGGCTAAAAAGCCTTCAGTGAATCACCATTAAGCACAATGCAGTTTTTTCTTTTTTCATATAAAAAATACTGATTTTTACTTTCCTTCTGTTGAAGATCGTTCACTCTGGATGTCCCAACATGTACATGTTTCAAACTGATAGTCCTTCTTCAGGGGATGAAATGACTCAACCTTGGGACAGGAAACCAGCAGAACTATGCAGCAAATGCGTTAAAATATTGGTAATATACTTTGTCTTCAGGAGTTTGTCTATTAGTGTTCCAAACAGATGGGAATAAGAATGTTAAGCCTCTGATAAATCCAAGGAGGTATGAAATTCCCCTGACTGCACTGCCATTATTATAGAGCATAAGGTTTCCATCCAAAAATGGTTCACCTTCAAGTGATGGCTGACCCTCTTGAGCTCCAAGATGGGACGAAAGGAGCCCGCCTTCCTGAGCACAACAAAATAAATGGAATATTGTCCCATGCTTTCTTGAGACATGGGCACCAGAACCACAGCCCTCAGACTGAGGAGCCTTTGAAGTGTGAACTCCACTGCCTGCTTCTTCTGCGGGGAATGGCAAGGCACCCCATGAATACGTCCCAAGGAATACTGCGAAATTCCAGGGCATACCCTTTACGTATCACCTCCAGGACCCACTGGTCCGACATGATCTTGACCCACCTCCAATAAAAGAGAGAAAGAGAGACATCCCCCTATTTCCTGCTCTGGAAGATGAGTCAGCAAACCTTCATTGGGAAACTTGGAAGGTCCACCTGAGCCGCTCCTCTCTTGGGCTGCCGAAGACAAAAGGACTGAGACCTTCGAAAGGCTGAGGGTGCTGAAAGGTCATCCCTCTATAGGAACAAAAACACCTAGAACCCAGGAAACAGCCACTCATACCAAAGGGGCGCTGTAACTGCTTTTTATCCTCTGGCAATCAAGGCACCGGAGGCTCGCCCCACTTACTGGCCAGTTTCTTCAACTCGCTTTCAAACAAGAGCAAGCCTTTAAAGGGCATCTTGGTAAGATTGGCTTTGGAAGCTGTATCAGTTGACTAATTTCACAACCAGAGTTGACGCCTGGCCACTGTGACTGAAACCATTCCACTGTCCGAGGTCCGGAACAAATCACAGCCTATGTCTGCTAAAAAGGTGGCAGCAGGCTCCATAACCGCTCTGGTATTCCCTCCAGATTCATCAACCTCCTGAGAGAGAAGCAGACAAAATCTCGCCCCTAGGGCACAACAGGAGGCAATCCTTAGTCTAAAGGACACGTACACCCACATCGAGATGTTCCCCAGTCACAGGTTCGAATGGCGCAGAGGGTCCTCCCATTCTCTTGGGTAGAGGAAGTACCTCAAATAGAATCCACGACCCTGCTGATGATAGAGAAAGGGTTCTATCGCTCTCACCGTTAGGAGGGCGGAGAGCTCTGTTAGAAGTATGTGCTGCTGGGCGGATGAACCCCACGATGGACATGGGGAAGAGTCCTCCGGGATTTCTCTGAAATGTAGTCGATACCCCTGACAAACTATTGTGAAGACCCATCAGTCCAAGGCAATGATCGACCAGCGATGAGCGAAGCAAAGAAATTTTCCTCACACTGGAAGATTGGATGCCAGAGGTACAATGCACTGACTCATGCTCCCTTGCCTCCAGTCAAAACCCTGTAGCCAGGGCCTGTTGGGGGGGTCTAGGAGTTCGCCGTTGATGGGAGAGGCCCCCTCGAACTAGTATGGGACGTACGAGTCCGGAAGGCAGGAGGATAATACTTCCGCTGCCTATAAAATGACTTCCTAGAATTTGGTTGGAAAGGCTACCTGATAGAGGACGGTGGGTCCGAAGCACTGGCAGATAGTTCTTGAAGGGTTTCATGGTGATCCTTCAATTGGGCTACCGCATCCCTGAAATTGTCCCCAAAGAGATTCTCTCCTGTACAGGGGAGGTCAGCTAACTTCTCTGGGACCTCTGGCCATAGGTCGGAAGCATGGAGCCAAGCCATCCTACGGGCACCGATGCCCACAGCGGCCACCCTGGCTGCTGTCTCAAAAACACTGTAGGTGGATCTCACCTCGTGTTTCCTGCTTAAAAGCCCTGTTGTGTGATAGCGGAGAATGACTCCTGCTCCTGTTGTGGCAGGCACTTCGCAAGTTCCTGGACCTGTTTCCACAGGTTCTGGTTGTCCTGGGTCATGTACAACTGATAGGAGGCTATCCAGGTGATGAGCATGGCACCCTAAAAGACCTTCCTTCCCAAGGCATCTACCTCCCTATGTTCTCACCTCGGAAGGTCCGAGGCATGGGTGCAGGAGCGTTTGGCCTTTTTGAGAACGGACTCCAACACTACAGACTGGTGAGGGAGTTCGTGTCTCTCAAAACCCAAGGCCTGCTGCACCAAGTAGATGGCGTCCGCCTTTCTATTTACTGGAGAAATAGATATCGGATGTTCTCACAGCCAAAGGAGGTGGTCCTTGAAAATGTCAGGGATAGGAACAGCCACTATCTCCCTTGGGGCATCGACAAGTTGGAGGTCCTCCAACATTTTATATCATGCATCCTCCTCCGTGAGGAGCTGGAAGGGGATGGCCTCGGCCATGGCCCATACAAAACCTGCGAAGGAGAGGTCCTCCAGGGGAGACCAACGCCTTTCCGCTGGAGGCAAAGGTTCCGAGAGAGGGTCATTAGATACCTCGAAGGAATACTCGAAAGAGTCATCTCCCCATGGATTATACAGACCCTCCTCCTCGCTGAGGTCCCCGTAGGGCCTGCGCAGGTGAGGTCTGCGCAAATCTCCGGACCTAGGCACCACTGGCCCCAGTGAGGTCTCGAGACACCGGATGGCACGGGCAAAGGCTCAGGGAACTGAGGCCTTGGGACCACTGCACCAGTCAGTGCAGGTGGTCAGTGTGTGTCTTACTCCTCAGAGGACCCAATGATTGGGGTCGCACCCGAGGGGGGCATCGGTGGCCACTGGGGTACCGAAGGTCCCTCAGCCTCCAAGTAGGTTGTCCAGACACTCGAGCAGGGGCGCCAAGATAGATGGCGTGGGCTCTGACACCAGTATGGGGGCCGGTGGTTGTTCAATGATCCGTAGAGCTTGGAATACCGCACTCTGCAACCTGCGGTCCAACTCCTCCTAGAAGTCTTGTGAGGACAGGACTGATGAAGGGGGACAAGGTGTCACCAGTACCTCCTCAGAGTCAGGGTTACATTCAGAACAGCTTCTGAATTCATTTTACCCAGCACCAATGACAGGTTCACCAGTCTATAGTTTCTGGATCACTCCTAAAGTCCTTTTTACAAACTTTACATTGGCCACCTTTTAATCCTCAGGTACTGTAGCTTGAATGAAAACTACTAGTAATACGTTATTTCAGAATTCTGTGGTGTATACTGTTGCTGATGATTTCCTAGTCTCTAGTCTGTTAGTTTGCTCTTTTACATCTTTCTGGTTCACAATGATTTGCTTCAATTCCTCTGAATCACTCTCAAAGAATGTTTCTGGAATAAGTATCTCTTCAATACCTTTTTCTCATATGGATTTGTTGGCTTCCAGCTGAAATGTGCTCTTGATTGGTCAATCATCCAAACAGGAAAACTTAAGAATCTCCAGTTTGTGTAGATAAGTCACAAGAACAGCTAAGCATCTGGTGAAAACATTCAGAGCGGATACAAAGTCAAAGGGCAATATGCGATAACTGGAGGTGAAATGCCCCTACTACGAATCTGAGATAACCCAACTTGTAAGCTACTTCTGTATATGGCTGTAAGCCTTTTTTAAATCTAGTGAACATAGCCAGGTTTTCTCCATTTAAAAGTGGAATTATGGTGCCCAGAGAAATCATCTTTATTTGTTCTTTTTTCAGAAATTTATTCAAGGTCCCTAGGTTTAGGTCATTATAGTGACCCTTAAAGTTGGATGTTCCACAGCTATTAGAGGGCCTTACAGCTGCCATTTTCAACTGACAACTAATAGCTGGAAATGGTCTGAGTTGGAGTGAATGGATTTCAAAATGTGCATACCTGAATTTTAGCAGTACCCCAAACAGTCTGTTGTTCAATAGTCAATGTTAATTTTTTTGAAAAAAAAGTTTCTCATCAACCTCCATTTAGATTTAAAGCAGCAGCAGGATCATGATGTGATACAAGTTTTTACTGATTCCATCATTTATCTTACCCCCCCCCCCCCTTTCCTTCTCTTTGTGAGAATTTATGTTGAAGAAGCAATCTACGCAGAACAGAGCCAAATACCCCCCATGATGGCCCAAATGTTTTTCTAACAGCAAAAAGAAAAAATGTCAGGGGCCAAATATTTCCAGATATTTAATTTATGTGGCTCAGAAATTCTACAAATATGAGACCAGAAAGGCAATTATTACTTCCAATGTAACTTTCTGATTTCAGGTTCTGAGTGGGAATTGTGGAATTTATGGATCTAAAGATGACTTGGCCTAAAAGGTTTCTGCATGTTCATGCTTAGGCCAAAATGACATGTTTCTCAGCTCTCTCCTCATGGGAGGACAAGGTAATAAGCAGTCAAGTATAAGCCAACATTCAGAATATCTCTAGCAGCACAACACCCCAAAAACAGGAATGTTTCTGGATGACAGTATTACTTCTTAGAGCAAGGTGTGATCACTGTATATTTGAGGACAGGCTGTATTTATCAAGAATGAGCCAACTACATCCCTTTGATTCATATTAAGTTTGCCAGGTTCTGGGTGTTCACCCCATTGCTAGGAGTGTAACATGCCACGACCACTGAATGAAGGAGTCACAATCTTAGGCAGGATAAAGTTCAGTTTTGCCTTTCTCACCTGGGGGTATCTGCGTTTGATAAATGTCAATGCTCCTTCAGGTAACTTGGCCAGCTCAGAATCTCGCACAGCGTGCACAGTTGTAGCCCGGGGTTGATGTGTTAAAGCCTCCACCTGTAATAAGATGAAGACAAAAACACTAAACAAATTCCCAATTAAAATGGATCATAGGAAGGAAGGAAAATTTCACTAAAAAAGTGTGATCAAGAATTTCACTTGCAAGTCAGTGCAAAATATAAGGAAGCTCACAAATAATTACATTTTACTGGCTTATGTCACAATTAATACAGATTCCATGTTAAATCATACATAGGGACCTTAGTTTGCAGTTTTTATTTTCCCCTGGAATTTATCAGTGTTTATTACAAGAACAAAAATATCTATCTAGAAAATGCAGAATCTTTTTTTCCCAATGATTTCTCCCATTTTTGTTATTGTTGTAATAAACACTGAAATTCCCAGGAAAACTAAAACTGAAAACAAAGGTCTCTAATCATACACAAGAAGTCCTGCAACCTGTGAATGCACATATTTTCAATGTCACTTATTATACAAATGTAGTCAGTTAACAGCGTAGATCAGTGGATAACGGCCAGTGCCGTAAAGCATTTCAGTTTCATCTTTATTTCACAACACACAAATGAGGATCATCATTGTGTTCAATCTTTGCTCATTCTCTGTTTCCATAACGTTTCTGTGCTCAGACGTTAAGGACATCAGGGGGTCAGATCAAATACCTTCATCTGGTAAATGACAGTACAGTGTACAGTAATGGTGCAATATCAATACATAAAAAATGCACAGTAACTTCACGAAAAGACACAAAATCCAATAATCTATAACTTTAAATAATATCCATTCTCAATGTATTAATGTCTTCTTAGTAAATGGTCTGTTTCTCCTTAGGATCCCTATATCAGGCCTGTTTATACCTGTTTAATTATGTTATAACTTGTAGTCACCTACAAGAGTTTATACTATTTATAATTTATGCCAGTATTTATACTTCTGCCTCAATAAGCTTCCTCCAGTTGAGGTTTGATGCCATAAATTAAATACTATGCACTATTAAACCTCCTCCTCAATCTACTGCAATTATATTAAATAGACCATCATAATAGACATCATCAGAGAAAATGTTGGACACTTTTGCTATCTCCCACACACTATATATAATCATAGATGTGGCTATATGCCAAATATTTTTTGTGGGGTTTTTTTTGGGTTATTTTGCAATTAAAACATATCATGAGTTAAACAGCAGTCCAAAAAACTTAATCATGTAATTTGCCAAGCATAGCAGAAAAAAACCGCCAAATAGCCACCATGCATTGTCCTCTTGCACCAAGGAAAAGTCTCTCAGGGCTACTGCCCAGGAGCGAAGGGTTAGGTCGGACATCATAGTTGGTGATTTGATTATTAGAAACATAAATGGGTGGCTGATGGACATAAGGGCCGCCTTGTAACTTGCTTGGTGCGAAGGTGGAGGATCTCACGCATCACCTAGATAGAATTTTCAACAGTGCTGGGAAGGAGATAGCTGTCATAGCACATGTCAGCACCAACGATATAGAAGAATGTGGGAGGGAGGATCTGGAAGACAAATTTAGGATTTTAGGTAGAAAGCTGAAATCCAGAACGTTCAGGGTAGAAGTCTTTGAAATGCTCTCTGTTCCACGTGCAGGTCCCCAGAGGCAGGCAGAGCTCAGAGTCTCAATATGTGGATGAGACGACGGTGCAGGGAAGAGGGATTCAGTTTTGTGTATTTTGGGGAAGGCGAAGCCTTTTCCGAAAGGACGGGCTCCACCTTAACCAGGATGGAACCAAGCTGCTAGTGCTTTTAAAAAGGAGATAGAGCAGCTTTTATACAAGAGCAAAGGGGAAAGTCGAAGGTCACTCGCAGTGCATGATTCGGAGGAAGGTATCTTCGAAGGATACTAATAAAGCAGGAGAGTTAAGCCATCCCAACAGAGAGGTTCCAATAAATGCAAAGGTAGTCCATGTGCATATAAGTAAAGAATCACCTCTGAGTTAAGGATTTCAAATTATCCCTAAGAACTGAAAAGCAGATTGCTAATACAAACAAAAAATAAACTTTGAAAAGTCTATATGCCAATGCCAAAATTCTAAGAAGTAAGAGGGGAGTGTTAGAGTGTATAGCAGTGAACGATGAGAGAGACATAACTGGAATATCAGAGAACTGGTGGAAGGAGGATAACCAATAGGACAGTGCTATAACAGGGTACAAATTATATTGCAATGATAGGAAAGATCAACTTGGTGGTGGGGGGGGGCGGGTGCTTTATGTCTGAGAGGGCATAGAGTCCAACAGGATAAAGATCATACAAGAGACTAAATGCACAGTAGAATCTTTATCGGTAGAAAGCCAGTGTATGTTGGGTAAGAATATAGCGATATGAATATACTACTGTCCACCTGGCCAACATGATGAGACGGATGATGAAATGCTAAGATAAATCAGGGAAGCTAACCAATTTGGTAGTGCAATAATAATGGGAAATTTCAATTATTTCAATACTGATTGGGTAAATGTAGCATCAGGACATGCTAGAGAGGTAAAGATCCTAGATGAAATACCTGACTGCTTCATAGAGCAATTGGTTCTTAGTGGAACACAGGATATGGGGAGAAAAAGTAACTATGGTGGGGCCACTTGGCAATAGTGATCATAACATGATCAAATTTGCACTATTGACTGAAAGGGGAACAAATATGTAAATCTACAGCTCTAACACTAAACTTTCAAAAGGAAAACTTTGAGAAAATGAAAATATTTAGAAAAAAACCTGAAAGGTGCAGCTCCAAAGGTTAAGAGTGTTCAACAGGTGTAGACATTGTTTAAAAATACCATCTTAGGGACACAGTCCAGATTTTTGTTAAATGTAAACTGGTTTGATGCGATTCCTGTCATGAAAGCCGGTATAGCAAAATAATAAATAAAAAATAAAAAATTAAGAGAGTTGGAAGGAAGGTCAAACGATTACTGGCATGGTTAAAAGGGGAGGTGAAAGAGGCAATTTTAGCCCCCCAAAAAATTCCTTCAAAAATTGGAAGAAGGATCCATCTGAAGAGAATAGGAAAAAGCATAAGCATTGGCAAAATAAATGTAAAACATTGATAAGACAGGCAAAGAGAGAATTTGAAATGAAGTTGGGCATAGAGGCAAAAACTCAAATTATTTTTAATTTATGAGATTTCACAATATATAAAGAATCAACTTTGTATGGGAATGCATGGACAAACAAATATGTAGTAATGACAATAGAATATATAATAAACAAACTAGTAAACATATATTCATCCATTCATACAAATTACAACAAATAGAGAGTAGCCGAAAAATCCTAATGAGATTATACAAAAAAGAAAAGATAAGAAATTAGCATAGAATGTGATCAGACTATAGTTCCCTGTGAATTACCAGACAAAATAAGGGCAAAGAATGATCTGCTCCATTTCAGGAGGCTGTTAAAATCCACCTTTCCCTAAATTGCTTTCAATCAGCCAGGCAGCTAGATATGGAGGGGGGGGGGGGTGTCAAAACCTGATTTTGATAGGTTTTTAAGTGTTTGTCATATGTGATGGTTTGCTTGCCTATTTTGTACTACAGGGTCTATAAATGAAAGATACATCACCCATAGAATATGAAAAGATAAAATACTATAATATTCAACTTCTTATTAACCAAAACTAAGAAAACAGATGTTTCAAAACCCACTCAGTACACTACAATGTCGTCAGCTACACAGAAGATAGAAAAAAAGAGAGGAAGGAAAACAGCAGACGCCAAAGGACAAAAGGTAGGGAAAATGTGGATCAGTTTCCAGGTTGAGTGTCCAACTTGCTTTACCATCATTTTTAACCAAACACTAATATGCAGTTATTGGAGAACTAAATCCCCAGTATCCTAACTTTTTTCAGGACTTATTCCAGAGTTTGGCATGCTTGTAGACTCAACCTAAATCAAATCATCATGGACTGTATTCACATTTTTCATAGAGCAAGGCAGCTAACATTTCAATATATTGTTCTACATTTTCAGATGATAAAGCAGCTGGAGCTGAGAATGTGCTCCAAGTTTCCAACCAAATTGCAGTCTTCTGTCTCTCTTGGTATTTATGGTTAAGTGTCTTAAAATAAGGTGCTCTGTTTTGTTTTCCTAACGCAATCTTTTTTAAAATTGGGATTGCAACGCATTATCATGTTATGGCATGCCAGTGACTGGATCACATCCCTGCCTCACAGTCGCTGCAGGGGATAGGAAATATCGTCATGTCTGACTCAGCAATGTGCTGCCCACTCACAGCTCTGCACTGCTCTCAGGAAGCTTGAGCCGTGCAGTTCCCAGGTTCCTGTACTGTTCTCATGCTGATCACCAAGAGGCATGAGCGATACGGGCACCATGCAACTCAAAATAATCGAGTATTGGGCAGAGCCATATCAGACTGCAGCACAGGGGTAGAGGAGCATTAGGGAGAAAGAGTGAACAAGGAAAGGCAAGACCAAGAGTAAGCAAGAGAGAACCGAGTACTGCGAAGAAGAAAAAGGCTGAAAGAAACAGAGCCACAGACAAGACATGCAGGCAATACTTTCATATTTTGATATAGACTAAAAAGGAACAAAGTGAAGAGGCAGCAGGCCCAACTGTCATAAAAACTTAACCTGATCATTTTTTTTACCATATTTTATATTATTTAAAAATGTATATTCCACCTTTAAAAAAATGTTTTCTGAATAACATCAATATTTAATTTTAGCTTTTACCTGAAGAGGTTAAAGCTAGCAATTATTGCCCTCCTTATGTAGGCTTCCCTTTATTTTTCTTGAAATTTATTTATTTTTAATTTTTATATACCGGTGTTCCTGTATGACATACAAATCACATCGGTTTACACTGAAACATTGAAATAAATCAAAAGAAATTCGCTCGCAGGCGGTACATGGAACAAGGGATACAAGAAACTGGGATAAGGGAGACTATTCTAGTAAGTTATGGAATGGTCCCGAAAAACAAGTAAACAAATGAGCAAATAAACAAACAGTTAACTATATCAAGTAGTCAGTACAGAGAAAACGGGGAGTAGGGCCGATTGCAGCTTGTGAGAGTAAACAACATTGACCTACAGCGGAGAAAACTAGTGGGTACATCGTGCCCAGAACTATATTACATAGTCAAAACATCATGCCCAGAGATATATCAAGTAGTCAGTACAATGAAAATGGGGAGTTATTTATTCATTTATTTAAAAACTTTTCTATACTGTCACTAAGTTATGTACCATCGCAACGGTTTACAAATAGGCACAAAATAAAGTATATATAGGTAGGTTATCGTACATTCTAACAGGTGCCAATTAAGTACGGTTACAAACTCATTAATAAAAACAAGGTTTGAGTAGTGAATTATTTCCTTTTCTAATGTGAATTAGTGCAACAATTTGAATTATTTCCTTTTCTAATATTGGGCAAACCACAGCAGGCAAACCCACTACTGGCTTGGATAGGAGCAGCTTCACCTATACTAACCTATTCCCCCATAGGTTGAGCTCTTAGGTTCTGAGGCTAGCAGGACATAGACAAAGGTCCACAGCAGGAAAAATGATCCACAGATCAGGGCAAGCAGAAGGTAAACGGCATTGGAGTTCAAGCAAGGGTCAATGCAGGTGGCAATCAGGCAGAGTCAGGGTCCAGGCAGAGGTGAAGACACCAGGAATCAATCTGAGGAAACCACGGAGAGATGAAATGAGCACCAGAGGGAGATAAGACAGGGACTGAGGCAGGAGAGACAGGAGCGAACCTAGGAGGAGACAAGGCAAGGCTAGGTCAGACACAAGACAAGGACCTAAGCTCGGAAGGAATAGGACTCAGCAAGGAGCAAAACAAGCAGGACAGGACTACATATGGTGAGACAAGGAGCAAGGCAAGGAACAGATCACGAGCAATATGCACTGCAATGCATGAAGACCTGCTGCTGAGGCGGCGACTTGCTAAATAGCTGGCATTTTAAAGATCCCGGGAGGTGACATCATTGGAAGGCGCAGTGTTGAAGCTCCTGCCGTGGGGCCTTTACAACAGTGAAGTGCATGCACATGTGCCTAGAGAAAGAGTTGCAGCAGCATCCTGGTCTGAGTGTTAGCCAGCCATGGTGTGGTACTGTGGTTGACCAAACATTAGAAAAGGAAATAATTCACATTTCAAGAAAAATAAAGGGAAGCCTACATAAGGCGGCATTTATCCATTAAACCCTTCTTACTTTCAAGTTAAATATGAATCTTTTTTTTTCTCATGTAAAAAAAAAAAAAGTGTAATTCGTGGTGCTTATGCTACATTATTTAACACCAATTTTATTTCTATTTTTATTTTTAGTATCCTTGATTCATTATTTGTTTCTTAATCACACCCGTCTGCACTAATTCTGTGATAGTTTATTTATACAATAATTTTCTGCGCAATGGTTAAAAGGAATTATTTAGTCTTATGCAATAAAAACATAGGAAGTGTTCTTGTGATTATTAAAGTCGAATAGATAAATAGAGGTGAAGTAGTTTGTTTTTTCAGCACGTTCGTCCTTTGCGCTGGTGTGTATGACACCTTGGATTGATATATGTCAATCATTAGCCTGACAAGACTCCAGCAGGAAATGAAGTGGGGTAAATTTTGGCACCATTCTACCCCGTTTTAAAAAATGCCGACATTTTTCAGGTTTCCTTTAGACAATGATGTGCTAGGTTGTAAAGACTTTAAGGTAAATCATTGTTACCATTAGCTAAGACTTTAAGGGATGGTTTTAATAATTTATTTTCCTTTTATTAAAGAACCTCTGATCTATATTACTTTGAAAGAATATTATGCGTGCTGAGTGTTAGAGATACAACTGATGAAAATAAAGATGGGGGAAACCCATTGCATCTTAAAAACCTCTATCATATCCCCACTCACCTGTCTCTTCTCCAAGCTGAACAGCCCTAATCTTTTCAGCCTTTCCTCTTAGGGGAGCTGTTCCATCCCATTTATCATTTTGGTTGCCTTTCTCTATACCTTCTCCATCACAACTATATCTTTTTTGAGATTCGGCGACCAGAATTGTACACAGTATTCAAGGTGCGGTCTCACCATGGAGCGATACAGAGGCATTATGACATTTTCCATTTTATTAACCATTCCATTCCTAATAATTCCTAATATTCTGTCTGCTTTTTTGACTGCTGCAGCACACTATTACTAATATTAAGGGAATACTATGGGAACGTTTTAAAATTTATTTTAGTTTCAGAATCTTTACCTTTTTAAAAAAATTATTAAGCACTCTGCGTGAAACATTCACAACCGGGGAACACAAAAGTGTTTGAAATTCATTGCATGTATCAAAATTAGAACAAAAGTACTCAAAAGTTTAAAAACATGGCTTTTTAAACAAGCATTTTACAAAGAGACAAGAGAATAGAGAGAAATTATTCGGGAAAAGACAGAAAGGCACCGACCCAGGGTACTTAGAACTCTACACCACAATAAGCTTAACTATAAAACTATGTGTGATAAAACTACCCGTGTAAGTACCTTGGTACAATTGGTCATGAACTACTTTGCTAAATAACTATGGCTAATGATATATTGTAACCGAACCTTTGACGGCACCTGTTAGAATGTACTATAGTACACTTTCACCTACATTAAATATGTGCCTACATGTAAACCGTTAGGATGGTATTTAAACTTAGCAACGGTATAGAAAAGTTTTTAAATAAATAAATAAGAACGTGAACAAAGCTTATTTAAGCAATTTTATTTGTTTTTATATTCACAAAAAGTTTATTCTGGAGCGTCTTTTAAAGTACATTGGCCAATTATGGATGTCGGGTTATTTTTAATTTGACAATTCATTCTGGGATCATGTGCTTCATTTTAATATGAAATTTATAAACATGAAATCAAGCACCATGACATTTAATTTGTATTTTTTATTTTAATTTTTAATTATATTCATTAATCAACATGAATACTTTTTTTGGTATAACTTCTTATGTTTACAATCAAGGTAGTGATTTGTTCAAAATTGAAATATTCCACCTCCTAAGAAGATCGGTAAAAATAATGGTGACAAGCTAATATATGAGAAATATGTATAATATATAGGCATGCAAACTATTCAAATGATATTAAAATCTTTAATATTTTGAATTATATTACAACATGATGTAGTTATATTGGTAAGGTGTTATAAGATGTTTTGTAATTTATTACATTTTTATATATATTTTAATATATTTTTATATGTATATACAATGAATACATATGTGCAGATTGTGCATTTATCATTTTTACATTACTTTTGAATAAGGAATTGTTTATTATTTTACAGCCCCTGATGCAGGCCCCCTAAAGGGCGAAACTTGGCCAGAGTCGGGCATCTGTGTTGACATTAATTTGGCCAATTTTGCATATCTCTTTAAATTGGTAGACATTTTAACAAAGGATTTTAATAAAGTATTTTACACATTTGGTCAATCTCATCGTTTGCTTGCCTCCTGGCTTTAATTAACCAACTTCTGTGCTGTTTTCTTGGACCATCACTTTGCACTTTTCCACATTAAATTTCATCTGCCATTTGGAAGCCCAATCTTCCAGTCTCTCAAGGTCCTCCTTGTTCTCAATGTATGTTTGTTTATAAACAGACACACACGAGCACCCTCCCAGCTGGGATATAATACAACCTCTATACCAATACATGTTGCAACCACACTGAGTTTTGTGTTCAGTTCTGGTCATCCCATCTCAAAAGATATAACCAAACTGGGCAACAAAAATGATAAAGGGTACTGAACGGCTCCCTTATGAAGAAAAGGCTAAGCAGGTTAGGGCTCTTGAGCTTGAAAAAGAGACAACCGAGAAGGGATATGAAAGAAGTCTATAAAATCGAGTGTGGTGGAATGGTTATTTACTCCATCAAACAATCCATTAAACTAATATCAGCTTTAAAACAAAGTGTTTTTTCAGTAAATGCACAATTAAGCTATGGAACTTGTTGCAAGAAAATATAGTCAAGCTGAGTTTAAAAAAAAGATTTGGGCAAGTTTCTGGCAGACAGGTTCATAAATAATTATTAGCCCACTACAGTTAGATTTCTTTACCTTTTAATTCTTGGTGAGAGCAACAGACATTCACATTGGGTTCTGTCAAATATTTCCAGGCAACTTAAGACTGACCATTGTTCCAGACAGAATGCCGGGCTCGATGGTACCAAGCACGGCATTTTTTTTAATCTTCTCATGAGGCCCCTTCCTGATTATTTTCAGAAGTATTGTATTATGTACCTTTGTAGCATGATTGTTTTGTTATTTTAAGATACCTCGGATAAAACGTCTTGTAAATACTACAAACATATAACAATATAAATATATATTAAAAAATATACACACACTTTTCACCTTTGCATCTAATAATCTTTCCTTTTTAAGAATATATCTACCTTTTTTGTTTCTGTAGTATCCAAGTTGGCTTGACTTGCTACCACTCCTGCAAGCACCAGCTTTGTTTCTTTACACATGGCTCTGTGGTACCCAGCATCAATTTTTCTCCTCCAAACCTTCGCACATATACCTACAAACTTCCTCTCATCTCTTGTCTCAGACCTTTTAAATGCCATGAAACCAACACGGAGGACAATCCACGAATTGTACAGTACAGCAAGAGCATCCACAGTATGTCAAATGCTCTCTCAAGCCTCAGACCTCAAATGAGGTACTAGCAGGAAAAAAAGCTCTTCTGCCTCTGTTATTGAATTAATATTTACAAAACTGGTGATTTTCTTCCTTACCCATCTTACTTCCCTTGAAGGGCTGGAAGAAGCAGACATCACTGCTACACTGCTGTCACAAAAAGGATGATCCCAGCAAATATGACAACCACTTCCTGAAGATAGAACTGCTATACAGCCACAAGTTCAAACCCTACTGTCAGTCAAGAAGGAATTTCCCATGACTGGAAGTCAAACGTCTTTACATTTGCTTTCTGCTGTCATTATAACTGAAATATGAACAAGGAGAGAAATGGAATACATTTTCTTACCACCCCAATAAGGTTTCCTCGTCCATACTCCCCAGTCAATTGCTTTTTGCCATCTTCCAATCTGATGACAGAGCGAAGACGACCATTCAGCACAATGTAGGTGCAGTCTGATTTGTCACCCTGCCTGTGAGGAACAATTAATAGAAAATAAATCAGCATGTCTTCTGCATGATAAAACTGCAATCAAAAGCCCATCTCTGCTGTCTGTACACAAAAGATTATCATGTGTGTTCACTCTGTAAGGCTGCCATCAAGACCAACACTAACCACGTGATAAGCTGGATCAGCCCACCAGGGCATGCCTGAACTCCCATTAGGCCAATCCACCCCTGTATGTGTGCACCCAGTACAAACAGTTCCTTAATCTCAGGAATACCTGCCTAAAGTGGATTTTAGATTGGTTGTGCAGACACTAGTATGTAGCAGATTGGACTATTGTAATTCTTTATATTTTGGAACTCAGAAGCTTCTCATTCGGGTTTTGCAGTTAGTCTAGAATGCTGCTCTGCAAGTAGTGTGCGGGTTGACATGTGGAGCAAGTATAAGCCACATATGATAATGTTTAAAGTTTGGTGTTAACACAAAGCATTATTTTCCTTTGGTCTAGCAGGAAAACTGCAAAAGTAGGTCCCGAATCATTACTTGTGATCAGCCTCTGAAAGGTTGTTAGTTATTCTTCGCCATCAGATAATTACTTACAAGAAATATAAAATAGAGCATTTTCCTTTGCATTATCAATTGCCTGGAATTCCTTACCAATGGAAGTACATACTGAAACTAATTTAAAGTTTCAGAAGAAATTGAAGGCTTTTTTTTTTTTTTTTTAAATCTATCCGTTTTTCCTGTATGAAATGATGTATTTTTGGAAGACAGGTGCTTTAATATTTTACTTGTTTTAAAATGTGTTAAAATTGTTTTATTTCATATTTTCTGTAATATGTATGGTTTGTTTTTATTATATGTATGTTTTGCTGTTGCATTACAGTTGGCCATAATCATACATAGCCTGTTAATGTCACCTCTCCCTGGATCAGCTCTACCCTCAAGGTACACACCCCGTTCAAAACCCTACAACCATCATCTCAATTTCTACTGGATGTCCCTCCTACTTGTTCAGCCCATTTACCAGCAACTTTCCATAGCTGGACCAGTGCTAAGGAACTCCTTCCATCTATGCACTGTCTAAAGGAACCTAAAAAATTCAAAAAAGCATTGAACACCCATCTTTTCAATGCATCTATTCCAGCAGTCAGTTAGATCCTCCTTTCTGTTCAGGTCAGCTGCCCAGTAGGCTTTGATGCCTCTCCTGTACCCCCTAACTTTGCTCCAGGTTATGTTTACTTATTGATGTTGTATGTCTATGTCCCGATTTGTATATCTTGATTTTATTATTTAAGCTTACATGTACCCCACCCCAAACTGTGGAAGGAGTGAGAAATAAGTACTTTTAAATAAATAAAACTGCACTGAAAAAAATTGAAATAGCAGTTAATAAGATGAATTAAATAAATAAATAGAAATAGAGGGGAGACCTTCAGAGACATAGTAGAGCAGTCCCAACTCCAATCAAGCAGCCCTTGTGCTGCTTTGGAGAAGCAAGGTCATTTAGCAGGAGACTATCACACCTTAATGTCCTATAGCTAGGTCCTGCCCTCCCTCCTGCATTGAGAATGTATCTCCAGGGGTCAGAGCCCAGGGTGGAAGAGTTAGGACAGCTGTTGTAGTGAGTGATTCAAACATTAGGAAAGTAGATAGCTGGGTGGGCATGAGGACCACTTGGTAAACTGGCTGCCTGATGCAAAGGTAACAGACTTCACGCACCACCTAGATTATATTTTAGGGAGTGCTAGGGAGGAGCCGGCTATTGTGGTATATGTGGGTACCAATAACATAGGAAAGTACAGGAGGAAGGTTGAGGATGCTAAATTCAGGCTCTTAATATCCAGAAACTCCAGGGTCACATTCTCAGAAATGCTCTCTGGTCCATGGATAGGACCCCAGAGGCAGGCCACGCTCCAGATTCTCAATGCGTGGATGAGACAATGGTGTAGGGAAGAGGGTTTAAGATTTGTTAGAAACTAGGCAACATTCTGGGGTAGATGGAGCCTAGTCTGACAAGATGGGCTCCACCTTAACCAGAGTGGAACCAGGTAGCTGGCACTAAGGTTTTAAAGGAAGATAGAGAAGCTTTTATTTGAGCTCAATCTTTTTATTGAAGATAAAAAAAGAACAAATACAAGAATAACCACAATTTACAGGAGGAAGTGGATCATACAGAAATTACAAAGAAAGATGTATACATTGAATCATATGTACATTAACAGAGCTTAGAAACAACATTCACAGTGCCAAGAAGTACCTATCTGGTTTCTAAATAACATGAAGTTTAGCCCTACATCCAAATTTACCAGTAGTTACCATTTCATATTTGTAAATCATACAAACTGTGTTCCACCACAAAAACATTCAATAGACTGTAAACTTTCTAATTGCTCAAACTGTCTGTAAGGCTATGGCATGGAGAATATTTAGCAGCTTTCAAGAAGCTGAAAGGGACTCCTGTAGTACTTGAGATTGGAGAACAACAATCTGAAAGTATACAGGGATTTGCAAAGAAAGAATTTTGCTAACATAATCCCCAACTTGAACCCAAAAGGGGTGAATTTTAGCACAAGAAAAAAAGTAGATGTTCCAGGGTACCTTCCTGACATTCACGTTGTCAACAAGTACCATAGGATAGCAATCCAGGTTTGTAACATTTTCACAACATTCTAGTGACACGATGCATGTAGTACAAAAATTGGGTGACACTATCAGAAAGTGAAGTTTTCGCTATACTCAACCCAATACTGATTCCAATTAAAGTCATCCTGATCAATAGAAAGGTCATTCTCCCAAACCCTTTCTAGTCCCAACCATCTAGAGAAAAAGGAGGCAAGTATTTCTTTATAAAGAAGCCTCATGACCTAAAGAGTAAAATTTGGAGCTAATGGATTTAAAAAAGCAGGATTTTCAAGGAGAAGACCTAACTAAATCTTGCTATGAGCAAAACAATTTTGCAATTGGAGCCATCAATAATATTGAGATGGGGAAGATATTTTAAGGCCAAAGTATTAAAAGAGAGGAGCCTGTCTGTGTCCATTTATCCCAGTGTCCATATACCCTGTTCTTGCCAAACTGTCCAGTTAATGACTGATTTATTAATCATGAATGGAGGATTGTGCCACAATGAAACTTGCAAGCTAGAGTTCCATTTGCCCTGTAATGTGTTATCAAATGAGCCAAAAAATAGGTGGGTAGCTACTATTAGTGGAATCTAGCTAAGAGATTTAGGGAGCTTCATACCAATTAACAGACTCAACAATAAAGGAGTAACTAAACTTACACTCAAAAAACCACCATTGTGGAGTAAAGGTTAAATCATCTATGGAAATAACCCATATCAAATAAAAAATGCTTGATGATACAAAAAAGAATCGGGGAAGCCACATCCTCATTTTTTGATCAGTTTTAGTTTGTTCAGTGCAATACGAGGAGGCTTTCTTTTCTAAAGAAAGGTAATCAAAACCCTATCTAAGTGAGCATAAAAAGATTTGGGAAACAGGACAGAGACATATTTAAGATATAATTGATTTGCGCAGCAAGAACCATTTTAATGGATTCCATTCTCCCCTACCAAAAGACAAAATGAGACCACCACCATTTGGTAGCGTCTTCAGCCAGTTTCAAAATGCATCTAATAAGGTCATTCAACATTAAGTCTGTTTTGGGAAAAACCAAATTCCTAGATATTTAGAACTACTAGAAGACCATTTACAGTCCACCCCCATGACCATAGTTTGTACACAGTAATTATTCAATGGCATAACCTCAGTTTTGTCCCAGTTAACTTTATAACCAGAAAAAACAGAGAAGTCCACAATCAGCTTCAAGAGGCTAGGAATAGAATTCTCTGGGTGAGACAGAAAAAGTAACAAATCATCAGCATAAGCAACCTCTTTACAGCTTTGTTGAAAATCCCTGAAATACCATTTCTCTATCATAAAGCTAATAAAAGGGGTTCTAAGTATAAAATGAAAAATAGGGGAGAAAGAGGGCAGCCATGCTGTATACCATGATGCAATACAAAACTTTCAGAAAGTGTATTTTTTTTGCCAGAAGTCGTGATCTTGGGCACCTGTATAATGCTCTGATATATCTAATGACATCATCCCCAAACCCATCCAAGGCAGAACTGTAAACATACAGACCCATTCGACACGATTGAATACTTTTTCAGCATCTATCAACATAGTTAAAGCACGGATATGCTGTCCTTGGACGATGTGAATGAGATCATGAAACAACCGGGAGCTATCAAAGCTATATCATTCTTTCATAAATCCTGTTTGATCTGGATGAATCAAATCACCTAACAATTTAGTCATGTAGTCAAAACCTTGGAATAAATTTTGCAGTCTCTTCGGTACCAATAAAGGGTATTTTTTCAGGCTTTTCCAGTAGTTCAATAAGAGCTTCTGAGAAACTACCAGCAGCTCTGCCAGAAGAGTGAAAAGAATGATTAAGGTCAAAGTTTGGAGGATAACAGCCCAAAAAAATCCAGAGAAAAGTCATCAGGTCCTAGGGCATTACCAGAAGAAAGACTTTACAGCTAGAAGAATCTCTTTCACTGAAATAGAAGAATCAAAAAATCTTTTATCTTCCTCGCGCAACAAAAGATGATGTAAGTGGGAGAGAAAAGCTTCCTGCCTTCCATCAGCAATGGAGACATTAGAAGAATAAAGAGCATTATATTATTTTTTAAATTGCTATAAAATAATCTGAGTACCAGTGGTTGTTTGATTCACTTTGATAGTGAAGATCCATGACATATTCTTCCACACCACTAAGTATTGGGCCAAAAGTCTTATGTCATAAAAATACTTCTACCAGCCCTATGGCTAAACAGTGTATTGTAACAATATTTCAATTTATTGAGTCAAATAAAGGTCTTGATGAACCATTCCAGATATGGAATGCAGCACTATCTCTCTCTCTCTCCGGTTGCATAATTTCTGCATTGTGCTCTTTATTACAATGAGCTGCATACCCTATAATAGTGCCTCGAAATGTCAAATTTCAGGAATTCCAGCCTGCATTCATTTGTTAGGTAATGCTAACAGTCGTCATAAGATCCAAGACAGCAAAATTGCTTGCCTTGTAATAGGTGTTATCCCAGGACAGCAGGATGTAGTCCTCACATATGGGTGACGTCACTGATGGAGCCCTATCACGGAAAGTTTTCTGTCAAAGTTTCTAGAAAATTTGACTGGCACACTGAGCCCATTGAGCATGCCCAGAATGCCATTATATTCTCAGCCTCAGGGGTCTCCCTTCAGTCTCGTATGTTGCAATAAGCTTTAGCAAAAATAAAATAATAAAACGTATCTGACCCAACTCCGCGGGGTGGCGGGTGGGTTTCGTGAGGACTACATCCTGCTGTCCTGGGATAACACCTATTACAAGGTAAGCAATTTTGCTTTATCCTAGGACAAGCAGGATGCTAGTCCTCACATATGGGTGATTAGCAAGCTATAGGCTGAGTCATTTTGCAGTGAAGCAACATTGCAGTATTGTTGGTAAAAATGAGGCAAATAAAATCACATCAGGTTGGATGTAAAAGGAGTTGGGATTATACTGGAAACCAATTCTTTAAGACAGATTGTCCATAGGCTGAATCTTTTCGTCCTTCTTTGTCCAAACAGTAATGAGCTGCAAAGGTGTGAAGAGAACTCCATGTTGTCACTTTACATATGTCAAGTATTGGCACTGAACGATAGTGTGCTATTGAGGTTGACATTGCTCTTACTGAATGCGCCTTTACTCGCCCTTGGAGAGGAAGGCCTGCTTTTTCATAACAGAATTCTATGCAATCTGCTAGCCAGTTGGAGAGAGTGTGTTTGCCCACTGGATTACCCGGTTTGTTTGGATCAAAAGAAACAAAGAGTTGAGTGGATTTCCTGTGGACTGCAGTGCAGTCTAAGTAATATGCTAGCATACGTTTACAGTCCAAGGTATGTAAAGTCCTTTCACCTTGGTGAGAGTGAGGCCTTGGGAAGAATGTGGGCAAAACTATGGATGGTTCAAGTGGAATTCCGTAACTACCTTGGGGAGGAATTTTGGATGTGTACGTAGAACCACCCTGTCATGTAGGAGTCTTGTATAGGGTAAGTACATGACAAGTGCTTGTAGCTCACTAACCCTTCTAGGCGATGTAATGGCTTTGAGGAAGATAGTCTTCCATGAGAGAAATTTAACATCACAGGAATTCATGGGTTCAAAAGCAGAACGCATGAGCCTTGTTAACACCAGATTAAGGTCCCATTCTGTGACTGGTGGCCATATTGGTGGTTTAAGATGAGTTAAACCTCTCATAAATCTACTGACAAGCGGTTGTAAGGATATGGGTGCATCTCCCATCTTGTTATGGTAAGCAGAGATTGCACTTAAGTGTACTCTTTCAGATGAGGTCTGGAGACCAGAGTCTGAAAGATGACGTAAGTAGTCTAGCAAAGAAGGTGTGGGGCAGAAGAAAAGGGTCAATGTCCTTTTGTGCGCACCACAAAGTAAATCTTTTCCATTTCGAAGAATAGTTCTTCCATGTGGAAGGTTTACGTGAAGCTATAAGCAATTGAGAGACATTAGTGGAAAGATTGAGTGGTTGTAAGATCAAGCTTTCAACATCCATGCTGTCAGAGATAGGGATTGAAGGTTGGGATGGCAAATCTGCCCTGATCTTGAGTTATGAGAGTGGGAGCCACACCCAGGCGAATTGGCTCTGCAATTGAGAGGTCGAGAAGTATGGGAAACCACATTTGTCGAGGCCAATGTGGGCCTATTAGGATCATGGACCCCTTGTCCTGTTGTAGCTTCACTAGAGTTTTGGTTATTAGTGGTATTGGAGGATACGCATATAAAAGACCTGAGTTCCAAGGGCAAGCAAAGGCGTCCTTGGCTGGCTGGTGTTTGCTTGTGCAGAGAGCAGAAATTGTCCACTTTGTGATTCAGGTGTGATGCAAAGAGGTCTATTGTTGGTTGCCCCCAAAGTTGAAATATCCTGGTCGCTACTAAGGGATCCAGGGACCACTCGTGAGGTTGGAACTGACGACTGAGGTGATTTGCAACTATGTTGTGGATGCCCGCTAGATAAGTGGCCTGGAGAAACATGAAATGTGTCAGGGCCCAGTCCCAAATCTGTGCTGCTTCTTGACAAAGGACATACAAGCCCGTACCTCCTTGTTTGTTCAGGTACCACATGGCAACTGCATTGTCTGTTTGAATCAGAACAGTCTTGTGTGAAAGGCAGTCCTTGAATGCATGCAGAGCAAAACATATAGCTCGAAGTTCCAGTAAATTGATTTGAAATGTTGCTTCGAGTTTTGTCCAAGTACCCTGGGTTTGGAGATTGTCTATGTGAGCTCCCCAACCCAAAGTGGATGCATCTGTAGTTAAAGTTATCTGTGGGACTGGTTGTTGGAAGGGTAGGCCCTTGCGCAAGTTGTCCCTGTTTGCCCACCAAAGGAGAGATGAACATAGCTGGTGTGTTACTTGAATTGGAGAAGACAGTGGTTGAATGGCTTGTATCCATTGTGACCTTAAAGTCCATTGTGTCATTCTCATGGCTAGTCTTGCCATAGAAGTGACATGTACCGTGGAGGCCATGTGGACTTGTAAAGTGAGAAACTGATGAGCTGTGGCTTGTTTCTGTGAGTGTAGCGAGTTTGCCAATAGGGAGAGTGTTTCTGCCCGATCTTTGGGTAGGAAAGCTCTTGAAAGGATGGTGTTCAAGTCTGCTCTGATGAATTGAAGTACGTGAGACGGGATAAGATGGGACTTTTGGTAATTGATGAGAAAAATAAAGGGAAGCCTACATATCTGGGTTTACTGAAGTAAACCCAGATATCTGTGCAATCCAGAAACGTGGTTTAAACCTTCAGATTTAGCTCTGTTAAATCAACTACCAACTCAGCTTTATGATTTTTTCTCCATACCTAGACCCAAAAGAAAGGGAGGAGGTCTGCTTCTCGCAGCCAAGAAAGGTCTAAGAATAACTTTACAACATTCATATACCACATCAAAATTAGAGCTCTCTTTCTTTAAATCTGATCATTTACAAATTGGCCTAATCTACGCTCCACCAGGATCTTTAGATTCTGACCCTTCACCAGTCATTGAACTCTCTGCCAAATACTTCAACCCAGACAAACCTGCCATCTTACTGGGTGATTTCAACTTACATGTCGATGCTTCACCACAATCCCCAAATTGTGTTACCCTACTCTCGGCTCTCAACTACATGGGCTTCACACAAATTATAAAAACCCCTACCCACAAAGCAGGTCACACTTTAGACCTTATTTTCATTAATCAGTGCATCTCAAACACAAATACAATCACATGTTCACCTGTCCCTTGGTCGGACCATCAAATCATCAACACGACCTTCAAGCTTTCACAACATCCTCCACTTTCGTTCCCAAAAAACACTATTCAATTCAGGAAACCTTGTTCTACAGACCTTCTCATCAATCAGTTTACTAATGAATTATTACATCTCGATCTCTCCAACGCATCTACAGCCACCACCTCATGGTGCAACATCACCAAAAAGATCGCAGACATTACCTGCCCTTCCATCACAAAAGTAGTACAACCTTCGCCAGACAACAGGAAACCCTGGTTCACCCCAGAACTGAAGCTGCTTAAACAAGAGCTAAGAAATAAAGAACACACTTGGAGGAGAAACCCATCCCCCACAACATTAGCTATTTATAAAACCTCCCTCAATGCTTATAGGATCACCATACTGAGAACAAAGAGATTTTTTCTCAAAAAAAATACATCATTTCATATTTGATTCAAAAGCACTTTTCTCCTACGTTTCAGCTCTCACTAAACCATCACCTCCTACCATTCCTGATGATCAAGCACTCAACAAAGCATCAGAACTAGCAGAATACTTTAAGGATAAAATTGACAAACTGACTATCTCTTTCTCATCATCTTTTTCATATCCCCCATTCCCTCACATTACCTCACCTCAACTAAATACAACGCTGGAAACTTTCGAGACCACTTCAGCACTTGAGATAGAAAACATACTTAAAAAAATGAAACCGTCATCTCATCCCTTAGACACAATTCCTACTAACCTTCTCATCGCAATAAGAAACTCCATATCAAAACCAATTGCAGACATCATTAACTGCTCTCTCTCCCAGGGTCTAGTTCCTGATCAACTTAAATTAGCCATTCTCAAACCTCTACTTAAAAAACCTAACCTTCCAACCACAGATCCAGCTAACTTCCGCCCAATAGCTAATCTGCCATTGATCGCCAAACTTATGGAAAAGATAGTCAATAAACAACTATCTGAATATTTGGAAGAAAACAACATTCTTGTATCTTCCCAGTATGGCTTTCGGAAATTGTTAAGCACTGAATCTCTCCTTATCTCTCTTACCGATTCTATTCTATCTAATATGGACAAAAAACAACCACATCTTTTGATACTACTAGATCTCTCTGCAGCCTTTGACACTGTCAACCATTCATCTCTATTAAAATGTCTGGCAGATATAGGCATTAAAGGAACAGTCTTCAGCTGGTTCAAATCCTTCCTAGCAAATAGACAATTCAAAGTAAAGATTAACAACAAAGAATCACAACCGATCCCTTCCAACCGGGGGGTCCCTCAGGGTTCCTCCCTTTCCCCTACCCTCTTCAACATTTACCTCTTACCTCTATGTCATCTACTTACTAAACTAAACCTAACTCACTATCTCTACGCGGATGACATCCAGATACTCATCCCAATCTCAGAATCCTTACAAAAAACCTTGACTCACTGGAACAATTGTTTGCAACAGATCAATCATCTTCTCTCCAGCCTTTGCCTCATTCTTAACAATAACAAAACTGAGATCCTAATCATCAATCAAGACAACATCAAACTTCTAAACCCAGCTGACCTACTCAACTCATCCACTCCCATATTAAATCACTCACCACATGTTCGAGATCTAGGTATCATGCTAGACAATCAGCTCAATTTTAAAAAATTCATAAGCACAACCACCAAAGACTGTTTTTATAAGTTACAAGTCTTAAAAAAATTGAAGCCTCTTCTTTATTTCAACGATTTTCGGATGGTCCTACAAGCCATTATTCTATCAAAAGTCGACTATTGCAATTCGCTTCTCTTTGGCCTTCCATATTCATCCATCAAACCCCTCCAAATGCTACAGAACTCTGCAGCCAGAATCCTTACCAATACAAATAAAAGAGATCACATCACCCCCATTCTCAAGCTCCTCCACTGGCTGCCTATAAAGCAAAGGATCCTATATAAAGTACTCACCGTAATTCATAAATCCATTCACAATATCTCTCCTCTTCATTTATGTAACCAACTACGCCCTCACTCCTCCTCTAGACCCATCAGAGGAGCATATAAAGGCACACTCTATGTACCTTCAACAAAATCCTCGCATCATAAACGTGCCATATCTACAGCAGGCCCCATTCAATGGAATGCGCTCCCACCAGACATTCGGCTTGAGCTCTGCCACTCTTCATTCAAAAAAAACCTTAAAACCTGGCTCTTTAGCCAAGCTTTTCCAGGACCATGATCATCATTTTTTCCCCTCCAACCAGCAAGAGCATATCTTCTTCACAAACCCCCATTTTCCATACCACTACCTACTTCGGTATCTAATCTCTTGCTGCAGGACACTTGAGACTTTCTCACTTATACGTTATAATTTTTATGCTCAATAAGACCTGTCAACTTAATTGTTTAAGTCTTTTTCTTTTCTTTCCTTTATCTTTTGGTCATCAATGTTACAACGTTATTGTTAAATTTTGAACTTATGTACCCTGTTCCAAGTTTCATAACCTTGTTCTATGTAATGCCTTTTGGCAATTTTCATGTTCTGTTTCAATGTAAACCGATGTGATCTTTATTTCATATAGGAACACCGGTATATAAAAATCTAAAAATAAATAAATAAATAAATAAATAAATATGTAGGGTTAGGGTTAGTGTCTGTAGCTGAACCGTAGGCAGGCTAGTCTGACTGCTCGGGCTTCCAGTTGGTTTATATTCCATGCCGACTCTTCTTCATCCCATTGCCCTTGAGCCGTTAGCTCCTGACAGTGGGCTCCCCATCCCCGCAGGCTTGCGTCCGTGGTGAGCAAGGTCCATTCCAGTGGGGATAGGCTTATTCCCTCGCTCAGGTGGTCTTCTTGAAGCCACCATTGTAGCTGGTTCCAAATCTTCGCTGGAAGCCGGAGGGGAGGCGGAGTAGTTTTGAGACATCGGGTTCCATCGAGACAGTAGGGAATGTTGTAGGGGCTGCATGTGGTTCCCTTGCCCACGGGACGACTTCTATGGATGATGCCATGAGTCCGAGGACTTGGAGATAGTCCCATGCCGTGGGGAGAGTGGAATTCAACAATGCTCGTAGTTGTTCTATCAGTCTCCTTCTCCTTGTAGGGGGAAGGGTGACTTTGTTCCCTTTCGTGTCGACCGGACTTCCAGGTATTCCAGGCATTGGGAGGGCTGCAGGTGGCTCTTGGGTGTGTTGACAACCCACCCAAGGTTCTGCAGTAGTTCCTTGACTCCAGTGGTTGCTTGCTGGCTTCCCTCTGGTGATTTCGCTCTGATCAGCCAATCATCCAGGTATGGATGCACGAGGATTCCCTCTTTCCTCAGTGCTGCTGCCAATACCACCAAGATCTTGGTGAACGTTCGGGGAGCCGTAGCCAGCCCGAATGGTAGGACCTGGCACTGAAAGTGATGGCCCAATATCGCGAAGCGTAGGAAATGCTGGTGGATGCGATGGATCGTTATGTGGAGATAGGCTTCTGACAGATCCAGGGAGGTCAGGAATTCTCCCGGTTGTACCGCCCTTATGCACGCAGGGTTTCCATGCGGAAGCGGGCTACCTTCAGGTACAGATTGACGGTCTTGAGGTCCAGTATGGGCCGGAATGTTCCCTCTTTCTTGGGCTCAATGAAGTAGATGGAATAGTGCCCCGAATTTTGTTGGTGCAGAGGCACCAGTGTTATTGCCTTTAGGGCGAGTAGTTTTGATAGTGTAGTTTCCACTGCCTTCCTCTTGGAGGGGTCGTGGCACGGAGAAATCACAAACTTGTCCGGAGGGATGATGTGGAAGTCCAGGTAGTATCCCTCTCGGACGATGGATAGGACCCAACTGTCCGACGTTATCTCAACCCATCTTTGGTAGAAAAGGGCAAGCCTGCCCCCTATGATCTCTTCCTGTAGATGGGTTTGCTGATTCTCATTGCGTGTTGCGGCTGGGGCCTCGTCCTGAGCTGGCTCCTCTTTGTTGTGTCTGTTCCAAAAGGACTGCCCCTTGCTGGTGTGGCGGGAGGGGGGGGGCTTGGTAAGTATTTTTGTATGGTCTATATCGCTGGGATCCTCTGCCCTTGGGTGCCTGGGGAGAGGGGCATTGGTTCCTCTTGCTCCTGTCCTCCGGTAGACAGGGTACTGGAGACTCGCCCCATTTGTCGGCTAGTTTGTCCAGGTCACTTCCAAAGAGAAGTGATCATCTAAAGGGCATTCTCGTGAGCCTCGTCTTAGAGGACGCGTCGGCTGACCAGCTTCGGAGCCAGAGCTGTCTTCTGGCTGCCACTATGGACGAGAGTCTCCTGGCTGAGGTGCGCACCAGGTCTGAGGTCGCATCCATGAGGAATGATATTGCTGGGTCTAATGCCTCGATTGGTGTAGTTCCATCCCTGGCCATCGCCAGGCAGGCGCGTGATACCACGGCACAGCAAGCAGCGATCTGTAGGGTCATAGCTGATACATCGTAAGTGCTTGAGGATGGATTCCTGCCGTCTGTCATTGGCATCCTTGAGGGAAGCTCCACCCTCGACTGGTATGGTGGTGCGCTTTGTGGTGGTGGAGACCAAGGCGTCGACCTTGGGAAACCTCAGGAGTTCCTTCGTCACGGGGTCCAAGTGGTAGAGAGCTTCTAGGGCTCGACCCCCCTTGAAGGTGGCCTCCGAGGCGTCCCATTCCAGGTCGATCAATTGTATGGCCTGTAGCATACGGAAATGGCGTGAGGTTTGGCGGAGCCCGGCTAGGAAGGGGCTCGCCTTGGACTCTGCTGTGTTGCATGTGTCCAGGATGGCCAATGACTTCAGACTCGTGGCTACGAGACCTGACAATTTGTCTTTTGGGAAGAAGCGCATCATGGTGCGATACGGTTCCGTTCCTGGACGGAGTTTCCCTTCTTCCAGGGGTTCTGGTTCCTTCTCTGAATCATCTGTGTCCCCTAAAGGGAGGTATTTGTCCAAGGGCGGCTCATCTGGTGGAGGCCAGGAGGGCGCTGGGAGGTTCTGGGCCACTGGCGGGGGGGGGGGGGGGGGGTATGGTTGTGCCGCTGGTGGTCCTGTCTGTGCGTGGATGTAGGATTGTAGTTCCATGAAGAATCCCGCCCAAGTGAAGTTCCCTGGGACTGCATTGGATCCGGCGGCGCTCCCCAAGGGCTCCTACTGTGGAAGGGCCGAGTTAGGAACAGAGAGGTCCGGGGTAGTCTCGCTGGTAGATCCGGAGTCCTCTAAAGGCTGAGGGGGACCTTGTCTCGGCTCCCCCCGAGCTTCTTCACACAACAGGCACAGGGCAGAGATCACCTCGGGCTGTGCCACTCTCAGGTGGCATACCGGGCAGAGGACTGGGCCTTTAGCTGTCTTGGACGGCGGTGCCATGATTTGCACGTGTATCCTGTACAGATGCGCATGCTGGGAGGCCTGGTTATGCGTTCTGGGTGCTCCTAAGAAAGGAAGATGCGCGCATGGCTGTGCGCCCGGGCCTAGTTGTGCGCTCGGCACCCTTTGTGCGCGTCGCTGTGCGCACGGCGCATATTCCCACGGCACTGTGCGCACAAGTATTTTATGCGCCCGGCTCACTGCTGTGCGCACGGCTCAGTTATGCGGACAAAGCGGCGACTAAGGGGGGGGAAAATGGCACCGGCAACCACATGGGCAAGATGAAGAGCCCCCCTGGGGAGGGTCACCACGTGGGAGGACCCTCGAGCAGGATCTGGGTCTAGCCCGGACGGGGCTGTTCAACCAGATTAGACAGACGCCGGTGTGCGGTTATCCGAGCCTCGGAGACCAGAGGCTTAGAGAAAAGTTTTCTACCTTACCTTGTCTCGGCGCTTCCCAGTCTCTTGCCGGGTGGTCTCCGCTGCCTCTCAGCCGGTCTCTTGCTGGGCGGTCATGCACCCGCTGCCTCTCAGCGGCTCCCTTCACAGGGAGCTAAGTCCACACCGGGACCAAGGCTTACCTCTGAGGGATCTCGAAAATCACCTCAGGAATTCTAGACTGGGGGAGGGACCCTTAGGTATCACCGCAGGAGAGTGGGGTTCATCTGTAGGTAAGATTCTTTCTTTGAATTTGGAGTTTGATTTTCTAACGCTGTGCAAGCATGTGTGAAGTCCCAAACTGCTATGGAGATGGAAAAAAACTGAGGAACAGAGCCTTGTAAACGGGTATATGTGGTGCTGACGTCAGATTGAAATCTGACTCGATCTCCAACTGCTATCAGGAGCACAATATAACCATTGGTCCTGAGTCCATCTGCCACACACTAGAAAATTTGAGTTTATTCAAGTGTTGCTATATTCTCTATTCTCTCCCTCATAGACTGCAGTGGTGAAGTATGCTGCACATACCACCTTGAACTCTTTTGAGGCTAGGGACAATGCCCGGCAGGCCACCCTCCATGAGGTGACATCTTTTTCCACCATTAATGCCTTTTTATTTCCCATATAGATCTCCATACCCTTCTCCCAAATTGCCTTCTTGATTTGCAGAAAGACAACGTGAAACAACATCTTCATTGGAGGTGCCAAAACTGCTATATCTGTCCTCAGGGACTTTAAGGTGTGGCCTTGATGGGAAGCCTGTTGCCCCCTTGTCACTTTTGCCATATCTTACTCAAGTGGCTCATCAGGGTTTGCATTCCAGCAAGGCAGGAGTGATGTCTGAGATTCAGTCACATTGGTGGGCACCAGGCCTGGGACCAATCATGTTAAGCTGTACAGAGATGTATTATATGTGCAGTCCACAATTTATTTATTTATTTATTTAGAATTTTTTTTTTTATATACCGACAACCGTTTGCACATCGTATCGGTTTACAAATAACTTGGAACTTTTCAGCAATGCCTTTACAGGGAACAATAACTATGTAAAAAGGAACTAAAAAACTAATAAAGAAACGGAGTAACAATTTACAAAGTTCAATGGAATATAGTCGATAAACTGATTAGAAAGCTGGGTAGGCAAAGGAAATTTACAGGATTTTCTACAAAGCATTAGGGTAGCAGAAATAGGTTTCAGAAAGGAGAGTTAGCGGAAGGGGGGAGAATGGAGTAAAATAAGCAGTTTAACGAAGTGTTGGCCCAGGGGGGAGTAGTAGCAGAATGTACACGGTTATTCAATGAAAAATGTACTATACACAGCTCAGGGAGTCATCAGGAAGGTGGTTAACGTGGGATGGGTAGGCCTGTAGGAACAGCCAAGTTTTTAGATTTTTTTTAATTTGGGTGTAGAGGTTTCGGCGCGTAAGTCTGGGGGCATGGAATTCCAAAGGGTGGGGCCAGCCAGAGAAAAGGCTCTGTTCATTGTAGAGATAAGTTTAGTAGATTTGATAGAGGTGGTGTGGAGTGTTCCTTGGAGGGCAGAGCAAGATGGTGTAGTAGAGGTGTGAGGAAGTAGAGGGGGGTTGATCCAGTGGGTGTTTTCATTAGTGATGCTTTTGTGTATGAGAGAAAGAACTTTAAAAAGGATTCGGGATTGGATTGGTAGCCAGTGGAGCTCGATGAGAGTTGGTGTGATGTGGGCACGTTTTTTGGAGTTAGTGAGCATACGTGCTGAGGCAATCTGTAGGAGTTGTAATGGTTTGGTATGTGTGGCGGGGAGGCCAATGAAGAGTGCATTACAGTAGTCTATTTTGGAAAAAATAATAGACTGTAATACTGTGCGAAAGTCAGTGAAGTATAGAAGAGGTCTGAGTTTTTTGATAGTTTGTAATTTAAAATAGCAGTCACTTAGGATAGATTTAATGAAGGGTTTGAGAGAGAGCTGGTTGTCAATAAGGACACCCAGGTTACGGGTGTGGGCGGGGAATCACGTAGTGGAGTAAGCGAGGGGAATGGAGGGTGGTGGATGTTTGGTGGAGATGAGGAGTTCAGTTTTTGGGGGGTTAAGAGCAAGGTGCATGTCGGTGAGTAGTTGGGTGATAGAGATTAGGCATGATTCCCAGTTTTGAAGAGTGGTTTGGAGGGAGTCGGAAAAGGGGAAAAGAATTTGGACGTCGTCTGCGTAGATAAAATGTTTAAAGCCAAGATTGGTAAGGAGGGTGGTGAGGGGAAGCATGTAAATGTAAAATAGAGTGGAGGAGAGAGAGGAGCCCTGGGTCAAGGCTAATTGGGTCAGATTCATTATTATCGGTGGAGACTGTGTAGTGACGATCTTGTAAGTATGCTTTGATCCAGGAGAGAGCGGTGCCGGAAATTCCAAAGTTACTAAGGATGTTGATTAAGATAATATGATTCACAGTATCAAATGCGGCAGATATGTCTAACATGGCAAGAAGAAAAGAGTTCCCTGTGTCGAATCCTTTGATAATGGTGTCAGTCAGGGATAGTAGCAATTTTTCAGTGCTCAGATTTTTTCGGAAGCCGTACTGTGTGGAGGGAAGAATATTGTGTTGTTCAAGGTACTCAGATAGGCGAGAATTGACTAATTTTTCTAAGATTTTAGATAAGAAAGGGAAATTGGAGATAGGTCTGAAATTGGCTAGGATAGAGGGGTCAAGGATGGGTTTGACCACAGCTTGCTTTAGAATGTTGGGGACTGTGCCTTACATAGAAACATAGAAACATAGAAATGATGGCAGAAGAAGACCAAACGGCCTATCCAGTCTGCCCAGCAAGCCACACACATTTTTTCTCTCATACTTATCTGTTTCTCTTAGCTCTTGGTTCTATTTCCCTTCCACCCCCACCATTAATGTAGAGAGCAGTGATGGAGCTGCATCCAAGTGAAATGTCTAGCTTGATTAGTTAGGGGTAGTAGGGGTAGTAACCGCCGCAATAAGCAAGCTACACCCATGCTTATTTGTTTTACCCAGACTATGTTATACAGCCCTTATTGGTTGTTTTTCTTTTCCCCTGCCGTTGAAGCAGAGAGCTATGCTGGAAATGCGTGATGTATCAGTCTTTCTCCCATGCCGTTGAAGCAGAGAGCCATGCTGGATATGCATCGAAAGTGAAGTATCAGGCACATTTGGTTTGGGGTAGTAACCGCCGTAACAAGCCAGCTACTCCCCACTTTGTGAGTGCAAACCCTTTTTTCTTCTCCCCTGCCGTTGAAGCAGAGAGCTCTGCTGGATGTGTGAAGTATCAGTTTTTCTTCAGCCCTGCCGTTGAAGCAGATAACTATGCTGGATATGCATTGAAAGTGAAGTATCAGGCTTATTTGGTTTGGGGTAGTAACCGCCGTAACAAGCCAGCTACTCCCCTCTTTGTGAATGCAAATCCTTTTTTCCATATTTCCTCTTGCTGTTGAAGCTTAGAGTGATGTTGGAGTCACAGTAACCATGTATATGTTTATTGAATAAGGGTATTGTTTCCAGGCAGTAGCCATCATTCTGGCGAGTCCCCACTCTTCATTGGCGGCCTTGTTCTAAGGAACAGTTGCAGATAGATGAGAGCGGTTTGGCGATAGTTTTGGGAATAGCTAGGAGTTTGGTAGGGATGGTTTCAGAGGGATGGGAGGAGGATCTCATCTTTAAGATATTTTCAATTTCAAGCAAAGAGGATGAGTCAAAGGACGAGAGGGTAGCTGAAAGACTGAAATTAGGCAGTGTCACAGTGTTTGGGTTAGACGAGAAACGTGCGGTGAGAGAAGAGACTTTGGTTTGGAAGAAGTGTGCAAGTTCATTGCAATGATTTTTTGAGGTGGGTGTTAGTGGTTGATTGGGGTAGAGCTGGTGAGATTGGAGATCATCGTGAAGAGTGCCTTGGGATTGTATTGGAAACTATGTATCTTTTTGGCGTAGTATTCTCGTTTGGTTGAGAGAGTGGCTTTCCTGTATTGGTGCATGAGTTGGTAGTAGGCAGTTTTGGTTGCTGGGGAGGGAAGTTTGCGCCAGCGCCTTTCTGAGGTTCTGAGGAGGGTTTTGAGATTCTTGAGCTCAGTAGAATACCATGGTTTTTTATTTGGAAGGGCAGGTTTAATGGTTTTCACAGTGACAGGGCAGAGTTTGTTTGCTATGTTAAGGGTGGTATCAATCCATGAGTTGAAGGCGTTTTCGGCTGAAGTGAGGTCAAGTTGGTTAGGGACGTCCTAGCATGCTATTGTGAGGGTGTCTAATGTGCATGATTTACGGTATTTGAAGGATTGTGCCTGGGTTGGGGCGGGGGGGGGGGTGGACTGTTGAAGTGCAAGGGTGGTTTGAATGATGGAGTGGTTGAACCATGGTACGGCGAGGCAGGATGGGGAATTGATGATAGTGAGGAGGGAGTTGGTGAAGATGAGGTCCAGGGTATGGCCAGCCTTGTGGGTGGGGGAGTGTATGAGTTGTGTGAATCCCATAGCTTCGAGGGAGGAAAGGAAAGCTTCACAGGCAGGGGATTGCGGAGTGGCATCAACATGTAGGTTAAAATCACCTAGGAGGATAGTAGGAAGGTCTGGAGAGAGGGAATCGGCAAGGAATTCAACGATTGGGGAGGAGTCGCTTTCTAGCAGGCCTGGGGGGGTGTAGATGAGGCAAATTTGGAGAACTTTGGATTTAAAGAAGCCAACTTCATATTGGCTGGGGAAATTGCAATTTTGGGATGAGAGTTTAAGTTCCTTCTTTGCAGCCAGGAGTAGGCCACCACTTCTCTTCCTTTTGTGGGATATAGAGAAGAAGTCATATGTGTCCGTAGGAAGCTGGTTAATAAGGGGGGTGTCATGGGGCTTAAACCATGTTTCCGTTATGGCGCAGATTTCAGGGTTGGAGTCAGTTAATAGGTCGTGGAATAGATGTGTTTTCTTTTGGAGGGATTGGGCGTTGAAGAGGAGTATTGAAATTAGAGAGAGGCCAAGGAATTGAGTAAGGGAGGAAATCAGAATAGGAGTAAGTCTCCTTTGCAGATGTGTGGGAGGGTAGGGTTTAAAGGGGGAGAATTTTGGGGGGTATCTATGCTGAGGAGGGATAGGACAGTTGCATATGTAGGGTGGCATTATTAATGGGATAGGGCGGGAGACGAGGGGGAGAGGCGGGAATCAGTGGAAGATTTACTGAATGGGGTGTTCTCAGGGGTGAGGGAGGGTAGAGGAAAAACCTAAGACAGAGACATGAAAGGGTGATGCACTTAGGAGATATAGTTGGGCACTTTGGAGGGTGCACGAAGGGGCGCACAAAAAGGCAGGCCCCTTTTTCGCACTCCTTCATGCACGCGACGCCAGGAGGAGAGAGGGGATTTAAATCCCACGGAGGCGCCTGAAGATGAGGTCACACCAGCGCCTGGGACCTGGTTGGCTGGCTGGTGCACAGATGACGAAGGTAAGCTGGGCCCGGAGAAGCGGAGGGCCGAGACGCAGAGCCTCGTGGTCGGCGGGGGAGCCCGTTGGGGGGCAGGGTGAAATCAAGAGGCCTTACCCCGACGGGCTTTTAGTGCCGACCACGCAGGCCCGAGCAGCCGATTCCCCCGAAGTCCGCCACCAAAAGAATATATATATATAGGACAATATAGAACAATATAGGAAAAGGCATTTAAGTTGCACCCTCACACCTCAATGCCCCCTGGGGTCCTTTTGTCAGATTACAAATGGACTTTGTTGTAATGCCACAAGTGTTGAAATGCAGATATATCCTATATGTTTGCATGTTTAGTGGGTGGACAGACATTTCCTGTAGTTAAAGATGTCATCTCATCTGGCAGAGGGCAGAGTTATTCTAAACCTCTATGTTCTGAACATCCCCTGGAGGAAGGTGCGTTGGTGGCATCTCAAACTTGGCGCTCCCAGAGGGGAGTGCGCCCGAGGCTGGAACCATTTTAGAAGGTGACCGTATGGCTCCTCGGCCCTCTTTTGGGATTATTAAACCAGCGGTGGTCACCTTGGAGTCCGTCTGGGATGTGATTACAGGTTTGTCCCAGACTTTTAATGATCAGTCCTGGTGATTGGAAACTGTTTTCCTGAAATTGGATTCTGTTGCTCACAATCATCATCAAATTCTTCAAGAACATTCAACCTCCACTCAAGTTTTGGAGAATGATATTAAAAGTTTACAGGCTGCTAATGCCTCTATTATCCATGAGCATTTGTCTTAGAAAACCATTTAAGGCATTTAAATTTCAGATTCATAAATTGTCCTAAAGTTCTTGGTGAATTGCCTTATGTTACACTCAAGAGATATCTTCTTGAAATTTTGAAAATTTCATCTGATAAAGAGTCCTGCCTTTAATAAATATTTGTTTCTTCCTTATAAGCAAAGTTCCAATCAGTCAGGATCTTCTCCAAATGCGGTGGATCTTTCTAATCTATCTGCATATTTGAAAAATTCAGCTGTGGAAGTGACTTAGAAGTCTATAATGTTGGGTTTTTTTCTTTTCTGAGCAGGATCTTAGCCTGGTGATGAAGTCTTATTTCAGTAATGTAAAAGTTTCTTTTTATGGTGGTTTAGTTAGGATGTATCCTGAGCTAGCCAGAGCTACACAAGTTTGACAAAAGATTTTCTGGATATGTGCCTTGAAGCTCAGGCTCTAGGTGTGAGTTTTTTGTTACGCTATCCATGTAAATGTATAATTAAACTGAATGCTAATACATTTATTTTTTTTTAGTCCAGAGAAATTGCAGGATTTCATCCAGAGGATGAACTGTTTGCGGCCTAAGTGGAAAGATCCTTACCAGTATTGTTGGTAGGTCACTCAGATTTAAAGTCGCAGGGAATTGATCACTGGGTTCATGCCAGCCACTGCAAAATGTCATATGATCTAGTCACAGATCCTAGTGGACCAAGCAGAGACTGCTTCACTTCAGTCCACTGGAATGGCCCCTTTGGAACCCGACAGGGCCACTGCAGCCATCATCAACAGTGAGGCATACCCAGCCCTGCAAAGATTCAACCAAGGGGGAGCATAGTCTACTCCTCACTTGTATCCTGATAGAGCCAGGCATCCCCTGGAGTCAGGAGCTGCCTCATCAGAGGCTCAGGGAGCCGAGATGTCTTCTGAATCACAGTCATCATCCAACTTCCACTCTGAAGTATCTCTCGACTCGACCCAAAACCGTGTGGATCCTCCAGATAGAGACTAGATCCTCCCATCTGGTCCATAGGGAGCTCCTTGGGAGTGACCCCTACTGTCTCACCTTCCTGCAAGATTGTAATCATGATGTTGTTGATGTTCTAGGTACTATGCCTGCTGACTATTGAATTTCCTGGCCTGCATCTTTACCATCTTTCATAATCATGCTGTCAAGTTGTTCCAGTCCATCAACTCTGGTCTTAACCTCTCCCAGTGCTGGCTGTGAACCAATATGCCTGTTACTGTAACTAACTTTACCAACGTGTTCATAGCTCTTCCCATGTGTATCTGAGGTCATAGCTCTTCCCGTATGTATCTGTGTTTGTGAGGGACAGAGCATGTGGGTGGGTGTGGGAGAGAGAGTTATCTGTGTATGGGTGGGTGTAAAAGGAAGAGTGTGTATGCACATGATTGTGGAACACAGTGTGTGTGTGTGTGTGTGTGTGTGTGTATGTGTGTATGAGTGTGGGAGAGAGCATGTGTATGTGTGTATGAGGGAGTGTGTGTGAGAGCTTGGAAGAGAGAGCGCGCGTGTGTGTGTGTGTGTGTGTGTGTGTGTGTGTTTGTGTGTGTGTTTTACGCTCTCCTTCTCCAAAGGGGAGGAGCTAGCAATCTGTTACACTCGTCTCCTCCAGAGGGGAGGAGTTAGCAATCTGCTGTCGTTCACTCCACCAGGAGGGCGGAGTTGGCAAGCTGTTGTGCTGTGCTCCTGAAAGGGAAGGAGTAGCAATATGACATGACCTGCTCCTCCAGAGGGGAGGAGTTAGCTATCTATAATTCTGTTAGCGAACTGCTATTAGATGCTCCTGTAAGGAAAGGAAGTAGCAAGCTGTATCAATCTGCTAAGGAGTAGCAATCTGTTATGGATCAACTCTCCAAGGAAGAGGAGTTGGCAATAGGTATATAGTACTTCACTATTGAGAAAGCAATCTATCATGCCCCCTGCTACGGAGTAGCAATCTGTATTTATATAAGCTGCTGGCAAGTCTCAGAGAAAGAGGAGTAGCTGTCTATATAATACTTCCGTGAGCGGAGTCAGTGGTCTGTAGTGGTTGGCTCCACAAGGTGACAACAGTGAAAGGGATGACCACTTGGAGAAAATAGTGAATCCCTGAGCTGATGGCAGATGACAGCGCCCCCAGGAGGAAATCCTGAGAGGAACCACCGGCTAGGCTAGAATATGAGATAACACAATAGTTCTTTATTAGACTGGAAGCTGGACCACCAGAGGTGATAGTAGTGAGTTGCTGTGTCCGGCAAGGCTGAAGTCCTTCTGATACTGGAATATAATCTCTGGGTCGCTGAGCTGTAGAGAGAGACTAGAAGTAGTGAGTAGACAGGGTATACTGGACACAAGATGGTACACTCACAATAGTAGATGTCTGCAATGGTCTCTATGCCACAGAGAGTCTTCAATACATTCAGGAACAGGAGCCGTAGGCGAGCATTGGTTCCCACAAACAGTCTGTAATAAGAACTCACAATTGCTGTATATGAAATGGCTTCTAGTGTAGAAGAGTGTCTGTATAAGATTCTAGGAACATGGGCCCTTGTGGAGCAAGTACCGGTTCCTATCTGTAATCTTGACAATGTAACTCTTGATCTCTGTACCTGCGATAACGTCTTGGACGGAAGGGAGTCTTCAGAGCAATAGGAATGTAGGCCCTCGTGAAGCAAGTACCGATTCCTATGTAATAGAACTCACTGTGTTCATGTCCGCGATCACTTCCAGGAAACGAGGAGTCTTCTGAGTATTCTAGCAATCTGAAATTAAGAAGAGAGAGCGGAGCCCCCGTGGAGCGGGTACTCCTGGTTAAGTTTGAAAAGGCCGAGCACTGGGGACGGGTTCCCCGGCTGACTCAGATCATTGGTGCAAGTTTCGTGGACTGCCGAAGCAAGTCCCATTGGAGTTCCTTCCTAATGCGTTAGAGATTAGCAAACAAAGACCTTTTAAAGTGCAGATGGATGACATCACTTCGGGGGACGCCCCCGAGGTTCGTGCCCTTGCTGGTACAAAGTCTGGAGCGCGCGCGTGGGCTTACTTCATCGGGAACATGGCGGATCCGTAGTGTCAGGCCAGCCCGGGGGAAGCTGCGGCGGAGAGAAGCTGCAGCTGCACTGTCTGTCAGAGCCGAAGGGAGTCACATCCCGGATAGAGAGGGTGGAGCGAGGGGCGAGAAGAGGCACGAACGCAACAGCGTGTGAGTACCGAAGATCACATAAGTGTAATTGCCTGTGTTTATATGGGAGGGAATGTGTTTATGCATGGGAGAGAGCATATGGAATAGCATGTGTGTGTGTGTATAGGAGAGAGGAACTGTGTGGGTGTGTGTATTTAGGAGAGAGCACATTTGTCTGTTAATTTGTAGTGTGAGAGCCTGTGTGTACATGCGTATGTGAGAGAGTGTCTATATGTATATTTGTCTGTGGAGGGACAACGTGTCTGTGTGTGTGGTAAAGAGCATATGGGGGGAGTATGTGAAAGTATGTGTGAAGGAGAGAACGTGTGTGGGTATAAGAGCGTGTGGGTATGTCTGTGTGTGACAGAGAACCTTAGTGACAGAGAGAATCTGTATGAGACAGAGGGAGAGACAGAGCCTGTGTGTATTTCTGAGGGACAGAATCTATGTGTCTGTTTGTAAGAGCATGAAGGACAGAGCTTGTGTGTGAAAGAGACAGTATGTACGAGAATGTGTGTGTGTGTGTTTAAGTGAGAGGGCTTCTGTATGTTTTGTGTGTAAGGGAAAGAAGCTGTATATGAGATTGTGAGAAAGATAGAGAGAACTGTGTGTGTTGACAAAGAGAACCTATATGTATATTTATGAGAGTATGAAGGAGAGCGCCTGTGTGTAAGAGACAGATAGTCTGTACATGTATGACAGAGAGATAGAGAGCCTGTGTGTGAGGGAGGGAACAGCTGGGGGGGGGTGCGTGTGACAGTTTTTGTGTATGACAGGTAGGGAGCCCGTTTATGTGGAAGGCAGAGAATCTGTGTGTGTACGTATGGAAGAGCGGTATGCGTGTACGTATGGAAGAGCGGTGTGTGTGTGTGTGTGTGTGTGTGTGTGTGTGTGAGAAAGGGAGAGAGACTGGATGTGTGTCTCTGGGTATGTGAGGGGACAAATCTCTGTGCGTAAAGGCGAAAGAGAGAAGTTGATATTCAAACACCAGATAAGCCTGTTAAGTAGGACTTAGCCGGCTATCTCACAGTCACTGAATATCCAGTTGGCTTAGACCTGCTCAAGAGCATGTCTAAACTTAGATGGATAAAACTTATCCATCCAAGTAGTTGTTACACAGGGGTGTTTAGTGTGCCCATGGGCCTCAGCCCGACCCCAGATGGATCCAGGACCGAACCGAGGGTTGACGGCGTGTTCCAGCATGGCTGACGGTCTTACCCTCTGCCAGGCCTGCAAGCTCCCAAGTTCAACAATATGATGTTGGAATGTGGATGGTCCTCCGACCATTCCGAGCCTTTTCGGACCTGCCGCTTGGATAGGCATGGAGCAGCAGGCCTGGCCTGAGGTCGAGGGCAGATGGGCCTTGACATGAAGACATGACACCAGGATCGATGCTACAGCACCACAGACGAAGACATGACACCAAGGCTGACGTGGACGGCATCAGAGACGAGGGCTGGCACAAGACATGACACCAAGGTAGCTGAAAACATGGCACCAAAGCAGATGTGAAGACATCACGGACCAATGGTCGATGCGACGGCATCCCGGACCAGGGTCGATGCAACAGCATCAGGAGCAAGACGTTGACATGATACCAAGACTGATGCAACGGCATCCAGGACGAGACGAGGAACTTGATGAAGTCCAGATGAGACAAGAAGCTGGGCGGAAGGACATTGGCACTGTCTCTCAGGGCACCCTACACAGTCCACCCGCGGGACTGGTCACGGACCACCCTGTCCCACTGCGCGCCCTACACAGCCCAAGGAGGCTGGTCACGTACCACGCTGAGAACGGGACAAGCGCAGGGAAGAATCCAGTCGAAGTGGGACTCCGACGACGAAGCCAGATGTCGCCTGAAGCACCGCAAAGGCTGGCAGGACATGACGGCTCAGGAGCATAGGAACGAATTCCACCTGTAGGCAACTCCACACTTGGGAAAGACATCATCCAAAAGAGCAACGGCCTGACAGGACCAAAAGGCTCGGGAGCGCTGAAGACACAGGAGCAGGACACCAAGGAATTTGGAACATCAGGAAACAGAAGATCAAGACGAGACACCAGGACACCTGGACGAGGACCTCAGGCACCAAGACATGACATGACGAGAAGAAACGAAGAGGAGCTCCACGAAGAAGACCTGACGGAGCTCTGGCAGGTAGGAGCCTCCAGAGTGAAGTAACTCCGATGCAAGGAAAGGCTGAGTGGAAGTTGAAGGCCTTTTATAGGGCTGCAGACCGGCAACTCCCTGGGAGGAGTTTGGATGGCCCACACCTAGCTGGCCCTATAAGTACGGAGGAGTGCTGTGGGCTGGCCCCTAGGCAGAAGGGCGTAGCTCAAACCAGGAAGTCCATGCAAACACAAGCAGCTTCAGGCAGGCCCCAAGAACATTGAGGCCTCCCAGGCCCTGGAGCAAATCCTGGATAGTTCGTAGGCGAGACCCCGGCTTCGGAGCGGCCTCCAGGAAGAGGTAAGGAGCCTCCCATAGCACCGCTACAGGAGGGTTCATAACAGTAGTGATCTCTTAAGGGGATATACAGTAGCACAGCTGTGCTACTGAATATCCAATCTGTTATCCAGATATGTCTATCCAGCTAGCTAACTTACAGGCCGAAACAGTAAGGAGCTGTAGGAAGAGGTGCATTAGGGCCAGGCGCACCCGCGTTTGCCACACGCACAGTTCGGATCACCTACCGCTCAATACTGTATTTAAATAGCATGCAAATGCAAGCCGTGTCCGTGAAGCGTTAGGCCCGCACAATCCATTTTACTGTATAGAGCACTCTACAGCACCTATACAGTATCCTGGGTGTGCTGATACCTGTCATTTCAAATGTCATTTCAAATGACGTTTGAAATGACAGGTACCAGCGGGGACTGCGAGTCCTCTCTCCCACCCTCTCGAAGCAAGGCACAGGGCGAAAATTAAAACAAAAGTGAATAAAGTGTAATAAAAGTAAACTTACTGCATGTGAATTTTCTTTGAACAGTCCTCTCTCTCTCCTCCTCCTCCCGAGGCAAGCACCGCAGCTCCCCTGCCTCCCAGGGGCAGCCGGCGGCGAAAGCGGCTTCCTGCAGCCCCCGCCGGCGAAGATGAATGAATGTGCGCCTGTGCGTGCAATTTTGGCGCTCAAGGTGTGACGTCACGACGTTTGGCGTCACGGCGTGTGACGTCTGTGTAAGCTAATGCACTGCCTTGAGCGCCCAAATTGCATTCATTCACCTTCGCCGGCGGGGGCTGCTGGAAGCCGCTTTGGCTCCCCTGCCCCCGCCGGCGAAGGTGAATGAATGCACACCTGTGTGTGCAATTTGGGCGCTCAAGGCAGTGCATTAGCGAACGCCGACGTCGTGACGTCATGCCTTGAGCGCCAAAATTGCACGCACGGGCGTACACAGGCGTGCATTCATTCACCGCCGGCGGGGGCTGCTGGAAGCCGCTTTCGCAGCCGGCTCCCTCCGCCTGGATGAATGCACGCCCGACGGCTCCCTCCGCCTGGATGAATGCACGCCCGCCGGCTCCCTCCGCCTGGATGAATGCACGCCCGCCGGCGAAGGTGAGTGAATGAATGCACACCCGCCGGCTTCCGCCTGGATGAATGCGCGCCCGCAGGCACATACGGGCGTGCATTCACTCACCTTCGCCGGCGGGCATGCATTCATCCAGGCGTACGGGCGTCCATTCATCCACCTTCGCTGGTGGGGGCTGCTGGAAGCCGCTTTCGCCGCCGGCTGCCCCCGGAAGGCAGGGGAGCCGCGGTGCGTGCCTCGGGAGGAGGAGAGAGAGAGAGAGAGGACTGTTCAAAGAAAATTCACATGCAGTAAGTTTATTTTTATTACACTTTATTCACTTTTGTTTTAATTTTCGCCCTGCGCCTTGCTTCGGGAGGGGGAGATTTTGACCGGAGCCTGCCTATTGCTGTCACACCACACTAACGCCAGGGTAAGGGTCCCGGGGGGGTAAGGGGGTCATTTGCCCATGAAATTTCGTCTCTCTGACCTGACGCTCCACACTAACGCAGGGGTAAGGGTAGGCGGTAAGTTAGCAGGTTAAACGCACAGCAAAACTACAGGTTAAAAAGGAGATAATCGGGGCGCACATTACTATATGGGAGCGTTTACATCTCATATACATGCTGCGGGAGGAAAGGGTTACCGGTTGATTTAAAGAAGCGGTAAGGATGAGTTAAAAGGGATAGTGAATCGCGGGTTGGACTTACGCAGCCAAATTGTGAGTTAGAAGTGGGTTAGAAGCAGGGTAACCGCGGCCGCGCTTTACTGTATCGGCCTGTTAGATACCCAGCTAGCTTTTCAATATTGATCCCAGAGTGTGTGTGTATGTGTGAGGAAGAGAGCCTCATGTGTGTGTGTGTGTACATGAAGAGAGGTGCGTGTATTTGTGTGTGCACACGCGAGACAGAGAGGAAGAAAGTGTCTGTGTGAGGTAGACAGCTTGTATGTGAGGGAGATAATCTGTGTATGTATATGTGCGAGGGAGAGAGTCTGTAAAGGAAAGAACCTGTGGATTTATTTATTTGTTTATTTATTTTTCTATACTGATATTCGATTCAAAATATCACACCAGTTTACATACAAGTTGTCCGAAGGCGAGCCTTTAGGTACATTATAACATGGTATATTTTAACAGATTAAAACCAATAGTTTAACCGATTACATTATAACCTGGTATAAATTAACAGATGTGAAGGATGTGAAGGAGAGAGCCTGTGTGTGTGAGGGAGGGAGCTTATATGTGGTGTGTGACAGGGAAAGAGCTCATTTGTAAGTGTCAGAGTTTGTGAGTGTGAGGAGCGAGTGCCTGCATTTTATGACTGTTTTATACTTCTTGATTTTATTTGATGATCCCTTATTCAGTCTTTGATTAGGATCTGTCTGTGTTCCGTATGTGTGACCAAGGTGAGAGATTCTGCTAGTGCACAGTTTCTCTGTAGGAGGTCTAACAATCCATCTTGTTCTGTTTTCAATAGGTGTATTGATTTTCTAGGGTCTGATGTAATATTTGCAGCGAACTTATTCTTGGCAGGCTGTGATAGCTTTTATGGGATCTATTTATTTCATACTTCATATTTGTTAAAATTATATCCCACACATATCTTACATTCATGTAGGGTAATAATACATACATAATAAAATCCCAAAACATAATTGGATAACAAAACAAAAACAAATGAGGAACAAAGCTGGTCAAATTGAGTGCACAGCCATCATATTACTCATCTGGGGTTAAATGATAGCGTGAACCAATACGTTTTTAACAATTTCCTAAACAGCTTGAGGTATTCAGTCAAACGAAGATGGTCTGGGAGGATATTCATATAGTACAAAAGGCTCTTGTCCCAAGTCTCACTCAGGTGAGTGTGTCTGACCCATGATACCTCAAGCAATCCTCGACTGGCTGATTGCAATTATTGGCCGGGATGATAAATACTCAATGTGGAGTGTAACGCTGTGGCAGAATGATTATACAGAATTTTATGAATTAAAGTGATTATATTTCACTCTCTACTGTATGAGAAGTCAATGTCCAGAATATAGTACTAGAGTAATGTGTCGACCAAGGCTGGTACCAGATAGAACTTGTGCCAAGTTCTGAATAATTTGCATTATCCAAAAACACTGTACATGAGCTATTGAGACAACATAGAACCCACCACTAGCCCAGTTAAATAAAACTTTTGAAATCCAACATTATTTGCACTATTCTTGCTAAGGCACACTTGGCTAGTGGTGTACAAATCTGAACTCAGCTTATAAAAAGTTGCACAAAAGAAATATTTTGTGAACATTGCTTCTATGTACAAGTGCTGTGAATGTCTGGTAGCAGCTTAGAAATAAGAAATAGTAGCAGTAAATTCAGAAAGTCTGTGGCAGCCCAATAAATGGGTACTAATTAGACGAAGCAGAGCCTATGAACCATATCTTCCATGTTTCTATTTCCCTTCATTTCTCCATCTCCACTCTCACCTGTAAACAGCTCGGCCAGCTTCCAGGGCCATCCAGTCTAAAGCAAAGTCAATTTGCCGCACAAATGAGGACATTCTTTTCACCACTGTGTGGGCTACACCCAATACTACGCTTGGCTGATGTCTCATTATCCTAGAAATGTTTAAAAAAGAAAAAATGTGATTTAAAAATTGTTTCCTTGTTAGTCCTTTAAGAACTGTCTCCCCCAGAATAAACATTTTGCATCTATACTTTATTTATTTACTTCAAATTTTTTTTATATACCAGCGTATAGCAATCTGCCTTCACACCGGTTTACATGGTAACAACTTAATACATCGATTTAACATTATAAAGTATATTACAGTCAACATTGGAGAGTATATTACAATTGAACGATAAACTTCTTAATAGCGCAGCTGTAGCAAATTTTTAACCAAACAATTACTAACATTAGGCACTTAACTGATTACTAACATCAGGCACAATGAATGGTATTGTAGGCGGGAAGTATCGGATCATTCATTAGATATAAGGCGGGTGCGTTGAAGGAGAGCGTGGAGGGTAGAGAGGAATGGATGGGAGGGAGGTGGGAGAGGAGAACATTTGAACAAGTTTAGTGTGAGTAACCAGGAATGGACATTGGGTAAAGGTAGTGGTAACTTTAACAGTTAGAGCCTCAAACCCATTTGACCACTATTTAATGTCAAACAATTGGAAAGCTGAGATTTTTGTTTGATGGATAAATGAATTTAGTAATATCACCATTTAGAAATGGGTTTTGAAACAAAGGCCACAGATAAAACAGCACTCTCATATAAAAGCATTTAACAGTTTGCGACCTTCATCACTCCACGAGCAGAATCCTACAGTTACTTTTTTTTTTTTTTTTTTTTTTTAATGTTTTTAATCTTCATATTCAAGACTATCAAGTAAATTTTCAAAGGATCGTGTGCATAAAAACCGGGGTTTATGCGTGTGGTCGGGCCTTGTGCGCGCTGCACACATTTTACAACAGGCCTGGCCACACGCGTAAACCCCGGTACACACAGAAGTGCCAGCTGAGGGAAAAGGGGTGGGTCGGGACAGCGCCATTAGCCGCTATTCCAAGGAAGCGTGCGCCAGCAGCCGGCCGGCACGTGCAGATTACTTCTGCTCCAGAGGAGCAGTAAGTAACAAAAAAAAAATATTAGGGATAGGTAGCGTTAGGTTAGGGGTCGGAGAGGAGAGGGGAGGAAAGGAGAGGGGAAGAGGTAGGAAGGGTAGGGATAGGGATAGGAAAGTTCTCCCAGTCCACTCCTTAATTGGAGTGGCTGGGAGGGAACTGGGGGAGGCCAGATTGCATCACCATGCGTAGGTTATAAAATCTGCCCCACCCCCACCCCGCGTCGCCCAGACATGCATGTGCAGATTTTAAAATCTGTCATGATTGTGCGCACGGGCATCATATTTTATAGCATGTGTGTGCCAGCACGTGCTTTATAAAATCGTCGCGTCCATGTGTGCACGCCGGGAACTGTGCGTGGACTTTTTAAAATTGACCCCTATGTGGGCAAAAAGATTTTGATTTGGATATATACATTAACTGCTGTTATGCATAGTTTCAGTTTTCTTTTACCTTTTCCAACTCAACATTTAATAACTTACTATATGTACCATTAAAAGTAATTTCCTCCTCTGAGTCATAGGTTGAGTATCACTGGGTTAAGCGCTCAAGCAGAATTTCTCTTTCAGAACTGAGAACACATTGCAGTAATCAATAGCATAATAGCCTTAAGAAGCATCATCAGACAATGTAATTCTGGGGCCGTGTCAAGATGGCACCCTGAACAGACGTGTGAGCTAGAGCTGCGTTCTCTCTCTAACAATTTTCCTTTGCTTATTTCTTTCCCCTTTCCAGTGCCAAGGGCAAGAGGAAGGGGGCAGTTAGAACTTATCCATTTCTCGGAGCATCCCGACAGACCACCATGCTGGAATTTTCACCCATCCTACCTTCGATCTCTGAGCTAGACTTGGCTGGTTTAGGGGCTGCCGGTCTGTTGACGGCTGAATTTTTGATCAGTCCAAAGGATTGATCCACACTGAGGTCCCCTGGTGTTGCCACTCGTGCGGGGGTTGAATCGCCGGAACATACCTAGAGTCCCGGTGCTGCTGCCGCATCATTGGTCAGTGTCTGTGTGCCTGGAGTAGGTGGTGGATTACAGTGGGATGATGCAGACATCCCAGCATTCCTGGGAGCCAGAAAAGCAAGTTGGAGGTGAGGAGCTTGATTACTTGGCTTCAGGTGGAGTTTCCTCAGCGCTTGAGATCTCGGGAGCCGGTTTACAGGGGTCCAAGCGGTTATTGCTTCTCTCCAAGACAGATCAGAGTTATCTAAGTCTGCTTTTGTGACACTAGATAGTTTATAGGCTGCTTTGGCTACCATTGAACAGTCTGTTTCTTTTTTGGTTACTATTACTTTGGAAATTCATTCTAAATTCTATAATCAAGATCAGCGTATTTCGTCCCATGAGACCAGTATTGCTAGCTTGAAGGCATATGTCTCAAATCAAGGAATTACAAGTTAAGCAAAAAGTGAATCTTACATCAGCTCCACAAAGGATTGAAAATTTGGAGAATTTTTCTATGAATTTAAATTTGCATTTATTAAACTTTCCTCAAACGCCTGTGCTCTCTCCTAGAGAGATGTTTAAATCCTCTACCCGTCGCCATCAGCTTGAACTGCCATGTCGGAACCCCGAAAATCTGCTTAACTTGACCATTTATGTCCATAACTAACTTCATGCAGAAATCGACATCAGTTGTGCCGGCAAAACTAGCAAAAAGAGAGACAAGGAAAAACCGCGTGGGCCGGAAACCAAGATGGCGGTGGCGGCAGAGGCCCAAAACGGAGAACACACTAATCTCTGTTCCCAGCTGCACCCGACCATAGCGGAAATTAAAGAAGCAGTGATCAATGCCTTAGACAGTAAACTTACAGTTATTTCTGAACAACTCTCATCTTCAAAGTATGTTTTTTGTTTGCATTAACAATATGCTTATCAGTTGACGGTGTAATTTGAGATCTTTTTGCTCTGTCTGCTCTTTACTTAAAGTCCGCTGAGTTACTTTAGTATTTAATGTAACCTCTCTATCAGATACCCTAACATTCCTGTTTTGTTAGTATCCTATAAAGATACATCATTCTGAACCATGTGCTTCTGAGCAACTGTCAGTTTTCCCCATTATCTAGTTTATAAGTTGCTCTATCTTCTTTTTAAAGGTTAGTCAAGCAGCCTGGTTCCATTCAGGTTAAGATGGAGGCCATCCCATTGGAATAGGCTCCTCATTCCCCAGAATGTTCCTCAGTTCCTAACAAATTTAAAACCCTCTTCCCTCCACCATCATCTCTTCCATGTATTGAAACTCTGGAGCTCAGCCTGCCTCTGAGGTGCTGCGCATGGAACAGAAAGCATTTCTGAGAATGCAACCTGAACGTTCTGGATTTCAGTTTCCTACTTAAGAGCCTAAATTTAGCCTCCAGAACCTTCCTACTGCACCATCCTATGTCATTAGTAACCACATGTACAGTGACAGTCTGTTCCTCCCAGCACGGTCTAAAATCTTATCTAGGTGGCGCGTGAGATCCATTACCTTTCCACCAGACAGGCAAGTTACCAAGCAATCCTCACACTTATCGGCCACTACCTATCTACATTTCTAATGATCGAATTACCCAATTTAACAGCCATTCAAACCCTTCCCTCCTGGGCACATAACCCTGGAAAAATATCCTTGGTGTGAGAGGATAAGGCACCACCTAGATCATATCTACAGGGTCTCTTTTTACCAAACCAAGGAGATGGTCTCCTGACAGGTGACCTTGCTTTTCCAAAGCAGCACAAGTGCTGCTTGACTGAAGTTGGGAATGCTCTATGTTCCTGAAGGTCTCCTCTATATACCTCTTTGCCTCATCTCCTCCAGGTCTGCCACTCTGGCCTCCAGAGATCAGGCTCGTTCTCTGAGAGCCAAGACCTCTTTGCACTGGGTGAACACATACAACACCTCACCAACAGGTTGATAGTCATACATTTGGTACTTGTTGCGAAAGACTAGCTAACCACTAACTCACTTCTGGACTTCTGTCTGCATCTTTGTTTTAATAAGTAGTTAAAGTTTTTAAAAGTTGAGTAAGGAGTAGTTGTGTTTCTCAATTTAAGGGATTTTAAATTTGTCTATTAAAATTTAAAGTTTTTACCTTGATAACTAGATAACAGTTTGTAAATGAGCAGCTAAACCACTAAAATTAGTTCATCACTGAAATTAGGGTTAATTGTATGAAATTCAAACTTACTGACTCCTATTTAGAAGATTTTTCTTTTTACAGAAAAAAAGCCTGGGAAGGGTTGGAGATGGGGTCCTGGGATGGGTGAGCCCAAAACTAGTGAATGATTTCCCCAGGAACCAGAATTCTCTCCTTTTCAGATGAAGTAAGTGATCTTTGTATAGTCACAGTTCTAATACAAAAAATACTAAATTTCACAAGCTTACAAACACATTAAATAAATTCCTTACTGTTCCTAGCTTGCTATTTAAGTCCAAACACAAACACATTAAGAGAAATCACTTACCTGTCCTAGCTTTTAAACAAGGCACACACACTGATTGATATACCACACAATTTCACTTCTTCCCAAACTTTTAAATCCCAGTATTACCCAAAAAGCAGTACTCGCTGATCATCTTCAGCCACCAGCAAAATCTGCTTTCAATATTCCCTCAGGATTTTAAAAAGCTTGCAATCCGCAATAGGACATTGCTTTCTAACCTGTGACTTTTTAATTTTCTCAGGAGTTTCTGAAGGGCACTTTGTTAAACGTCTTCTGAAAATACAAATACACTATACCCACCAACTCACCATTATCCATGTTTATTAATCCCTTCAAAAAATGTAGCAGATTGGTGATGCAAAATTTCCCTTGTGTAAATCCATGCTGGCTGTGTCTCATTAAACCAAGTCTTTCTCTGTGTTCTGTGATTTTGTTCTTTAGAGAGGTTTCCATGATTTTTTCCAGCACTGAAGTCACACTCATTGGTCTATAATTTCTCCAGATTACCCCTAGAGCCCTTTATAAAGATCAGGGTTATACTGGCCACCCTCCAATCTTTGGATACAATGAACGATTTTAATGATAGGTTATAAATTGCTAGTAATAGATCTGCAATTTAATTTTTTAGTTCTTTCAAAACTCTGAGGTGTCTATCATCTGATCCAGGCTATTTGCTATTCTTTCGTTTCTCAATCTGCCGCCTTATATCTTCCAGCTTCACCGTGATTTGTTTCAGTTCTTCTGAATCATCACTGTTTAATATCGTTTCTGGCACAAGTATCTTCCCAAATTCCTCTTCAGTAAACACAGAAGCAAAGAAGCCATTATTTTTTTTTGGCAATGGCCTAATCTTTCTCTCTGTTCCCTTTTAACCCCTCAATCATCTAATGGTCCAACCAATTCTCTCACAGGTTTCCTGCTTCTGATATATTTTTTTAAAGTTTTTATTATGAGTTTTTGCCTATTCGGACAGCTTATTTTCAAATTCTCTTTTAGTCTACTTTATCAATGTTTTACATCTAACTTGTCTATGCTTATGCTTTTTCCTATTTTCTTCAGATGGTTCTTTTTTCCAATTTTTGAAAAAAAGTTAATTTAGCTAAAATAAAACCTTTCGGCTCACCTTTTAACCATACTGGTATTTGACCTTTCTTTTATTCTTTTCCTAATATGTGGAATACATCTGGACTGGGCTTCCAAGATGGTACTTTTAAACAATGATCATGCATGATGAAACAGTTATGTAGAAATATATATAGAAAAGTAACACAAATGATAAAAGGGATGGAACAACTCCTTTTTTTTAAAAAAAAAAAAAAAAAAAAAAAAGGCTAACAGGTTGGGGAGAAGAGGAGACTGAAAGGGGATTTTTTTTTTAGAAGTTTATAAAATCATGAGTGGGGTGTAACAGGTAAATAAATGGTTATTTACACTAGGGGACACACCATGAAACTAACAGGTTTAAAACTAATCAGAGCATTTTTTTCATTCAGTATACAATCAAATTGTGGAATTTATTGCTGCAGGATGTGGTAAGGCATCTAGCTTAGCTGGATTTAAATGAGGTTTAGACAAATTCCTGGAAAAGAGAGTCCATAAATCATTATTAGCCAGATAGGCTCAGGAAAGTCATCACTCAACCCTGGAAGAAAGTAATAAGGAATTGATCTTGTGACCCAGATTGGTTACATAGTCACAAGATCTGGGCTCAATGGATCTTTGATCTGAATTAGCATGGCAGAGCTTATATTCTTATTTATTTCTCAATTTTTCTATGCCACACATACAGCGAACTGACCCAGGCAGTTTACAATATACAAAATAAAAATGTAAATAAAACAATACACATTATTTAAAACGATAAAATATCTCACCATAAAAATACTTGCCGGTACTAATTGTATTTATTTATTTTGTTCTTATGTTAAGAAAGTTAGGAAAAGAATGAAAGAAACCACAGATCTAACAAACAAGCTGGGTAATATTTTGACAAATCCATCAAACACTGCTACTACTCTCAAGTAACTTGCACCATCCAAAGAGTCCTTACTGTACCTGGCCATTTATCCCATCTCTCAGACCTTTATTCACTGCAATACATCCAGAGTCAGTTACTTCCAAGAATATGAAGGCCTCTTTCTCAAAGTCTAGGGAAGAAAATCTATATGTATAAATGCTTCTGTACTGAGAATTTCTAAGGATGGTGAAAATTGGTTCTTGCTCTGAATGTGCCCCTCAACAAGAAAATCAGAAGCTGAAATAAAGGGGGATCCAATTAGGAGTCAAAAACAGATTGGTGCTGTGTCACAATAAGTTAATCATGGCTTATCTATTCCAACAGTTAAAGAGTATCAGTACCAACCTCCCATCTATTAAATCCTGAGAGAATATCTGAGCTCTGCATCTGACAGAACATTTTACACACCGATGTGAGCAACCTCAGCATGCAGACAAGGAAAGATTTGTCAAAAATTGAAAAATGTGGTATGTATGATCAGACAATTCTCAGTAAGGTTAGCCATATGGATTGCTCTAATTTGGGCCTCTAGGTCTGTGAACTGTGAAAGACAAGAACTGATGAACCTTGGCATCAAAACATTCCCCTGGGAGTTTGAAACTCAGCATGGCAGAAATAAAATTGTACAGCTTGACTAATGAATTCACTATATAATAGGCAGCACTGCACATCCCTGTTTTAAAATCTTTTTGAAAAGGCTGCACAAACTTTGAGCAGCGATATTATGAGTTGGGTGTAGGAGTTTCATAGAAAATCACTATTACAAAAGCAAAACTGACGACCAAGGAAGCATTCACTTTGGTTTGTTAACACTACATTGCAGTAAATGGGGATAAAAAGAACAAGGAACACTCATTTTGGAGGCAAGATGTTTGCTCAAGGTGACTTCAGTTCTCCTTGAGAAAGGCATTTTTATGCAGAAATGTGGCTACATTTGGGACATTTTCTAAGAGCCTGGTCAGTTTGGTTTACTTGAATTTTATAAGGATGGTAAAGGCTTGCCAAATGTTGATTACTGCAATACTACCTCCGGAGCGCACTGTACTGTATCGGCCCGAGTGTAATTCTCTTGGTAGGTCAAGTAAATAAATAATAAGTTAGCAAGAAGATATCATAAATTTGTGATTCTAATTCTCTATCAAAGTCTCTTTTCTCAACTGAAAGCTCTTAGATTTACACTGAATTCCTTTTGTTCTCCAGTTCCTTTCTTTCGGAATCCCAGTAGATTAAATGTGGTCCAATCCTTTAACTCCCAATTTAATTCTTAAGTCTTCACACTGAAGGTGGTTGGAATGTATATGGTCCCAATATTTAATCAGAACTTAGTCCCAGATTTAATATCTTCCAAGAAATCCTTTAGATATCCTTTAACTCCTCAGACAGCACCAGAAGGGCACTTTACTCTCTTTCTTGATTCTGTTAACTCCTTAGGCAGTGCCTGCTGGACACTTCTCACCCCTTCATGTAAGATTTCCCTCAATAGCAGCAAAGTTCTTATCACATTACTGTTGAATCTTGTTTCTCCTGGTAGTGCACTTTACTGGGATCCCTTGCCTTAGATGGAACTTGTAATTCCTCTGTATCTTTCTGGATGAAAGACTTCCCTCTTCCAAAGTTTTAGTTTTCTGACTCCCCAGGTACAATGGGTTATCAGCTCCAAGTGGTAAAAATATTAGAATGAACCCAAAAAGTGGAAAATCAAGCAAGAAGCAGGAAGGGTGGAATAAAACTTTTGTACCTTGAAACAAGAGGAGATAATTCAAAAGACAGTTAATGCAAACATATTCCTCCTCTGTATCATGTCGCTAAAGGAGATACAGCACACTGCAGGTCTTCCTTACCCCAAATCCAGCCTCGAAATCAGGGACACCCCAATCCACTGTAACCAGGGGGATTGGCTCTCGCAGGGAATTCTCAAAGATTGTCTTAAAAGGATCCAAAAAAATCAAGGCTGGATAGTAAAGTCAACGGAAGGCTGACTCCTACATAGGGACTCTCCCTTACTCCTGTCCCATAAATTAGGAAAAAATTAATTAAAGCAGAAGACAGAGCAACCTGCTTCCTTGAAAGGGTAACTAAAAAATCCTTGAGGAAAGACTGTACTGTGAGATGATAAACAGCTAGGACACACCACCTGCATGTTCCCACGTGGGGCAACAAAACCCAGCTAACTCTGCACTGAAGTTCCTCAGTTAATTTGTACACTTCTTTAGTAAGGGGAAACCCAAGGTCCCTTACAGATTATTAATGCAAACCCGGGTAAAAGTACCGGCAGGGTTTGCACCGAGGCACCCAGTTTGGACTCATTACCAATATAAAGGTATATATAAAGTTATATATAAACGTGTGAAACCAATGCAAGCACGTAATATAATCTGAATAGTTCGACATCCAAACTACGTTATAATGACTACAATGACGATGTTAACACTCGCACGGATCTTTTAAACACTCTGTTAAACATCAAAACTTTGTAAACCGTTGTGATGGCAAAACCGAACTACGGTATATAAAACTCGATAAATAAATAAATAAATAAATAAATAAATAGCTTGATTGGTTGGTAAGAATTAGCGTGTGTATGAGAACCATCGGAGAGTGTGAGAGGGCTCCCAGAGTCCTTATGAGAACCAAGTGCACAGCACAGGGTGAGATGAAGCTGGCCAGAGCTCATCACTAACAAAAATCCATTTATATCTTTCTTTTGATTTCTTTTTATAATGTTTATTATGCTCATCTGGGTTTGAAGTTTTAAACCTTGCTTTTTGAACTAATATTTTGAAATATTTTTGCTTGAGAAGTCACTGAATGTCGATACTTCCTAAACAAGTATTACAGAGCTCAATTCAAAGGACTAAGTTACTTTGATGATGACTAAATAGGCGAGCGGTGGCTAGCACCAGCCCCTTCTGAGCCACAAACTGACCTAGTTTTCCAGATATTCACAATGAATATACAGGAGATATCTTTGTAAACAATGGAGGAATACATCTTATGCATATTCCCAGAGGATACTCTAAAAACCAGATTGGTTAATGGCTCTTAAGGATTAGAGTAGGCCACCCTTGAAATACGTGATGGGATACCATCATATAACATAATTAAGAGGCCTATGCATCATTTTTCACTACTATTGTTATTCGGGACATCTGGATCAGGCAAACAGGCAGTCCACAAGAGGAACCCAAAGTATACTTTAAAAAAGCAGCTTTCTTTAATGTGCGATCATTGTGTTTAGATATTTTTCTGTTAATACATGCACTCCGCTGTATATTATGCAATAAGACTTGTAAACACCAGGGATAAAAACCTGCAGAAACCCAGTATCACCAGATTTACCACCATCAAAATTACAAGCAGCATTGAGAACCTGTCAACACCTCTCTGGAAAAGTGAAGCAGACAGAACACTTTTCAAACTTTGCCATTTATTTGTGATTTTATGCTCCACCAACAATATTGAAACACTTGAGAAATTAAAATATATGTTTGATGGCTCTCCATGTGTTTTTGAAATGATGCTGGTTGTGCTTGCTTTAAAAAAGATACTGAAAATCTTCAATTCTGATTTGTACCGGAGGAGCGACAGAGCTTTGTATACAAGGAAAATGTGCTCGAAATTTGGGCCATCCTACTGTATAAGAATATACCCAAATTCATATTAGAGAAACTCTGAACCCTTCTGTGTTAGCACAATGGTGTTATTTTCTGTGACTGGTCACAATCGCCAACACGAGAGCAATTTTTAGTAGCACCTGTCTACATCACAAAAGCAGTCTCTGAGATACTCTGCACTCTTACTAGAATCTCCAGCCACAAATGTACCAGAGCCACTTCACAAAGGCAAGTTTGTTTACCTCTAAACAGGGCTCTCTATAGACAGCAGGATGAATCAGCCACGACACGTGGGTTTCAGCTTCCAGAGGTACTGAATGGATACATCTCTCAGAGCTCTGTAAAAATGTACTGAACATTTACGGTGGTTCCTACATGTGCTGCCTTATGAACCCCTCTTTCAATTTCAGACTTTAGCAAGCTTTAATGAGGTAGTTGATTCTATAGGGATGAGGGTGGGGATAAACACACTGCTAACTCATCCTGCTGTCTATAGAGAACCCTGTTTTCACTCGGCACACTATCAAGCTGTAGAATTTGTTGCCAGAGGACGTGATCAAGGCAACCAGCATAGTGGGGTTTAAAAGAGGTTTGGACAAATTCCTGGAGGAAAAATCCATAATACATTAGCCAGGTAGACAAAAGAAAGTGATTACTATTCCTGGGAGTAAACAACAGAAATTTGATCTACTTTATGGGATCTGCCAGGTACTTGCAACTTGAATTGACTATTGTCAGAGACAGGATGCTGGGTTCGATGGACATTGGTCTGACCCAGCATGGCAATTCTTAAAGTTCTTATATACTATAGTCATTGACAAGCAGGGCTAAATTAGCTATAACTTGCAAGGAGTCCTAAACTGAGGGTTGCACAGCAGTGCAATTGAATAAAGCAACCAGGCCCCACTGGTGCAGCATGGACTACTCAGTGAACAAGTACACTAAGCCCTTATTATTTTGACTCTAAAGAGCCTAATTGGGTTAGAAACTGCTTGAGTGGGAGATAAGAAAGGGTAGTGGCAAATGAAGTTCACTCCAAGGAGGTGGGTATTACTGGTGGGAGAGGAGCATTACTGGTGGTGGAGGAGAGGAGCTTTACTAGTGGTGCACCACAGGGATCAATCCTGGGACCGTTCTGTTCAACATTTTTGTTAGTGATATTGCGGAAGGATTGTTGGGAAGGGTTTACTTTTTCTGGATGATCCAAAATCTGCAACAGGGTAGATAGCCAGGAAAGTGTGGAAAACATGAGGAGGAATCTAGCAAAGCTCAAGGAATAGTCTAGAGTCTGGCAGTAAGATTTAATGCTTAAAAATTATGAGTCATGTATATGAGCAGCAAAATCCCAAAAGAGTGGTATAGTAACAAAGGCAAAATTCTTCTAAGCACGAAAGAAAAGCGGGAACTGAGAATGATTGTATCGGATGATTTTAAGATGGCTAAACTGGTGGATAAGGCAATGTCAAAAGCCAAAAGAATACTTGGTTGCATAGGGAGAGGAATGATCAGCAGAAAAGGAGGTGGCAATATTGGTGGACTTGATGAAACTAACCCATACTCTTAAAGATCTTCACACTATTAGTGGTTGTTTAACACACATAACAGTTTCAATAGCTTGCTCTTGTTACAGCCAACCATGTGAAAACATTGGTTTTTGTTCTTCTCTAATTTCCCGACTTTTCTTGTTTTTAAAATTAGTATAGTTATGTTAAAGAATTAGGGATTATAAATACATATTGTATTTTTTTTCCATCTATTACTTTACTTTGTTTATTTATATTTTATTGGTTTTGTTTTATTGTGTAGTTTCGTTTAGTTATTTTCTTTATTCTTTTATATTGGAAGTTGTGAACCGTCTTGGTCATACTGTGAAAGTCGGTATAGAAAATGTTTTAAATAAATAAATAAAATAAATAAGTAAGTCCCTGGTGAGACCTCATTTTGGTACAGTTCTGGAAACCGCATCTTCGAAAGGATATAAACAGGATGAAGTCAGCCCAGAGAGTGGTTACTAACATGAACAATGGTATTGTTCGAAAGCATATGGGGATAGACTTAAAGGTCTAAACAGATATACCTTTGAGGAAAGGCAGGACAGGGAGATATGATAGAGACATTTAAATACTTCCAAGGTTTCAATGCACAGGAGGCAGGCCTCTTTCACTGTAAAGGAATCTATTAAACAAGGGTTCATGGGATAAGGGTGAAAGCAGAAGTAATCTAAAGAAATATTTCTTTACAGTGAGGATAGTGGGTGCATAGAATAACCTTTCTGTGGAGGTGCTAGAGACAAGGACATTATCTAAATTCAAGAAAGCATAAGATAAACACAGAGGATCTCTGAATGAGTAGTAAGGATTATAAAGCTAAATAGTTGATGTGGATGGGCAGCCTAGATAGGCTGTATGGTCTTTTTCTGCCATCACCTTTCTAAGTTTCTAAATTGCACAAAACTGATTATCCAAAACTACTGTCATTCCTTGACATGCTGTCCAGAAAGTAGTGGGATGTGAAGGGTTGCACATACAACCAGTTGTAGCTTTGCAAATGTCTTACATTCACCACTGAAATCACCATGACTCTCACTTGACAGAGTCTGAAATCTATAAGCCAGCCAATGCAGAATACTGCGCAATATAGTCCACTATCCAAATTGATAGAGTTCTTTTGGTGACTGCTACTCTTAATCTATTTGGATCAAAGACAACAGACAACTGAAAAGTCATTTGATGAGGCTGCTTCCTTTTCAAACAGTAGGCCAAGGCCCTCTTACAGTCCAGTGAATGAAAAACCTTCTCATCTTCAGGAGTATGTGTCCTTGGAAAGAAAGTAGGAAGAACAATGGCTTGATTTATGTGAAAAGTAGTTATCACTTTAATAGGAACTTAGGATGAGGGCAAAGGATCACCCTTACTGCGAAAGAACCAGAGATAAGGCGAGCAAGTACACCCAAGCCTGTAACTCACTGATTTGTTGAGCAGACATGATTGACCATTCGAAATATCACCTTCTATGTGAGCAGGTGACTCTAAAAGGAGTAGACTCCAAAGGTAAAATGAAGGCTTCATAAAGTTGGTCAGAATAACACTAAGGTCTCAAGACTCCAGAGGCTTAGAGTACCACAATCATTTCATAAATCTGGATACCAAAGGATGAGTAGAAATTGGAGCACCTTCCACCTGTTGCTGGTAAGCCACAATGGCATGAATGTGAACTTTTCTGATGAAGAAAGGGAAAACAAGTAGCAAAGCAAGTCCTGTGGGGGCTTCCTACAAACAGTTTCAGAGATTCAGATTAGCACCAGGCCGAAAATTCATTTAAAGCTATAAGCCTTCATTGAGGGCTTTCTGGCTGAGATCAGGATATCGTCCACTTCTTTAGGAAGAAGCAAAGAAGATTCTACTGTGTGATCAGCCGCCATATAATAAGGGCTAGAGAAGGCAGATTTGGACTGCAGAAATAACTGTCCTCCAGAAAGATGAGAGATGGGGACATGCCCAATGAAATTAGAGACTGTTCAGAGATAGGAAAAACCTATCTGTCTTGGTTATGCTGGAGCAATGAGAATAATTCTTACACAATATTTAAGCATTTTCTGGATTATCCTTGCAATTAACAGGATTGGCGAACAGGCCATTTGCTGCTGTGCCGGAGCACGCAACTTGCTCCTGCTCCTTTGCAGGAGCAAGAGGTAAATTAAAAAAATTAGGGGTAGCTAGGATAGGGGGAGGGTAGAATAGGTGAAGGGAAAGGGAGGTTAGGGTAGGGTGTTGAAAACTGGGGAAGGCCCCAATGCGTCGCCGCCTCTTTGCAAAATTATACCCCCCCTTGTGCGCGCCGACCTGGAATTTTATAACACACGTGCGCCAGCGCGTATTATAAAATCGCGCGTCCATGTGTGCTCACCGGATAGCACACGCACATGGACGTGGGCAAGTACTTTTTGAAAATCTACCCCATAGCTTATATCCCGGAGATATTTTATGGTTCAACCTTTTTTTTTTATTATTATTCATCAACAAAATTGTACACAGGAAGAGAAATGAAAGAAAAATATCAGATATGAAGGCAATGAGGATTTCCCCTCCTTATTCTCATATAATAACCAAACAACTAACACAGGAGCGCTATGACAACAAACCAGTTTCAGAGAGGAGGGGAGGTCAAGTAAGCAGTGAAAAAGAAGAGCAGAACATAGCAAACAAATTCTTGGCAAATTCTTAAGATGCTCCTCTGCAATTCTCCTGAAAGACTTGGAACTGTATCTAAAACAATGCCTTAAATGAGCCCTTTTCCATGACACCTAATTGGTCCATATTGGCTATGAAGTCCTAAAATCCATGTCACACATGAATCAGATTCCTATCCCTATGGGGTAAATTTGTGACTGTGCAGAACATGTCCGTTTCCAGAGATCCCTGGAAATTAGAATGGATCTGTTCTTAAAAAAAAAAAAAAGTTTCATTCTAACCACTGGTTTTAATTGGGCAATGTTCCTTATAATGTAAGCTTTCTCTTATATAACAGGGTAGATATAATTTTTTTTTCACCCATTTAAGTCCTGCTTCAATCAAGATTCTACTCAGGGAGCTGAAGCATGGCTTCTGTTATACACTGCGAAGAGTATACACACAGTTTCTGTTACTCTCACTACTCCTTCCAATACACAGAACATCTAGCCCTTCACAGATTCCCTCAGCCTTGATTTTTAGACATTTTTTAAAGAAGTGCTGAAAAATGTCTTATGCAAACATTGATTTCCATCTGTGTCCTTTTCAATGTACACATATAACTTTCAAAAACATTAAGTTCTGCGGCATCAAAAATATAAGTGCACATATTGACTATATCAGCTGCAGCAAGGTGGCAATTGTCCCCATAACATAGTCACATAGGTATTTTCTCTATGCTGTGGAACTTACATGGGTACACTAAACAGCAATGGAAAGATACACACTAAGTTGAAAAAGAGAACAGGGAATGAAGTTGGCAAGGACATACATTCACATAACTGATTTCATAAACATACGCCGCCTCTTCCATACATATACACACACTCCCTTTCTGATATAAAGATCAACACATACATCCCCACCTATATTTCACACACATACAAACAGCATCTTCATCACCAACACACATCCAAATAAATTCAAGCTTTCTCTCAAATATACACACACAAAACAATTTCACACACAGCCACACACATATATACATATAGGCACTTATACTGAGTGGTCCCTGCCCTCTCTCACAATGAACTGCTTACAACTCTTGCTTCTCCCCTCACGTGCACGCAAACTTTTCTCTTTTTCTCATACACACTCAAAAGCAAAGCTTGATTCTTGCTTGCATAGACAAATACAGCCTCCCGCATGTCTCTCACATTTTGGAAATTTGTGCTTGATGTAAAGAATGCCTTTGGAAATTATGTGCACTCCATGGAGTACACCTTTCTGTTTCTAGTTGACCCTATTGGGAACCACTCCTTGAGAGCATTCAGTCCTGTGGTTTTCTTTTCTCTGACTTCAGTTATTCAGGCTAAATAAATGCCACACTTACAGGCAATAAGGAATGCACATGCTCAAAATTCATACCAAGTGGAAACAGGTTTTCTTCCCCTCCTCCCCCTTCCTGAACACGAATTTCAGACTAGCAAATTGTGAACTAACTTATATTGTACTGCTGTAAGTCTTCCTTTGCTGGCAAGGACAGAGCAGTCTATTATCCACAACGAGGTGAGCAATCTATCACCAATGCTATGCTGCAGCTCACAGTCCATTTGGGGCTAATACGGACAGAAAAATAAAGGGGATGGGGGGCATTTGGACTGGTAGATTTCTCCTACTAATTTGGGCTTCCAATTCAATCATAACTAGCTAGGGCTACATTAAGGGGGAGGCCAGCCAAACCATTGCCTGAGGCACCAACCTGTAAGAGGTGCTAAATTCATAGAAACATCATAAAAAGACTATATGGACCATCTAATTGGCTTGACAGGGCATCAAATTATTGGCCTGCCCAGGGCACCCAGATGTCAGTACAATCCTGGACCTAGCCCCTGTTTACTATTGTGCTAAGGTACCATAAGCCTTCATTCACAACTACTCAAGTTTATTTACCCTATTCACTTCTCAATTTACTTAGTTCAGTCATTGCAGTAAATACTGTTGACTGGACCACAGATAAATTGCACTTTAAAAGGATTACATTCAGGGTCTGCCTACTGTCACTGAGCCAAACCCAGAAAAATACATTTCAGCCTACATGTTACCTTGAATTCTGTGGTTTCTAGTTAACTCCAGTTTAAAGTGCAACCTTTTGTTAAATCAAAGTCCAGTGATGCTAAAGCGTTTTATAAGAAGCCTCCCTGCTTCCACAGTAGCTGTCTGACATGCCTATGTACAGTAGAACTGGCCTAATCTAAGCTATGGGTAGCAACACAAACACTGAATATGACAACTGATGAAAACTATAAGATACATCTGGTCCACTCACTTTCCCTTTCAGCAATGTCACAGACCCTACTCGATCTTTAGCTTTACCCCTTCACTTCTCCAGAGCTAAGGATCTTCAAAGCTTGCCCCTTAACTTCGTGAAATCCAATACTGTTTTGCTTCCACTATCTCCACCAGGAAACTATTATATATGTTCACAGTTTCTGGGAAGAAATACATTCTTACCTGATAATACTCTTCTATTCTCATAGTGACATAGTAAATGACGACAGATGAAGATCAAAATGGCCCACCTAATCTGCCCAGTAGCATTGTATTAGCATCTACCCAAAGTAGATCAAATTCCCACATGATACCCAACCCCTACTTCCATTGTGTCCCCTTTAGGGTAGGGCTTCCCAAATTGTGGGTTAAGACCCCAAATGGGGTAACAAAACCTTCAGCTAGGGTCTCAAGTGCCTCAAACAGCAGCAGTGTTCAGGCCCATCAGCTGCATTAGAAATGGAAATCAGCATGGGGCCTGTAAGCCAGAACAAACAATGGCCCTGAATTTACTGGAATTTCTATGGTAACAGGAAGACCTACGCGAGGAGAGATCAGGGCCTGTGAGTTTTCGTTGACTTACAGGACCCGTGCTGACTTTCATTTCTAATGCTGCTGACACTTGCAGGTCACAGTCAAGCTTGGGACCAGCCATAAGATGGAAGAGCTGAATGTGCATGGGCTATTAGAGATTGCATCTTCTCCTTTCTCCTCACATACCACTTAACCTACTCAAGAGAAAATTTTGCCCTACCATCCAGCCTGCTCTCTCTTCCCACCAGTTGTCATTCACTTATGATCTGCAGTCCAAAAGAAAATGTTTCTGCTGACCCTGGCCAGGGAAAGGTTTGGATCAGCTGGAGAGGGATTGGCTATGGAGGTATTAGAGTGGTAATGACAGAAGATCAACTGAGGGATGGATGTAAGAGAGGAGCTGGGGATGAGATGGTATCAGCAGAGGGAAGTGAGAGAAAAGTTGGAGGAGAAGAGGTGAGACTGGGGGGGTGAGAGGGAAGGGAAGAAAGGATCAATTTGAGTTATAAAACTGGCTTGGAGGTAAGAGAGGATCAGCTGGGGTCATACAAAAAGAGTTGCTTTTCTTTTATAGATTGTTTTTTGGGGAAAAGTTCAGATTTCTCACAGCTTTTATCCAAAAGGACTGAGTAGTCCTGTCCTCAAGTGAAACCCACCTAATCCTCTTTCTAGAACCCAACACCTATTTTCTTATAGACTTTTAAGAGATCTCACTACTTGCAATTTTGCTCACTTAATGAAAACTGTTACTTCCTCAATTAATCCCACTCATAACGCATCTGATTTAGTTTTTCCCAATCATGGTTTCAGTGTTTTAATTCAAAGCCTCTTATTTGTTTTTGTGTTGTTTTTTTGAAGTGTGTTGTCAGTCAACACACTTCAAAAAGTTACTCAACGCACAATTAAACTCTGGAATTTGTTGCCAGAGGATGTGGTTAGTGCAGTTAGTATAGCTGTGTTTAAAAAAGGATTGGATAAGTTCTTGGAGGAGAAGTCCATTACCTGTTATTAAGTTCACTTAGAGAATAGCCACTGCCATTAGCCATGGTAACATGGAATAGACTTAGTTTTTGGGTACTTGCCAGGTTCTTATGGCCTGGATTGGCCACTGTTGGAAACAGGATGCTGGGCTTGATGGACCCTTGGTCTGACCCAGTATGGCATGTTCTTATGTTCTTAGTCTATTTTGACTAGCTTGTAAGCTCCAAAGAGTCTGTATTGTTTACATCTGGTATGCACTATACAAATGAATAAAAATAATAATATACAAGTTATATTTTAAGAGGATGAAATTCAAGGATGGCCCAGTGGCTCATAGTCAATGTTGTGTACGCCCATGTGGAAAATCCAGGTGGAATTCCCAGACCCAGTTTTCGCTACCTGAGACAGCTGGAGCTAAGAAGTTATATCCATTGCTCAATAGTGACACCTACTGGCTAAACCTAGGGTGCATGTGAACCAGGTTACAAAGCATATCTTAGTCTGTGGCTCTTGGCCAAGGACCATCAATACAATGACTGTCCTCAAGAAGTTTATAAAAACAGAAGAAATACCAAAGGTAGTGGTGTTTGAAGGTTCATGGCACCATCACCTATTAGAATTTATATTATATATGCACACACACACATAATAACTAATAGAATTTAGGCAATGTAAATGTAAGTGTAAAGTGCTCACTAAGTACATAAAAAAAAAACTCCCAGTAAGGAGTTGGGATTAAACTGGAAACAAGTTCTTTATGACAGATTGTCCGTAGGCTGAATCTTGTCATCCTTTTTTGTCCAAACAGTAATGAGCTGCAAAGATGTGAAGAGAACTCCATGTTGCTGCTTTACATCTGTCAAGAATTGGCACTGAACGATAGTGTGCTACTGAGGTTGACATTGCTCTTACTGATGCGCCTTTACTCGCCCTTGGAGAGGAAGGCCTGCTTTGTCATAGCAAAACTGTATGCAATCTGCTAGCCAATTGGAAAGAGTATGTTTACCCACTGCTTTTCCCGGATTGTTTGGATCATAAGATACAAAGAGTTGAGTGGATTTCCTGTGGACTGCAGTGCGGTCTAAGTAAAATGCTAGCACACACTTACAGTCCAAGGTATGTAAGGCCCATTCTCCTTGGTGAGAATGAAATCTTGGAAAGAATGTGGGTAAAACTATGGATTGGTTCAAATGGAATTCTGTAACTACCTTGGGGAGGAATTTTGGATGTGTACGGAGAACCACTCTGTCACGTAGGAATTTTGTATAGGGTGAGTACGTGACAAGTGCTTGTAACTCACTAACCCTTCTAGCCGAAATAATGGCTATGAGGAAGATAGTCTTCCATGTGAGAAATTTAGGATCACAGGAAGTCATGGGTTCAGAACGCATGAGTCTTGTTAAGACCAGATTTAGGTCCCATTCTGTGACTGGTGTCTTAATTGGTGGTTTAAGTTGAGTTAAACCTCTCATAAATCTACTGACAAGAGTTGTATGGATATTGGTGCATCTCCCATCTTGTTATGGTAAGCTGAGATTGCACTTAAATATATTCTTACAGTTGAGATCTGGAGACCAGAATCTGAAAGATGGCATAAATAGTCTAGTAGAGAAGTTGTGGGGCAGGAAAAAGGGTCAATGTTCTTTTGTGTGCACCACAAAGGAAACCTTTTCCATTTTGAAGAATAGTTCTTTCATGTTGAAGGTTTACGTGAAGCTATAAGCACTTGAGAGACATTGGATGAAAGACTGAGTGGTTGTAAGATCAAGCTTTCAACATCCATTCTGTCCAGGATTGGGATTTATTTATTTATTTATTTTATTTAGCAGTTTTTTATACCGACCTTCATAGTAGATAACCATATCCGATCGGTTTACATTTTAACAAAGGGTAAAACTGAGGTAACAATTCTGGTAAATAATAGATAACAAAGGAAAAGGAATAAGTCAAAGTTACAATCAACAAGGTATGGAAAACTTGGAGGCTTAAAGACAAGCTGGAAGGAAGATAGAGGCAGGTAGAATAAATATAACATGATACGAATAATTTAACGGGTTAGAGCATATGCTTTAACCAGGAAATGCCAGTGGCCATTGTTCAGGAGGAAGGTTGGGATGGCGCATTGTTCAGGATTGAAGGTTGGGATGGCGCATTGTTCAGGATTGAAGGTTGGGATGGCGCAACCGACCCTGATCCTGAGTTATGAGAGTGGGAGCTACACCCAGGCGAATTGGTTCTCTGATCGAGAGGTCTAGAAGTGTGGGAAACCATACTTGGTTGGGATGGCGCATTGTTCAGGATTGAAGGTTGGGATGGCGCATTGTTCAGGATTGAAGGTTGGGATGGCGCAACCGACCCTGATCCTGAGTTATGAGAGTGGGAGCTACACCCAGGCGAATTGGTTCTCTGATCGAGAGGTCTAGAAGTGTGGGAAACCATACTTGTCGAGGCCAATATGGGGCTATGAGTATCATGGACCCCTTGTCCTGTTGTAGCTTCACTAGAGTTCTGGTTATGAGCGGTATCGGAGAATATGCGTATAGAAGGCCTGAGTTTCAAGGGCGAGCAAAGGTGTCCTTGGCTGGCTGGTGTTTCTGTCTGTGCAGAGCTCAGAAGTTGTCCACTTTGTGATTCAGGTGTGAATCAAAAATGTCTAATGTTGGTTGCCCCCAACGTTGAAATATCCTGGTCGCTACTAAGGGATCCAGGGACCACTCATGTGGTTGGAACTGACGACTGGGTTGATCTGCCACTACGTTGTGAATGCCTGCCAGATAAGTGGCCCGGAGAAACATTGAGTGTGTTAGAGCCCAGCCCCAAATCTGTGCGACTTCGACAAAGGAGATACGAGCCCGTACCTCCTTGTTTGTTCAGGTACCACATGGCTACTGTGTTGTACGTTTGAATTAGAACAATCTTGTGTGAAAGGCAGTCCTTTAACACATGCACAGCATAACGTATAGCTCAAAAGACTAGGACATTGATTTGAAATGTTGCTTCGAGTTTTGTCCAAGAACCTTGGGTTTGGAGATTGTCTATGTGAGCTCTCCAACCTAAGGTGGATGCATCTGTAGTTAAAGTTATCTGTGGGCTGGTTGTTGGAAGGGCAGGCCCTTGCGCAAGTTGTCCTTGTTCGCCCACCAAAGTAGAGATGAGCGCAGCTGGTGGGCTACTTGAATTGGAGAAGACAGTAATTGAATGGCTTGGATCCATTGTAATCTTAAGAGTCCATTGGGTTATTCTCATGGCTAATCTTGCCATAGGAGTGACATGAACTGTGGAGGCCATGTGACCTAGTAAGGTCAGAAACTGATGAGCTGTTGCTTGTTTCTGTGAGTGTAGCGAGTTTGCCAATAGTGCAAGTCTCTCTGCCCGATTGTCGGGTAGAAAGGCTTTTGAGAGGATGGTGTTCAATTCTGCTCCAATGAATTGAAGCAGATGAGACGGAATGAGATGGGACTTTTGATAATTGATGAGAAATCCCATAGAGTGAAGTAGAGCAATTGTTTGATTGAGAGAAGTTATTGCTCCTTGTTGAGATTGACTCCTGATTAGCCAGTCGTCCAGATAAGGGAAGACGTGGGCACTTTCCATGTAAAAGTGTGCTGCTATTACTACCAGGCATTTTGTGAATACTCTGGGAGCTGAAGCGAGTCCGAATGGTAGTACTCTGTACTGGAAATGTTGATGACCCACCAGGAAGCGCAGATGAAATTTAATGTGGACAAGTGCAAGGTGTTGCATATAGAGAAAAATAACCCTTGCTGCAGTTACACGATGTTAGGTTCCATATTAGGAGCTACCACCCAGGAAAAAGATCTAGGCATCATAGTGGATAATACTTTAAAATCGTCGGCTCAGTGTGCTGCAGCACTCAAAAAAGTAAATAGAATGTTAAGAATTATTAGGAAGGGAATGGTTAATAGAACGAAAAATGTCATAATGCCTCTATAAATCGCTCCATGGTGAGACCGCACCTTGAATACTGTGTACAATTCTGGTCGCCTCATCTCAAAAAAGATATAGTTGCGATGGAGAAGGTACAGAGAAGGGCAACCAAAATGATAAAGGGGATGGAACAGCTCCCCAATGAGGAAAGGCTGAAGAGGTTAGGGCTGTTCAGCTTGGAGAAGAGATGGCTGAGGGGGGATATGATAGAGGTCTTTAAGATCATGAGAGGTCTTGAACGAGTAGATGTGACTCGGTTATTTACACTTTCAAATAATAGAAGGACTAGGGGGCATTCCATGAAGTTAGCAAGTAGCACATTTAAGACTAATCGGAGAAAATTCTTTTTCACTCAATGCACAATAAAGCTCTGGAATTTGTTGCCAGAGGATGTGGTTAGTGCAGTTAGTGTAGCTGGGTTCAAAAAAGGTTTGGATAAGTTCTTGGAGGAGAAGTCCATTAATGGCTAGTAATCAATTTTACTTAGGGAATAGCCACTGCTATTAATTGCATCAGTAGCATGGGATCTTCTTAGTGTTTGGGTAATTGCCAGGTTCTTGTGGCCTGGTTTTGGTCTCTGTTGGAAACAGGATGCTGGGCTTGATGGACCCTTGGTCTGACCCAGCATGGCAATTTCTTATGTTCTTATGAGGAGGGAATATTGGAATGTGAGTTTAAGCGTCTTGTAGATCCAGAGAACAAAGCCAATCTCCTGTCTGAAGAAGTGGAAGCATGGTACCTAGAGAAACCATCCTGAACTTTTCTTTCTTCAGAAATTTGTCTAGGTCTAGGATGGGACGTAGGCCTCCAGTTTTCTTTGGAATGAGGAAATAACGGGAGTAGAATCCTCTGCCCTGCTGAGTCTGGGGCTCCGGTTCTACAGCCCTGGCTCTCAGAAGGGTGGATAATTCTGCTTGTAGATGAATTATGTGATTTTCGCTTAATGGAAGAGGTTTTGGAGGAGAATCTCTTGGAATTGAGACAAAATTGAGTTGGTATCCTCGAGATATTATGGAGAGTACCTATTGGTCTGTTATTTGTTTCCAATGGTTGTAAAAGGAGGAAACTCGGCCTCCTACTGGTAGCTCCAGTTGTGGGTTGTGGAGATGGCTTTGGTCTCTGGTGATGGCCTCAAAAGCCTGCAGTCGGTCCCGTCTGCGGTGGAGGCCGAGGTCTAGCAGCTCTAGGTTGCCTGGGCTGAGATCTTTGCTGCAGACGTGAAGATCTGCCCCTTGATGTTGGAGGGTAGTAATGCCTCTGCCTGTAGAAAGGGCGTCGAGATTCCTTCCTAGGAGGGCAGCAAGATGAAGATGCAGCAGAGTCCTGCGGAACTGACGACAATTGACACAGGGTTTCTGTATGTTCCTTTAACTGGGCTACAGCATCTTGCACCTTAGAGCCAAAGAGGTTGTCCCCCACGCATGGCAAATCAACCAATTTTTCTTGGACCTCAGGCCTGAGGTCCAAGGCCTTAAGCCATGCCCAGTGACGTGCACTTATGCCGGAGGCCGCTACTGTGGAGGCAGTTTCAAAATTGTCATAAGCAGCCTGGACTTCATGCTTGCCAGCTTCGAGCCCTTTATGCATTATTGTTTGAGCTGCTTCTTGATACTGCTGTGGTAATGAAGTTGAGAGATCTTGCATCTGTTACCACAGGTTTCTCTGGTATTGCATCATATATAACTGAAATGATGCAGTCCTTGTATTTAACATGGCCCCTTGATAGATTTTCCTGCCCAAGTAGTCCAGGAATCTGTGATCCTTGCCTGGGGGAGTGGAGGAATAAGGCCTTATTCATTTAGACTTCTTTTGTGCAAACTCCACAACAACTGATTGATGTGGCAGTTGCAATTTCTGGTATCCGGGGCAGATTGTACCAAATAAGTGGTGTCCACTCTCTTATTTATGGATGGCACTGAGAATGGATGCTCCCAGTGTCTGTGCTGTGAATCTAGGAGAACTTTGTGGACAGGTATAGCCAAGACTTCTTTTGGAGGGTCCACGAATTGAAGGAATTCCAGTGTTTGCTGTCTTGTGTCCTCCTCTGATACCAAAGTGAAAGGTATGATGTCTGCCATATCCTTAACAAAATTTATAAAGGATAAATCCTCTGGTGGAGATTTCTTTCTGTCTTCTGGAGGAGAAGGATCATATATATAAACCCTTCAGAAGAAGTATCTGTATGTCTATCATCCCAGGAATCGTCAGGGTCGTCTTGACGTGGAGACATGGGAGAAAACCTTGGTGGTCGAGAAAGCCCTGAAGGACCTGGCTGTGGATCATCGAATGGTAGCCGTCCAGGGACATCTTCTTGTGGCTTGGTTGGAACCGATGGTAGAGCACAGACTATTGTATCGAATCTGTTCATCAACAGTTGGAACAGTGCTAATTAGAGCTGTCCTGGAGCCCCAGGTGGCATCGGTATCAATGGAATTGGTTCCGGTATTGGGCTGGGTATCGGTGATGGTATTGGCATCGACAACGATGGCCACCTCGATATCAGTGCAGACTTTGGTGTTGGTACAGACCTCGGTGCAGGCTCTGGCATCGGCGGGAGCGCCGGCATCAGTGTAGGCACCGCACCGGTATCGACGTCGGCGAAGGCATCGATGGTTGCTGGTCCTTTAATGCTTGGAGCACCGCTTGACTGATAAAATCCGTCAATTCCTCCGTGGTAGCTGGCGCATGCAGAGCAGCTACCCGTGGTGGCGGTGGAGGTGTTAATGGTCCTTCCACAATGTCTTGTGGAGGTTCAATGATCGGTGCCTCGATGACCGGTGAAGGCCTCGGCGTCGCAGGCCTCGGTATTTCTTTGAGTCGATTCCTCTGAGGAGAGAAGCGCCTCCGGGATCGATGGATGTCCGTGCCGATGCTTTGGTCGATGTTCCGCCACTGACCTCGTCGATGCTACGGATGGGGTCAGCGAGGAACGATCCCCTGAGCTTTCCAGACGACGCTTTTTAAGAATTAAACGCTTGGAGGCTCCGGCCGGAGATGACTGCGTAATCGTCGACGGGGAAGGCAAAAGTTGTAAATGGAATAAATGCTCCATCTTTTCTTGGCGGGCATTTCTATCCTTCGCGGTCATTTCAGCATACTTGGGACAGGTTGTTACGTCGTGTGTTTGACCAAAGCAAAGGACTCCATTACAGATCCACACTCGAGGTGTGGATCTGTAATGGTCATAGTCCGACTACAGTTGGGACATTTTTTAAATCCCGTGGCCATATTTTCATCGACAGCCGTCGATGAAAATGAGAGAAAAATGAGAGAAAAAATTATTTTTACTCCAAAGAGTAAGAAAGAGACTAAATTTACTCACCAGCCAGTGGTAACACGAGAGACCCTGATATGGGAGAGAATAAATGCTTTTAAATCTGATTTTTTGGTCAGACAAACTGTGAGAAAACTCACACAGGCTCCTGCTCCGTGATGCCAACAGCAGCGCGGAAAAACGAAGACTGAAGGGAGACCCCTGTGGCTGAGAATATCATTTATTTATTTATTTAAGGCTTTTCTATACCGAATTTCCTGATGCAGATCAAATCAACTCGGTTTACATCGAACAAAAGTTTTAACAATAACGTAGCCAATAAACATGCTGGGCATGCTCAGTGGGCTCAGAGTGCCAGTCAAAAGTTTCTAGAAACTTTGACAAAAAGTTTTCCGCAATAGGGCTCCATCAATGATGTCACCCATATGTGAGGACTAGCATCCTGCTTGTCCTGGGATAACATCATTGATACATTTGAGTTTCACACCTCACTGGTTGAGTGTCAGTTACTTAAGCTAGGAATTATTTTCTCATTGATATAAAACTCGATGTGATTTAGAATTGTGCTCTTTTTAAACATGCTCATTTATTATATTTCACTGTTTGGAATATGTTAATAAAGAAATCTTTTAATTTTGTAATATTACCTATATACTTAATATATTAGTGCTTTTCTTCCCTTACCAGGAGTTTTTTTGGTATATAGTTAAGAATAAAAAAAAAATGTGAAAAACAGATAACACCAGAAGAAGAAATATTAGTGCTAAGAGACAGGCAACTTGATCTATTGAAGAATTTAGCAAACACTCCAAGATAATCAATTCAGTATGGATCCTTTTGGGTTTTTGGGAGCAGGATTCATGGGTAAATTTACCAACAAACTTTATTTAACCATGATTTAAGATGACCTGATCAACTCAAGAGCAAACTAAAGTCACCAACAAAACCAAATGTATCATTCAGTTACTACTAGTTATAAAAGGAAAGCTTGAGTCAGTTGGGTTATTACAACTTTGCTTTGCGTGTTATAAGGAGAAGAGAGTTTGTTACTCACTCATAGAAATTGGATTTGGAGATGGACAGGAAAGTGCAATCTCGATTGGCTTTGATGGTGAAAATGAGAGGCTCTCCTGTCAGGACAGCCAACTGGCCCACCAGCTCCCCTGGATGGGTAATGAAGAGACTGGTCTCCTCTTCCCTGTCAATTCTCCGCTGATAGACATGAAGAAAACCTGAGATCACAAAACAGATACTGACATCCTGTAGAGAATAAAGATAATGTTTTACTGGTCATTACACTTTGAGTTGTACTTTGATACAAGAAATATAAATTAGCATTATATTTACAAAAAAAACCCACCTAACAATAAAACTGTACACTTAATTAATAAGGAAAAGTTCATAGTCCGCCCATGAAACTTTGCTTCTTGGTTGTGTATCAACTTTATTTTATATAGTTTTTTTTTGTTTTGTTTCTTTTTTTTTTTTCTTTTATTTAAAAGGACAGTGAATGAATTGTGTAGTTTTTGGAATACTAAATCACAAATAGTCAGGACAGCTCATTTCCCATTGGATTTCCCTGCAAGCAAGTCATATCTCTTAGCAATCTCAATTTACCCAATCATAATCCAATAATAAAATCACATTCTTCTTTTCATTTTGAAAATTTCATGCAATCTATGTGTTAAACATTCGCCTCCAGACCATCTTTATGGCTGCAGGTATAAGTCCAACATATTAAACTATAACATGCACTGCATTCTTGTTTGAATGACAATAAAGCAAGTTTGCTCACTTGTTAACAGGGCTCTCTGGAGACAGCAGGATTAATTAGCCAAACCTGTAGGTGATATCATCTGACAGCACTGATAAACACCCAGCTTTCAGAGCTCAGTAAAGACTTTACTGAGCACACACTAGAGTTCCCATACATTGTCATGTGGGCTCCTCAGGTTCTTCTAGAGTTTAAGATTTAGAGAAGTAGTCGACTCTCCAGAAAAGCAGGCATGTATTAAGTAGGTTTGTGTATCCTATTATCTATGGAGAACCCTGTTTACAAGTAAGTAAATTTGCTTTTCCATTAAAAACAGGCATGAATCAGTCATAACATATAGGGAGCCCCAAGCTGAGGGTTGCATAGCAGAGCAATTACTTAAGACCTGCACCATCAACCAACTGTTTCTATCACTGCAACTAACATCTCAGCCCCTTCTCACGGTATCAAGCAATCCTCTGGAGCTGTCTACGATCTTTCTGGCCCCTGGTGACACCCAGGAGGGTGCCGAGGCATACATGCATAAAGGAACATAACAAAAGAGCTCCTGTGTGTGCTCCTTCGTGGGGCCTCTGTACAATCCTCCACATTCTTCATTTTTGCCTTTTCTCTTGCATTATTTTCATTTTATCCTTGCAGCAATGAAAGACACCATTTAACATAAGAACACAACCAAGATTTCGGTTATTCTTGGCCATGGAATGTATGGAAACCTCTCATGTATTTTGTCATAAACCAGTCCAAGTACTAATTAATTTAATTTCATACCTATACAGCCATATCCTCAGCCACTGTACTAGCCACCTTAACTTTCTTACTAGTAAATGCTCCATCTGTCTCAAAAAAGCTTTTTGACCTGACCCTCTTCCCTGAATCGAGGCCTTCCCCTGCGCCATCTTCCCCGGTCTTGACCTGAACCACCCCGGTCTCACTGGAAGGTAGAGAAACCATCGGAAGTGACAGCGAGAGAGAGAAAAGCTTCGACAACGAAAGAGAACACCAAGAAAGTGAAAAAGACAACACTCCAGTGAGAGAAACGCCCAGACTGAGAAAGACACTGAGAAAGAGAAAACCCCACCGGGAACACAAAAAGACACCATCCTCCTCTAAAATAAGAAAGAGAGAAAAGTAAGAAACGCGCCGCCGCTCAGGGCCGCCCATATACCCTCTTCCCTGCGCTCCCGAACCTCCAATCAGGGAAGGAGCCACATCCACATCCACATCCTAGACAAGTAATATAATCATATGATAAACCTCTCACCCAAATCTGCCTTGTGCGCCACCCAGATAAAGTCATTTAGTATGATAATTAAGCCGCCGTTTCTTTTGTTTCATTGCCTTTTCTAGTTCTCTTCAGTTACACTGTCCTATACCTCTGACTAGCCTAGCCTCCAAGTTAACTACCCTTGTTATATGTAATTTCCGCTTCTAGTGAATTGTTCTTGTTTAAGTTATACCCTTTGTTACTTGTAAACCGATCTGATATGAAATTTTTTCATGAAGGTCGGTATAGAAAAGTGTTAAATAAATAAATAAATAAATCCTTGTTGACGCCTGGGAGGCCAGCCTTTTCAGCCCTTTAAACTTGGGCTCCGTTGCAGCGGCGGCGCACACTGAAGGGGCACGACCAAAGGGGCCTGCCCCTTAGTGCACCCCTACCTACCTAAACTTTCAGCGACTATCACCAAGCTTCTCTTCCCTGGAATTACAATAATCTAGTAAACCGCATAAACCATCGCCTCCACCCTGCTTCCTGACTACTCATCCACCTTCTGCCTGCCCAGCAATTTACTGTATGTTCTATACCTACTACTTTTTCCTGTATACAAACTGCTAACAATCTGCTTACACACTGTATGCAAAATATACTTACTATCTCTACCTGTATACAAACTCAGCATCTAATGTACAGCTTAGGGGTGGAGCGCGCGGGCTGGCCCTCGCGAAAGGGCCAACGGCCACGAAAGGGCTGGTGTTAGTTTGGTGAACTTAGCCACCCAGTCCCAAACCAACCCAATCCACAGAAAAAAATGCTTCTCGCACAAGGGGGAAAAATTATTACAAAAAATAAAGCAAGGCGCAGGGTGAAAATCATTTCTTTATTATGCTCTGGCATCGGGGATTGCCAGCTTGACAAGCGTCAGGCAAGCCCAGCAGCCGGCGATCGGCAGCAGGGAGTGCAACAAAGCACCTGTGCGCGCAGCTCCGATTTTCTGCCTCCTTCGGACGGGCAAGAGAGACGAAATTTCACAGGCAAACTTTCCCCCAGCCCCCGTTCACCTGTCCTGGCCGCGGCCACACAAGCCCCCAGCAGCAGTAGCAGAAGGGCGTCCATGGGTGCTGGTCTCCCATGCAGGCGTGCTGACAGCTCCGGAGCAGCCCCAGTCCTCTCTCCCCTCCTCCCGAGGCGCGCACCGCGGCTTCCCTGCCTCCTGGGGGCAGCCGGCGGTGAGAGCAGCTTCAGCAGCTCGGGGTGGATCGGGCGCTCCCCATGCGAGGCGGCTTCCAGCAGCCCCCGCCGGTGAAGGTGCATGAACGCACGCCAGTACGTCCAATTTGGGTGCTCAAGGCAGCTAAGGTGCATGAGCGCACGCCGTGACCTGAATACCCGGCTGGACATCAGAGGTCACGGCGTGTGCTCATGCACCTTCGCTGCCTTGAGCGCCCAAATTGGACATACAAGCGGGCGCCCAAGGTAGCGAAGGTGCATGAACGCACGCCGTGACCTGAGCACCCGGCTGGACGTCCAAGGTCACGGCATGCGCTTATGCACCTTCGCTGCCTAAATTCCCCTCTCAGGGAAGAAGAGCACAGCAGAGGACAGATACAAGAAACAAAACAAAAAAAAAGCAGTAATCCCCACATCTGGTTCTACTGTTAGCACATCTGTCCATCCGCTGTGCATCACTTCCTGTATGTAAAGGAAGCCTGAGAGCAGGGCACCTCTGTATACAAACTTCCAGTGGCCTTGCACGCAATCCTTTTGCTAAGTTGATAACTCCCCCCTTTACTACCCTCCCCTACCACCCGCTGGGACTGAAGCACTGACAGAGGAGAAGCCAGAAAAAATTACTGTATGACCATGTTGGCATGAAAGCAAAGACTGCACCGTAGACCAGAGTCAATCTCAGAGACTATCTAAATATAATATTATTCCTGGCTGGGTCTACCGTTAGCATGAGGTAGGAATTAAGACGTATCAATTAATCTGATAAAATTAGTATCTTCAAACTCAGTTTTATTGATCATTTACTGGGAATCTGGGGGACTTAAATGTAAACAAAGAAAACCAAGAAGGGGAAAAGGCACCTGTTTGATCCAGAGCGAGAGGCAGCAGACTCAGGAGTGCCCTGAGAAAAGTATTTCTTTCAGGTGACAGAAAGGGCATTGAATGCAGGGGGCAGCTTCCCAGCGAAGACGCCCAATTTGGGCGCTCAAGGCAGCGAAGGTGCATGAACGCACCCATGACCTGAGCGCCCGGCTGGACATCCGAGGTAACGGCGTGCGCTCATGCATCTTCGCTGCCTTGAGCGTCCAAATTGGATGTACAGGCGTGCGTTCATACACCTTCGCCGGCGGGGGCTGCTGGAAGCCACCTCGCATGGGGAGCGCCCGTTCCGCCCCGGGCTGCTGAAGCCGCTCTCGCCACCAGCTGCCCCTGGGAGGCAGGGGAACTGTGGTACGCATCTCAGGAGGAGGGGAGAGAGGACTGGGGCTGCTCCGGAGCTGTCAGCGCGCCCGCACGGGAGACCAGTACCCATGGACGCCCTTCTGCTGCTGCTGGGGACTTTCGTGGCCGCGGCCAGGGCAGGTGAGTGGGGTCTGGGGGAAAGTTTGCCCGTGAAATTTCGTCTCTCTTGCCCGTCCGAAGGAGGCGGAAAATCGGAGCTGCGCGCACAGGTGCTTTGTTGCACTCCCTGCCACCGATCGCCGGCTGCTGGGGCTTGCTGGCGCCGGGTGCTCAAGGTCTGTAGGAGAACCATCCATTTTCTGGTGGAATGACATTTCAAATGACATTTGAAATGACAGGTACCAGCGCACCCAGGATACTGTATAGGCGCTGTATACCGCTCTATACAGTAAAATGGATTGCGCACGCCTACCGCCTTCATGGACGTGCTTTGGACGCGGCTTGCATTTGCGTCTCATTTGAATGCTGTATCGAGCGGAATGTGATCCAAACTGTGCGCGCAGCAAACGAGGGTGCACCCGGCACTGCCGCACTCTTTCTTACGCGTCCTTACTGTATCGGCCTGTATATTTTTATATTTTAGAGAAAGCCAATTAAAGACTGAAGTACTTGCTTGATCCAAATAAAAAGACGGCTGACTAGCCTGAATCAGAGAGGTTGACTATTCTGGAGACAGACAAATACTGAAGGGTTACAGGATATGCTCTGTCCTCATATAGGACACCCATTCAGTTTTAGTCTGTCTCCACCTGCTGGAAAGGAGGCTCAACCCACAGTCTGGACTGATCCGGGTACGTACAGGGAATGTAAGATTATCTCAACTCATGATGTATGATTTATTATTACAACTCTCGTCCCCCCTTGTCACTAACATCATATTCCCTCCCTGCGATATCAGGATCACATATATATTGATTGTACATAAGTTGAAGGCGATCATTGTAAGACCTACGATTTTACCTCCAGCATCCTCCCCCCCCCCCCCCTTAATTTCTGTTATTTAGTACCTCTCATCCCCAGTTGAAAATTAGTTCATTGTAAAGCCTTTATATGCTGCATTCTGTTTTATGGAAACAGATGTGATGTTATTAACGAATGTCGATATATAAAAAGCGTTAAATAAATAAAAATAAATAAATGCCTGTTAGATAAGTGGCCCAGAGATGCATGGAGTGTGCAAGGGCCCAAGTCCAGATCTGCGCGGCTTGCTAGTAGCCTGTACGTCCCTGCTTGTTCGAGTATCACATTGCCACTACGTTGTCTGCTGTATCCACACAGTTTTGTGAGAGAGGCAGTGTTTGAAGGCATAAAGGGCATAATGTATGGCTCAAAGCTCCAGGAAGTTGATCTGAGACTGTTCATCGAGCGGAGTCTACATACTTGGGTTTGGAGGTTGTTAATATGAGCTCCCCGACCCAAGTTGGATGCGACCGTGGCCAAGTTCACCTGAGGAATTGGTTACTGGATCGGTTACATGGATCAGAGACGAAAGTGGTTAAACGGCTTAGAGCCACTGAAATTTTAAAGTCCACTGAGTTTTTCCCATGGCTAGTCTGGCCATAGGAGTGACATGGACCATGGAAGTCATGTCGCCCAGCAATGGGAAGAATTGATGGGCTGAGGCTATGTTGCATGTGGGCAGAGATGTGGACAGTTTGATAGGATGTCTGCGCAGTTGTTGGGCAGGAAGGACTTTTGGACTGTAGTGCCCAGATCTGGACCAATGGAGGCAAGGAGATGAGATGGATCCATATGGGATTTATGGGAGTTGATCAGAAATCCCAGCAAATTTAGTAGATTTATAGTGAGTCTTAGGGAATTTAGAGCTCCTTGTTTGGACTCCTTATCAGGCAGTCGTCCAGGTAAGGAAACACATGAATGCTGTTTTTTCATAGATGAGCGGCAATCACTGCTAGGCATTTGGTATAATACACAAGGTGTCGAAGCTAGTTCGAATGGCAGAACTTGGTATTGAAAATGCTGTTGACTCACTATGAAGCGTATTGAAGGTCCAGAGAATAGAGTCAACCTCCTTGTTGTAGTAAGGGAAGCATGGTGCCATGAGACACCATACTGAACTTTTCTTTCTGAAGACATTTTTTGAGATTTCTGAGGTCCAGAATGGGTGGAGGTTGCGTGTTTATACTGGAAGTAGGAAATAGCGGGATTAAGATCCTCTGCCTTGCTGTGTCCGGGGAACAGTGTCCCGAGTCCTGGTCCTCAGTAGGATGGACCATTCTGTTCTCTGGCAAGGTTTCAAAATCCAGAAGCCTGCCTGACTGGTGGAACTGGTATGAGCTGGATATCAGATGTTGACGTATACATGCTTTTTGAAGTGGACTGGTTGGTTCACGCAGGAGCTGGATAAAACTCGTGTTTGCGGTAGAAGGTCTTTCTAGCATCCCTCTTCGCTGGTTTTCTACCCGAGGAGGGAGGATTTGCAAGAAACGTAGATAGCAGTCGCAGGGACCTTGTGCATGAAGAGATGATCTGCAGTGCATGGCAGATCAGCTAGTTTATCTTGGACTTCAGGCCGTAAATCAGAGGCCATAAGCCAGGTTCACCATCTAGCACTGAGTCCTGTTGCTGGCAGTGCATGTTGTTCGAACTTCATGTTGATGGCAGTGAGGTTCCCTCGGTGTTGTATCAAACATAGCTGGTAAACAGCAATATGTGACACCAACATGGATTCCTGGAAGATTTTATGACCTAGACCCTCCCGAAAGCTTCTGGTCCTCTTTAGTGACCAGGTCGAAAGGGCTGGTTTCAGACATTTCCTTTACAAAAGTGGCAAAGGAGATGTCATTTGGAGGGATCGTCTCCACTCTTCTGGTGGAGAAGACTCCAAGAGGAGGCTGGTTTAGGTCTTGATGGGATCGGTGCCGAAGCAGGATTAGAGTCCCCATCGTCCTTCGAGGATCCCCGGATAAGTATAGGGGCCCATGGAGGCTCAGAAGGATGAGTCAGCATTGATGACTTAGGCTGTCGTTGGTAGGGTACCGATGAGGGCAGCGAGGCAGTGTCACAATGGTGCGAATATTGATGGTTCCAGTGTTGGTGCAGGTATGGGGGCTGGCATCGATTGAGGTTGTAGACTCCGGAAGGCATGGAGGTCAGCCTGGTGGATGAGGACATCCAGCTCCTCCCTGGAAGTTGATATAGGTAATGCAGCTACAGGGGGAGGCAGGCTAGGTGTTACTGGCACTTCCACATGGATCTGTGGTGACTCAGTACCCGGCACCGGTGTCGGTGAGGTGCCTCGGGCCCGCTTCGCAACTGGCTCGATGGACATCGATGCTGATGCGGTATTGGTGCTGGCACCGAATGAGGAACCCTGTTGGTGCTGATGTTTCTCTCGGTGCTCGGCCCAGTCATTCTCCAGCACCGAAGAAGATGCCATCGATGGCGTGGATGGCGTCAATGACAGACGGTTACCGTGGCTGTGACTATGTTTCCCTTGGAGCTCGGCCCAGTTATTCTCCAGCACCGAAGATGCCACTGCTATCCTGGATGGCATCAGTGACGGACGGTCACCGTGCCTCTACTGCTCCTGGCATTCTTTTCCACCCAAGTATTACACGGGGGCACTGGTTGAGATCCCGAAGTATGGAGCGTTTTCATTAGTCGAGGGCACTGAGGCATCGATGGGGGCCTCGACGGCGTCGGCGGCACCGACAGCGGCTGCGATGGGGTTGATGGCGGCCTCCTTGGCATCAATGGGAACCATGGACGCCCTGATCCCTCTAGCCCCAATGGACCCGGCAGAAGATCGCAGCAAGAACACCTGTGGGCATCGTGGGGTGGACCGAGTGTGATAGACATAGGGAGAGAAAAAAAGAGGGCCGCAAACAGTTGGTAACTAGGGGAAACAACAGTGAGTTGACAGGAACAGACTGGAGAACACTGGAGTGTCACTGGAGAACACTGGAGTGTCGATGAAAATGTACGCGAAGGGAGACCCGTGTAGGGAAATTATTTGTGAAGTAAAATTTCAAGTTTTTCCATGAGGAAAAGTTGTGAGAAAAAAATCTCACAGAGCTCCTAAACGCGAGGCAAACCACAGCACGGAAAAAAAAAAAAAAAGAGACTGAAGGGAGACCCCTGTGGGCACAGGGATCATGGCATGCTGGGCATGCTCAGTGTGCCAGTCAAAGTTTCTAGAAACTTTGACAAAAGTGTTCCGTAATAGGGCTCCGCCTACTGACACCCCCCACATGTGAGGACTACCATCCTGCTTGTCCTAGGAGAAACACTTTTTTTCTGAAGTGAGTCTATCCAAGACCTTATGAACTGAATTCTTTGCGATGGAACCAGTACAGGAAAAGACATATGGGCTTCTCGAGGGAATATAGCACTTATGATGGGGATGGTCCTGCTACCAGCCAATCATCCACATATGGAAATGTGCAGACTCCTTGCCAATGAAGATGTGCTACCACTACCACAAGGCAATTTATGAACACTAAGAGGATGCTGAGAAGCCAAGGGGAGAACCTTGTATCAGTAATGCACATCTTTCACACAAACTTGAGGCACTTTTGATGGGCAGGATGACTGGGAATGAACGCATATCTGTCTTTGAGATCCAGGGCACACATCCAAACCCGCAGTTGAACAAAGGGAAGAATCATCTGGAGGGAGTTCATCCTATGAACTAAGACAGAATCAGGTTTGATCGGCCGAAGCTGACTAGGAATCCCAGAGAATGCAGGAACCATATGATCTTGTAGAGGGACTACAGCACTTTTGACAGAGATGGACCTGCCACCTCCACCTGCAATTGGGTAGACGGAGAAAAGTCAGAGATGAAGACTAAAATTTGCTGGATTGGAGGAGGACAAGAGAAACCTAGGCTGTAGCCACACTCCACAATTTTCAGGACCATCAGTCTTTGGTGACACAGAGCCATTTTGAGAGGAAGGACTGAACCTTTGCCCCCACCAGAGAAGGTAGGAAGATGGGTCTTAAGGTCATCAGAAACTAATCCAAGGGTTAGGCTGTGTCTGCTGCTGAGCCTTCGGCTGATACTTCTTTTTCTGCCAACCACAAACAGGCAGCTGGTGCTGAAGCGTGAGAGGAGTTTGATGATGCTGAAAAGAATGGAAGGGACATCTTTGGAAGAGTGGACACTTGTAGGAAAAATATTGGTGTTAGGCAGGAGTTGGTTGTTTGCCAAACAGAACTGATGATGATTGCAAGGTGGACTAATGCTCCTTAATTAGAGCCATCGTATCTTAAACTATGTCGACAAACAGGTTTTCTCCTGTATAGGGTACATCCATGAGATGATCCTGCATGTAATCATGGAGGCCACTCGCTCACAATCAGGGAGCCTCTGGGCTCCTATGCACATGGCAGAGGTCCTGGCCACAGTATCCAAAGCTTATACTTTTCACATTTCTCCACTGCTCAAAGAAAATCTGCCTATCCCGAGTCAGACAACTTCTTCAAAGATTTAGCTTTGGCACATATTTGTGCAAATACTGCACTATATACAGATGATTTCATTCATGAAAGGAATTAATGATAGCAAAAATCAATGGAAAGGAAACTATAAAGCTAGAGGTAATGATATGAAACTCCAAGGGAGAAAACTCAGAAAAAATATCAGAAAATACTTCATGGAACACACTCGTAGAAGAGGTGGTAAAGACGAGAACAGTAATGGAATTACTGAAGACAGAGGATCCCTAATAGCTAGAGACTGGAAATGAAGAAATGGAGTAACCTCTGTTAAACTTGAAGTTTATATTTCTGCATGGGAGTGCCTACATAAAGCGGCAATTATTACTCTTAACAGAAGGCAAGGGAGTAACCTGCATGGAGTGGCAAGTATTTATCCTTAGCAACTTGTTGGGCAGACTGGATGGATCATTTTAGTCTTTACCTGTATCATTAACTATGTTAAGCTACAATCCAGGCACTCAGCTTGGATCCCTGAAAGACCTTTTTCCCAAATCCATCTAACGCTTTTGGAGGTGTGTTAAGAGTGATCACAAGTGTGCTTGGAATATTTCAGTGCTGACCACCATAGTAGCCAAACACCAGGAAGATTTGGACACCATTCTTTAGATTCAGTTTCTGGGCTACTGGAAGACATAATGTTGATGTCTGCCATATTCCCATCAGCAGGTCCTGGGGAATTTTGTGAACTGGGATAGTCATGGAGACTGCTGGAGGCTAAAGAAACTGAAGGAGTCCGAAGACATACAATCTTGAGTCCTTATATTTCCTGACATGTTTAGACAGAATCTTTGCTAGTTTATCCAAGAACCATGACTAGCAGAGATCTTCAAGAGGAGAGGTATACTGATGCAATTCTAGCAGAAGGTCTAAAGAAATTCCTGTGGAGTTTTCCTCCTCCCTTAATCATGGGAGAATGCTGAACCATGATCTCAATGATGATGAGGGTGGCCAAATAGATCTCTGCTGGTCTGAGGGGGAAACATCTCAGAATGAACAACTCAATGAATTTATTCCACTTCTTTTTTTTTTTTCACTCCCCTGAAGAGGAAGAATCCACCATCTCACCAGTGAGAACTTATTCCCAATGTTGAAAGTTTTTAAGGCAAGGAATGCACTGGTGTGAGACCTTGTGCAGCCCCACTATGTGGGGAAATTGTGTTCATCTTGGACAGGAGATATGCTAATCTCCCTCTCCGGTCTTTAGGGCAAATAAATTCTTCACTAGCTCTGAAGGCTCCCACAGTCTAAGAGACCTCTCTGTGCCAGAGTTGAAGGAAAGACATCTTCTGAGTCACAGATTGGTTCATTTTCACTAACGGAATAAAAAACTCTGTTTTAAATTGGTTTACATCCTTTTAAATAATCAAAGGTTTCAAGTAAAAATAAAAAATGCATTTTCCAACAATTTTCCATTAGAAACTGGTGTGCCACAGGGCTCCACCCTCTCTGCGACGCTGTTTAATGTTTATCTTTTGCCTGTCTGCCATTTTTTTTTAATCAGGGTTAGGACTTAACGTTTATATATACGCAGATGATATTCAGTTTCTTGTACCCATCAATGGCTCAATAGATCAATCCTTAAAACCTGTATCAATGTACCTCAACATGATTAATCAATTACTTGTACCATTAAAACTAATTCTAAATACAAACAAAACGGAAATACTTTTATTGGAACGCAAGTTCATGGGAAGGGACATCCAACCTATTTGCCTTAAAAATAACTCAAAGATACTGCCATGCGCCTTTGTCAGAGACCTTGGGATAACAATAGATAGAGAACTTGGAATGAAAGCAAATTGCACTAAAAATAAGAGAGGGTTATTTTAAACTACTAACCCTCAGAAAGCTTAAACCTCTTCTGGCACCAATGGAATTCAGAACTGTTTTGTAATCATTAATACTATCAAAGAGACTACTGCAACGCGCTACTGCTTGGCCTCCCTAACAGCACTATTAGGCCTTTGCAAGTCCTACAGAACGTGGCAGCACATGTTTTGACTGGAACAAAAATGTGTGAGTATTATCCCGTACTAATTTCCTTACATTGGTTACCCATAACATTCCGTGTACAATACAAGGTAGCATGCATTTTGCATAAGATAATACATGGAAATAATATAGACGGGCTTAATTACTCTATACACCTACATGTCCCACAAAGAGACCTTCGATCTGGCAACAAGGGCCTCTTGTCTGTTCCAACGATCAAATCAGCAAGACTCAGTGAGGTTCGGGACAGAACAATTTCCATAGCAGGCCCTAAGCTCTGGAACACATTGCCAACCAATTTAAGACTGCAGACAGATATCAAGAAATTTAAAACAGACTTAAAGACGTGACTTTTTACATGTGCATATACAGAGGCATGACAAATAAACCAGCAAGTTCTATATTGCAACCTTTTAACCTTTTAGCTTATTGATTTTACTATTCCTTGATTTTGTATTTTACTTTAAGGATGTAATAATGTTTTATTGTTTTAGAATAATTTAATGTTACCAACATTTTATGGTATTAATTTGTTATTAATTGTATTTATGACACTATTGTATTTTCATTTTAATTGTACACCGTTGTGATGGTCTCACGACTGATGTAACAGTACAAAAAACCTAAATAAACTATAAAACTATAAACTATAACGGCGGTCAGCATCATGGAATAGCTCCCTCTGCAGTAGAGGTAGCTGGCTTCAAGCCACTCCATGCTGGTTGCACTGACAAACATGACCACTTCTTTTGGTGCCATAGCTCTAGCCGCAGGATTCTTGAGTTTGTTCGCCACAGCAATCTGCTCTGATTGATGATGCCTTGTCTGCCCTACCAACTGAGTTTACTGCACCCTAGAATGCATGCTGTATACTTATGACATGGATATAAGAAAATAAGAAATTGCCATATCGGATCAGACCAAGCCCAGCATCCTGTTTTCAACATTGGCCAAACCAGGCTACAAGAACCTGGCAAGTATCCAATCACTAAGATCTCATGCTACTGATGCCAGTAACAGCAGAGGCCATTCCCTAAGTCAAGTTGATTAATAGCAGTTAATGGACTTCTCCAAGAATATATTCAAACCTTTTTTTAAACCCAGCTACACTATCTGCACTAACCACATCCTCTGGCAACAAATTCCAGAGCTTAATTGTGCATTGAGTGAAAACAAATTGACTCCAATTAGCTAACTTCATGGAGTGCCCCCTAGTCCTATCCCTCCCTCAGCAATCTCTTCTCCAAGCTGAACAACCCTAACCTATTTAGCCTTTCCTCATAGGGGAGCTGTTCCATAACCTTTATCATTTTGGTTGCCCTTCTCTATACCTTCTCCAATGCAACTATATCTTTTTTGAGATGCAGTGACCAGAACTGTACACAGTACTAAAGGTGCGATCTCACCATGGAGCGTTACAGAGGCATTATGACATTTTCCATTTTATTCACCATTCCCTTACTAATAATTCCTAACATTCTGTTTGCTTTTTTGACTGCTGCAGCACACTGAGCTGACGATATCTTTATCATCAGCTCAGTGTGCTGCAGCACACTGTGATTTTCTTTATCACCTTTATCCATTATGATGCCTAGATCTTTTTCCTGTGTGGTAGTTCCTAATATGGAACCTAACATCGTGTAACTACTGCATGGATTTGTTTCCCTATATGCAATACCTTGCATTTTTCCATATTAATTTTCATCTGACATTTAGATGTCCAATCTTACAGTCTCGCAAGGTCCTCCTGCAATTTATCACAATGCGCTTGTGATTTAACTAATCTGAATAATTTTGTATCATCTGCAAATTTGATAACAATAGTATTCCTTTCCAGATCATTTATAAATATATTGAAAAGCACTGATCCAAGTACAGATCCCTGAGGCACTCCACCTTTTACCCTTTTCCACTGAAAAAAATTGACCATTTAATCCTGCTCTCTGTTTCCTGTCTTTTAACCAGTTTGTAATCCACGAAATAACATCTCCTCCTATCCCATGACTTTTTAGTTTTCTTAGAAGCCTCTCATGAGGGACTTTGTCAAACACCTTCTGAAAATCCAAATACACTACATGTACCAGTTCACCTTTATCCACATGTTTATTAATCCCTTCAAAAAAAATGATGCAGAGTTGTGAGGCAAGACTTCATGTCTTTCTACAAGATCTGTGATTTTGATCTTTAGAATAGTTTCCACTATTTTTCCCAGCACTGAAGTCAGGTTTAACGGTGTATAGTTTCCCGGATCATCCTGGAGCCCTTTTTAAATATTGGGGTTACATTGGCCATCCTCCAGTCTTCAGGTATAATGGATGATTTTAATGATAGGTTACAAATTTTAACTAATAGATCTGAAATTTCATTTTTTAGTTCCCTCAGAATCCTGGGATGCATGCCATCCAGTCCAGTAATTTGCTACACTTTAGTTTGTCAATCTGGCCTACTTCATCTTCCAGGGTCACAGTGATTTGGTTCAGTTCATCTGATTCATCACACTTGAAAACCATCTCCAGAACTGATCTCTCTCCAACATCCTCATTAGTAAACAAGAAGCAAAGAATTAATTTAGTCTTTCTGCAATGGCCTTATCTGCTCTAAGAGCCTCTTTAACCCCTTGGTCATCTAACAGTCCAACCAACTTCGTCTGGTACTCTGGTGAAACATGATTCAGTGCTAAAGGAGTATTCCATGTCATGAAGGGCAATGAGACCTGCACAGATCTATCTCCTACCACAGCAATGAGGAAGGGCCCACTTTGGCAGAGCCTGTGCCAATGGGGTCAATCTTTTCTTCAGCTCCAAGGGGGGCGGCTCTTCTCGGCACCTCAGCTAATATCAGAGGCTTCTGCACCACTTTCAACTCTTGACCTGAGATAGATCCAGAACCCTGAGCCACAGAGGCAGTGCCTTCCCTTGCTTCCCTTGTAAGAATGAGAATGCCTCTATTTCTTATGTTGAGACTCCAATGCCACCACACTCCTGGATAATGGCTCCAGTCCTCGGCCACGCAGCAGGGCATGGAGCTCTTTGCAGGCAGTGCCTTCTTCACAGCCTCCATTTTCCAGTCATGGAAAACCTAGTGGTCATCCATCCACAGCTGAGGCAGTTTGAGGAGCCATGATCTGAGCTCAAGCAGCAATAGGAAACAGAGCGTGTGTCCAAGATGGACATCTGCCACCCAGAAATGCAGGCCTTGAGCGGTTCCATACTCTTTTTCTTGTTTTGTTTTTTTTTATTTTTAAGAACTTAAACGTTTTGTTTGAGGGTCTGCTGAGGCAGTGGCAAAAATAGAAGCAGCAATGAGATCGATAAAGGAACAAAAACATAAACCAAAAAATTTTCAAGAGAGACTGGGACACCTCCATTTGGTAGTTGGATAAAACAGAGGATCATGAGGCAGTATGCACCTGTGACAACTCCTATACATGCTCAGTAAAGTCTTTACTGAGCTCTGGGTCCCATGTTAGCACTAATGGATGTCGTCACCCACATATGGCTGATTTATGCCCACATGTCGATGGATAATCTAAACTTATGACAATATTAAAAAACAATAAAATTGCAAAACATGTCCTCATTGGTGGCCTCAAATGTACTACAAATCACAATAGTAGGAAAAGTAAAACAAGCCACCTTCTAACATGCAGTCAAGGCACAAAACATGCTGGATGTTTCATCTCAGCAGCATGAACTGTTATTGAATTATCAGTATTAACATGCATGTATGATTTGTATGAAACACCAACAGCAGTCTAACTAGAAGTCTTACTGTTTCAGAGCAGTAAACAAGATGCCAAGTGTGGCCTAGTCTGACTGCAAGGCACCAAAGATTTTTTTTTTGTTCTGCCTATGAGTTTAAAAGCAAGTTTCTTTATAGTAAATAGGGTTCTCCATAGACAACAGGATGAATTAGCCATGACATGTAGGTGACATCATCCAGTGGTGCCAAACAGACCCATTTCTCTAGCTCACTAAAGTTTTATCATTGAGTATTTGGAGGAATTCTCGCACAAACGCTGCCTCATCAGTCCCTCAGTCAATTATAGAGCTTAGCTTTAGCTAGGTAGTCAACTCTCCTGAGAGGCAGGAGGGTATTAAGCATGGCTAATTTATCGTTACAGTAAGCAAACATGTTTTTTCTGTCAACAAGCAAGACTGAATTAGTCATGAAGTGGGGAGTCCCAAGCTGAGGGTTGCCGTGAAACACTTACTGATGTAAGCAAACCGAACTGCCCACAGAGAGTGGACCAGTGGGTTTTGCAGTCTGTGCAAAACTGCTTGCCCAAAGCTAGTCACTTCTGGAGAGACGTTTTACATAGTAATGGGAAGACAAGGTGTGAAATGAGGACCAAGTTACAACTTTGCAAATGTCTTCAAAGGAAACGGCTCATAGGTAGCCATGGCTCATATGAGCTTTGATAGTCTGGAATTTGGAGGCCAGCAATGAGTCTGCTAGTTAGACAGATAATATGCACTTGCCAACAGCTATTACAGTGTGTTAAGAAACCTGATGATGTGGTTTTCTCTTTAGATAACAGGCCAAGGCCCTTTTACAATCCAGTGAATGGAAGATCTTCTCTCCTTTATGTGCATGAGGTCTCAGAAAGAACCTGGGCAAAACAATGGCTTGATTCAAATGAAATGCCAAAACCACTTTTGGCAAGAACTTGGGGTGAGGGCACAGCACCACTCTGTTGGGGAACAACTGTAAGTACGGAGAATAATGAACCAATGCTTGTAGCTCACTGACTCTTCTAGCCGAAGTGATGGGGGACTATAAACATCACTTTCCAGGTAAGAATCTTTAAGGAAGCTAACTCCAATGGTTTGTAGGGAGGCTTCATCATTTGATTTGGGTGCTAAAAGGCAGGGCTGACTGAAGGGACTGCTTTATTGTTTTAATTGGCCAGAGTGGTTTTCTTCACAACAGCGATCTGTCACTGACAGGGTGACAAAGGCACTAATCAGTGATTGTTGATACCTTGTAGCAAGGTCACGCTTTATGGCCAAATTTGTATATCATGGAGACTCAGAATATGCATATTTATTGTGGATATTCTGAAAACCTGGGATCCCTATGACAGGTTTTGGAAGCCCTGGCGTAGAAGGCAAATTATATAGAGAGAGGAGGCGAGCATGCACCTGACGCATCTGTGTCCTGTGATATCATTTTTATTATATATCAACACAGAAAAGAATAATTCACAACACAATCACCACATTTTAAACAAATTCAAGACTTATGATTATATGACAGGACATTAATATGCAGTTATATCTGCAATGATATAAGGTATGTTAAATGAAAATCTATATACTTTCTTTATAATATAAATTAGAAGTGATATATTTTGAGATTAGAATTCAAGACAGTATGGGATAAACAGAGCATCTCTGGAGTAGAAGGAGTTAAAAAGCTGAAAGACAGAATGCCAAGAGCAAGTCTTTTTAGTATGCAATAAAGTTTGATTTACATTAAAATATTAAACATTTAAAATAAAAAGTGGGGGAGTAGAGATAAAACAAATATTGCAAACTTTTTCAAATACATTTGAATCAAAAAGCCGTTAGATAACCAAAGGGTAAAAAGGGTGCTCAGGGAGAACAAGGAAATAGAAAAACTAATTCTTTGCCTGTGCCTTTACTGAGGAGGTTGTTTGGGTCATACTTACCTTGATGAGGTTCATGATGTGCCCAGGGAGGAAAACCCGGCCCAGATCACCCCAGCGAGGGCCCGGGTCAGACCCAGATGGCAGAGACAGTCAAAGGATCTTGGGAAGACTACATTTCCCAGGTTCTTTGAGGCGGGGGTAGGCCAATAGGGAGAAGCTTGATTGGCCAACTGGGGCTGGCACCCTGGGGGAGGGAATACACATACCTGAGCCCATGATTACAGAGGAGGAAGTCAAAGGCAGCACATGGGAGTTTAAAGGAGAGCTCAGTTTCCCAGGGGAGGAAGAAGACTTGGAGATGGATGTTCCTGCAGTGGAAACTGCATCTGCAGACATGGACATAGAGTAAGTGTAATTACTCTGGGTTCTGACTGTTTCTTTCTTTTGACTGGCTTGTTTTTGTAAAAGGACTGGGAAGACCATTGCCTGCAGCACAACTGTGGGGAGGAGGGGAGTGTTGAGCTACTGCCTAGCAGGGTGATGTGTTTGCCGGAAGGCTAAACTGGTTTGTTTTCCCCACTGAACTGAGTGAACTTATAACTAGTATTGTTCGCATTTTGAACTGTGAAGTACAGCCTAAACTGATATTTTGGGGCTCTCCCCCATGCCTGGGGCTCCATTATTGTATGTTGGACACAGACTTCTTTTGTGATTTCTTGCTTCGGAGCTGAGCTAGCATTGGGCTGTGGTGCTGGACATTATAAAGGAACTGGGCTTGGTGTGTGAGCCTACCCGGAGGCCACTTCAGAAACAATAACCTCATTGTGGTTTGAGGAGTCCTGCAGTGAGGAACTACCCTAGGAAGCTTGATCAGCAGACAGAGGGATCCTGGGATCCTCTCCAGCTGGTACCTCAGGACACTTATACAAGAAACATTTTTGGATGGTGATAAGTCTGAGTGGCTAAACCAAATCACTGTGAAACAGGAGATGTAACAAATCAGATTGACTAAAGAATAACAAATCACCAGGTTTGGAAGGTATTTATGCCAGAGTTCTGAAGAAACTCAGACATGAAACTGCAGACTTGTTTCTGGTAATCTGCAACCTGTCATTTAAAACAGCTATATATCCCTGAAGATTGGAGGGTGACCAATGTGATGCCAGTTATTAAAAAAGGCTCCAGGGGTAATCCGGAAAATTATAGATCAAGGAACCTAACAATGGTGCAGGATAAACTGGTAGAAGCTATCCTTAAAAACAAAATTATTGACCACATAGACAGTTTAATGGGAGCAGAATTATCGTGGTTTTTGCAAAGTGAAGTCTTTCCTACCATTTACTAGATTTTTTGAAGATATAAACAAACATGCAGATAAAAGTGAGCCAGTTGATACAGTATATTTTAATTTTTAGAAGGTATTTAACAAAGTCCCTCAAGAGAGGCTCCTCAGGCAAATAGAAGATTACAGTATAGGAGACATTATCCTATTGTGGATTGGTCACTGGATAAAAGATAGGAAACAAAAAATAGGACTAAATGGTCAGTATTCTGATTAGAAAAAGGTTTGTGGTGGTGTCCCATACGTCTGCACTAGGACTTGTACTATTTAGTATTTTCATAAATGATCTGTAAAAAGGAACAGCAAGTGAAGTGACCAAATTTACAAACACCAGAAAATTCTTTTGGGTTGTTCAAACAGCAGCGGATTGTGAGGAACTGCAAAAGGACTTCGTGAGACTAGGAAAATAGTCACCTAAATGACCAATATAATTTAATGTGGACATGTGCAAAGTAATGCACGTACGGAAAAATAATCCTAACTACAAATACAGGATGCTGGCTCCATGTTAGGAGTCACCACTCAGGGGAAAAAAACCTCACATTCCTTGTAGACAATACCTTGAAATCTTCAGCTCAGGGTATGGGCAGTGGTCAAAAAGGCAAATAGAATGTTTGGCATTATTTGGAAAGAAATAGAGAACAGAACTGAGAATATAAAAATGTTTTTATATAGATTCTTGGTGTAACCACACTTGAGCATTGTGTCCAGTTCTGGTCGCTCCATCTCAAAAAAAGATATTGCAGACATAGAAAAGGTACAGAGAAGGGCGACAACAATGATAAAGGGGATGGAAAAATTCCCTTATGGAAAAAGGCTAAATAGATTAGGGCTCTTTAGTTTGAAGAAGAGACAATACAGGGGATATGACTGAGATTTTTAAAATAATGAGTGGGATGGAATGGGTGTACAGGGAATGATTATTTATCCTTTCAATCAGACACTCCATGAAACTAGCAACCGGAAGATTTAAAACTAATCATAGGAAGTATTTTTTCACTCAGCACATGAACAAGCTATGCAATCTATTGCCAGAGGACGTGGTCAAGGCAGCTAACACACTGGGGTTCAAAAAGAGGGTTGAAATATTTCCTGAAGGGAAAGTCCATAAACAGTCATTAATGAGGTAGACTTAGGAAAGCCAGCGCTTATCCCTGGGAGTGAAATAGATCAACAATTTGGGATTTTCCAGGCACTTGTGACCTGGGATTGGCCACTGTTGGAGTGAAGATCCTGGGCTCAATGGAGCTTGGTTTGAGTCAGCATGGCACATATGTTGTACATGGCTCTTTAAGGTATTAAATCATATTTTCTCCTGTGGAGGGCAATTTTCAAAGTGATTTAACCAGGTGAACTGGATGTCTGAAAATTGCCCCTACTCAATCCAGCTGATAGTATATGCAGAGTTCCACAGCATGCATACTCTTAGTTGGAATGAAGGGGGATGTGTTCTCAGAGCCATATTTTGAGTAGGACTGGAAAATAACACTTCTAGATTATGGGGGTAATTTTCAAAAGGATTTACACACTTAAAACTGGGTTTTATGTACATAAATATACTTTATGCATGTAAATAAGTTTTGAAAATTGATATGATACATTATACGCAAAACTCCTTTGAAAATTACCTCCTATTTTTTCAAATCTATACACATTTTCCAGAGAAGTTTTACTTGCAGAAAATGCCAATGCAAAAGTCTACAGGTACTTTGTATCTGTGGCAATTTTACTTTCTGCTTGAAAATTAAACACAAGACCCACAAACAGGCAGACACAGTTTCATTTCATACCCCACTAATGTGTTTCCCCACTCCAAAAAGCACCCAAAGTGGTTTACATCAAACACACAACTATCAAATACAATAAAATTCACAAAACATAAAACACATCTTAATAGATCATCATAGCAGCAAACAGAGCACTATATCCACCTCCTCACTCACAAAAGGCAAAGACCAAGACCAAAACTCCCTTATTTCCAGCCCAGCCCAAACTAACTTCTCTCAAAGATGCTCCATGTCTCTCTCCCTTACTGTCTGTATTAGTGTGCTTGCTGGGAGCCAGCTGGCATATTAACAGTTAAATCTTGACTTTATCAGTCAAAAGTATAGCAAAGGCTGCTTTGGCAAAAGCTGTGTGCTGAAACATTTGGCAATTGCCTGGGCCTTCATGGATATACTTTAGCTTTCAGGACACACAATAGTAGTGATTACTTGTGACAACATGTGGTGATTTCGGTTTATTTTTTGGAGTGTTTTACAATATGGCGATTAGAAGCAGTGAATGAAGACAAAAATGTCCAGCACCTTAGAGGACATATGCAGTAGTTTTTCTTATCAGTAGCTTGCAAAACTTCAGGAGTTATAAACAAAGAGATAATATACAGATGTAAGGTGGGATGGGTGGGACTACTGACCAGAGCTGATAACAGATTCAATGTCTCTGGTACTGTGTATCTACTTGTTTTGTTTGTTATTTATCTCAGGTGTTCTCATAAGCACCTGTTCTATACATATATTGTACAGGAAAATATAGTTTTTCATTACTGCACAAAAGACATAGTATTTTCTTAGTTTGTTTGTGAAATACAGACTACAACGCAAATACTACATTCCCAAAGAGCCCACAACTACACTGGCTTATTTTGCAAAGAATGCCGTTACTCTTGTCTTGATGGAGGCAATCACCTGATCTCCTTGTTTTGATATCAAAGTTCCACCTTTCACCTGATGTAGTGTCACTTTATCATTCAATAATGATGGATCCTAGAAAAAAAAAAAAATGTAGGTAACTTTGCTGTTAGTTCCTCGTGTGCATTTTAAGATATGCAAATTTTGGTTTAATCCACAAATTTTTCAGGATTCCCAAATTGTATTTTTTTTTTAGTTGTTTTCTTACCTGTCTTCCATATTATGCTCAAAACAGGGTACAGTTTAAAAACAAATACATTGCAACATATAACAAAACAATCAAAAATACAGAGCTGTGGGAGTTTCCTCCTCCGAGGAACCGGGGATGACCACTGGATCAGCCCATGGCTGCCCCAATGCCCCAGATACCGACACTGGTAACTATGTTGGTAGTTCTCTGATGAGCACATGCAGGGATTCGAGCAGCAGCTTGAGGATGGATGGTGCTGGCCCTGCTGCCATTGGTGCTGCAATGCAGAGCCCATGCACAGCCCTCTACACAGCCAGCTGCACATGCCTCTCAAGCTCCTAGTCAAAAGATCACGGATGCCAAGGATGGCTAGCTTCCAGGAGGCATAACCTAATCCTCTTCAGAACTGTTAGGAAGATTGGCGGCCAGGCTTCAGAACAGGTGGTGAGCATCAGGAATAATGATGACTGTGGTGAATCCCTGGAATCAATGAAGGACTGGTGTTCCTCACCATGGGGCTGCTTTAGAGGCTTCACAGCTAGAACTGGTGCATCCCCATGCCCAGCACATGCACCAATGGGGACCAATGCCAATGCTTCTTTGGCTTCGCTTGATGCTTGAATTGGTCCTTCCTCAGTGCAGAGGCTGAAGACAAAGAACCTAATGTCTTTGACCTGGAAGAGGCAGAAGATGGCCTCTCTCTGGCATCCCTGGAAACAGTCGATGCCAACGCAACTGTTGGCCCCCACTGATATAGCTGGTTGAATATCCATTGGTGTGGTTCCGAGGTCCCTCAATGCCGATGGATCAGTCTTACCTGGTTTGAAGAGGCATTCCATCTTATCAAGCTGAATCTTATGCCCTTTAGGGGGTCATCTTAGTGCACTTCTGCAACCCTGGATGTCATGTGATGCCCCAAGGCAGAGAACACATCTATCATGGGAATCGGTGATAGACATGGTCCTCATGCACCGAGGGCACTACTTAAAAACCAGACAAGGACATGGCATTGCGAAAGAAAAAGACGCAATATCAAAATCGATGGCTGCAACCTTTGATGGCTGGTGGGCACCAAGTGAACCACCACCCTAGGGAAGTTGACTGGAAAATGAAACTTACCAGAACTATCAAAATCCCTGGTTAAGTTGATAAGGGGAGAAACAGGGGACCCTGTGTTGAATATGTGATCCCAATTACTAGGGAAAAAAGTGAAAGATACTAAAACTTCTGAAAAGAAGTAGCAAAAAAGTAGAGAGACTCACTAACCGCAAGACACAAGGCTCCATGGAAAACAAATGATTGAGGAGACCCCATGTGGATGCATAGTATATTGCATGTGTGAGCATGCTAAGAGAGGCTAAGTCAAAGTTCTAGAAACTGACATAAGTTTTCCATGCCAGGCTCCATTGGATGATGTCACCCATGTGCGAGGACTGCCATCCTGTTTGTCATCGGAGAACAGCCAGTATCCTCTATATAAAAGAGTTGGTAAGGTGTTCAGGGAAAGCATCTTTAACTTCTCTACTATGAAATATTTGTTCAAGGCCCCTGGACCTGTTGCGTCAGTCGCTCGCAGACGGCTGCGACCGCTCTGCCTCACCTCTCTTCTGCCCTACTCTCCCTCCTTGGGGAAGATGGCTGCCTCCGCTGCTGTTTGCCGACCCCCTCGGCGTCTCCAAGCCAGCATGGGCGTCCCTGTCCGCCATGCTTCTTCCTGAGGCCTCTAGGGCGTGCGTGCGCACACAGACTGCATTCTTAACCATGTCATGGCGAGAATCTCGGGGGCGGTCCCACTGCATGACGTCAGTACCTCCGGGTATTTAAACTTCCGCTCCGCTCCTTTCCAACGAGTTAACAAGGACTTCGGTTTTGCTTCTCTGATCGCTTCTAAGCTGCATGCTTGGATTCTACTCTACCCTCTGGAGTATCTCGCTCCAACTCAAGCTGTGAGTACCCACTCCTCGGGGGCCTCTCACTTCTATTCGCCCTCTTGGGTGCTCTACCTAACTACCAGGACACCCGCCCCCTCAGGGGTCCTGTCTGCTCTCTTCCGGGAAACCCTCGGTGCTCCGAGGTACTCGCTCCTTGAGGGCCTATCTGCTCAGAGTATCCTGCACCTCGGACCATGGGTCCTTCTCCTCATTCATCTACCGAAGGAAGTTACCAGTGCTGCTACTCTGTGAGTACCACTACGCTCCAGCTCTCATCATTCCACCCTTCAGATTCACGGCCTATCCGCTCAGCGGAACACTACTGGACCTTCACTACATCTGGGTGAGATCATCTACTACAGAGACTATCTGGAGTTCCTATGTGATATCGCTGGTCTACAGCACTGTCCATTCTTTGGGCAAGAATCATCGTATTCAACAGCAGTATAATAAAGCTTTCTTTCCTCAGTGTCTGCCTACTTGAGTCTAGCCTATTGTTTTGGTTCCCCACGGGGCCCCTCCCCGTGGAAGGAGTCATCGCCACAACGACCAAGGGTCTACAATATACCACAAACCCAACAGGATCTAGGATAGAATGATATTTTCCAGTCTTCTTGGGGACCAGAAAGTTCCTGGAACAAAAGACTCACTCCCCTTTTCTGTAGAGGAACAGCATTGACAACCCTGACCTTCCAAGAGAGAGGAGATTTCTAATTTCAGGAGAATTTATTTTTCAAGTATTGGTCCCAAAGGGAAAACTCAACGGGAATCGACCGCAAACAATGGTAAAGCCTTACCTTTTGACCGCAGAGTACGGATATCGATAGGGGGACCCCTATGAGGTAGAATTTATTGAAAAATTTTAAAGATGTTCCGTGAGGAAAATTCCTGTCAGGAATCTCTAGAGAGCTCCTTAACCCGCGTGACAACTGCTGCGCGGAAAAAAGAGACTGAAGGGGGACCCCTGCCGGATGCAGGGTTGGTGCCATGCTGGGCATGCCTAGTAGGTGCCAAAGTTCTAGAAACTTTGACAAAAGTGTTCCGTGATGGGCTCCATCCTGTGATGTCACCCATATGTGAGGACTACCATCCTGCTTGTCCTGTGAGAATTTATTTTTCAAGTATTTAATTACTTTGGCCTACCCCCTTTCTTGCTAGGCATTGTGTTTAGTTGATTTTCAAATTACCATATTTTTCTCCCAAAAGTGGGGGGAAAATGTCTTTGTGTCTTATGGAGCAAACATAAAAAAAAAAGCTAACTACAACGCCCCCCCCCCCCACCCTCCTTACTCCCCCAAGACCTGCCAAAAGTCCCTGGAGATCCAGGAGCGATCTCCTGCACTTGGGCTGTCGGCTGCCAGTAATCAAAATGGTCCACCAGGGACTTTTGGCAGGTCTTGGGGGGGGGGGGGTGTCAGGAGGGTAGGGGGTTATAGTTAATTACATTTAAAGGGTTGGGATGGGGGTTTTTTTTGGGGGGGGGGCGAGGTTCCCACAGAAAGAGAACGATAAAAGTTTTCTGATCTGGGGAGTGGATCGAAATGGCCCTCCCCAGACCCAAAAACGAAATGGGGACCAAAAAAAAAATGTTATGCACGCCCCTAATTTGCTCCATAAGATGCACAGATGCCCAGGACAGAGCCTGTTTAGCACACCATTTTTTTTTTTCATTTTCCCCCTCTGATTCCTAGGTGCGTCTTATGGAGCGAAAAATACAGTATTCTTTGCTGTTTTTAAGGGATTTTACTTTCTGCTTTTGCCTATATGTTATTTGCCTTGTGACCCATTACCAAGTTTTAGTCAATCTGTATTATTTTCAATACTGTATGCATATTTTGATCTATGGTTTCTTTTTATCTTATTTGAACAATTTTTGTAAAAGGTGGAATACAAATATTTTAAATAAAGTTTATAGACAATTCTGTAAAAGGATTTCTTCACATACAGTACTTAATTACTTTCCTCCTATCCCATTATGATGGGGTTTGAAATGCTGTAGAGGATTGTGGTTGCCATGTTAGTCCACTTAAATACAAAAAACGTTTGCAATTAAAATGATCAAGCACTTTGAAACAAACACAAAAGGACTTAAGGACATCAACGTTCTCACCCCATCAGGCTTACACTTCTTGGAACTGCAACACTTTACAATGTCTGTCAGCTCTCCTCTTTCCCCACTTCTATCCCTTTAATGACAACTGCATGACTAGCTGACTCTATATTCTATATTTAAACCCAGTGTAACTGTGCTTTTCTTCACTGACCTGAAGAAGAAAGCATAGCCCTGAAGAGTTAGTCACAAATGTATTGAGTTAGCCTAATAAAAAGCTATCACCTGCAGTTTGTTTATTGACCCTTATTTCTAAATGCACGTTCAGAGAAATGGATTTACTTCTCAATATGTTAACCCAACCTTCTCTTCTCAACTGGAATAACTTACTTCAAGTTTCATCAAGATTGAAAGATCTTTTTTGGCAGCTTCAAAGATAGCATCCATTTGTCTTTTCATGCAAAGTTCAGGCACTCCTGAGTAATCACTTGTATAATGAAAAACAGCTGAGGGGATCTCCGCCACTGTTACAGACTTCTTTGGAAAAGGCTTCATAAAGAAAAAAAAGACGAAAGGTGCCAAATGTTAACTTTCATACAACAGTTAATGTGCAAGTGCCAAACGCATAAAGCATTTCCCTTACTATATCAATGATTTTACATTAGAACATAAGATTTGCTATACTGGGTCAGACCAAAGTTCCATCAAGCCCAGTATCCTATTTCTAACAGTGGCCAATGCAGGACACAAGTACCTGGCAGGATCCCAAAAGGTCAACAGATTATATGCTGTAAAAGTCTACCTAGGACTACCAGCATATTCAATTAGACCACTACAACTGATTCAAAATTCTGTAGCACGCATTTTAAGTGGTGCACGATCACGAGATCACATAACTCCTGTTCTGGCTTCCTACTGAACTGCGTATACAGTATCAAATATTCACTCTAATTTTCAATTTGCTACATAATGAATCATCTATATGGTTAAGTAATTCCCTCCGTATTTAAAGACCTACCAGGCACTTGGGATCCTCAAATAAGAACTTGCTAGAAATTCCTACTGTAAACTGTGCCTTTTCAGTGGCCAGACCTAGACTCTGGAACGAGATTCCTGAGCCCTAGAGAAATCAGCAATTTAAAGGACTTCAAAAGTAATCTGAAGACCCATCTTTTCAAAGAGGCCTTTAATGCCTGAAACAAACGCTCTTGATCAGTGTATTCTCTCTTATTCAATGCCTGACGTCATGATTAGCGAATATTGGTAATGATTGGCTAACGCTGATCAGCTGCTTTGCATGAATATATTATAATGCTATTAGTCAATGTATGTCCCTTGTTTTAACTGTGTATGTTCCTTTTAATATGTAAACCACATCAAGCAAACCATGTGGAAAACAGTATAACTATAAAATAAATATACAAAAATAAATAATCAGTTATGTACTTCTCCAAAACTGTTTTAAACCCAGCTATGCAGGGAGAGCGGAGTAAAGGGCACACACATTTAGAGATACAGCAACAAGAAAATAATGTGCGGCAATAAACTTAAACTGAACAATACCACTTTAAACCAAACTGTTAAGTTTTAATAGGTACACACAACAATAGTGCACCGAATTTAAATATTAGCATTTAGGATAAGTAGTTACACAGTAGTTAGCATTTAGGATAAGTGTAACTACTTATCCTAAATACTAATATTTAAATTCGGTGCACTATTGTTGTGTGTACCTATTAAAACCTAACAGTTTGGTTTAAAGTGGTATTGTTCAGTTTAAGTTTATTGCCGCACATTATTTTCTTGTTGCTTAAAGCCAGCTATAACAGTTATTACCACATACTCCGGCAAAGAATTCCAGAGTTTAATTATGCATTGAATAAAAAAATATTTTCTCCTGTGTGTCTTAAATATATCACCTCAGAACCTTAGGGAACACACAATAATCTTTGGTTGTTTTTGTTTTAAGAAAGAGTCAGCAACTGATTGGAGTTTACTTCTTACACTCCTCTCATTCTATAGAGCTCTATCATAATACTCCCCTCAGTCGTCTATTCTCCTAGCTGAACAGCCCTAACCTCTTAAGCTTTTTCTTATAGGGAAATTTTTCCATCCCCTTTATCATTTTGGTTGCCCTTCACTGTAAATTTGCTAATTCCTTTACATCTATTTTGAAATGCATTTGACCAGAACTACATACAATACTCAAGGTGGTGTTGCAACATGGAGTGATACAGAGGAATTATGATAATCTCTATTTTATTCTCCATTTCTTTCCTAAAGCACAGTTGCTTACCTGTAACAGGTGTTCTCCAAGGACAGCAGGATGTCAGTCCTCACACATCATTTGATGGAGCCCGGCACAGAAAACTTTGACTGAGTCTCATTGAACCTGCTCACGCATGCACTATACCACGCGGGGTCCCCTCAGTCTTACATCACAGAATTCAAAAGAATAAAATAATAAAAGGAGAAAACCCACATATGGGAAACCCAACTCCACGGGGTGGCGGGCGGGTTTTGTGAGGACAGACATCCTACTGTCCTTGGAGAAAACCTGCTACAGGTAAGCAACTCTGCTTTCTCAGAGGACAAGCAGGTTGGCAGTCACACATGGGTGAATCCCTAGCTACACATTGCCCCCTAACATAAAAGGGGACCAAAAACCTACACCAAACAAGTACCAACACACAATAACCAGTTTTGTTGGTAACAGTGGGGAGGCAGCCTGAACAAAAATAATGAGCCCTAGGCAGAAACAGAGCTGGATTCTAAATCTCAAACAATTTGCGAAGGAAAGATTGGCCAAACCTGCTGTCATGACAGTCATCCCCATCCAAACAATAATGCGATGTGAATGAGTGGCGAGAACTCCACATCGCAGCTCTGCAGATCTCCACAATGGGAACTGCTCGTAAGTGGGTCACCAACATTGCCTTGGCTCAAACAGAGTGAGCCTTGACATGACCCCCAAGATGCAGTCCCACCTAGACATAACAGGAGTCGCAGCAGTCTGCTACCCAAATAGAAAGAGTCTGCTTGGCAACAGTGATACCCAACTTATTCCTATCAAAAGAAACAAAAAGTTGGGTGGACTGTCTATGAGCTTCTGTCCGCTCCTGATAGAAGGGTAAGGCTCTTTTGCAATCCAAACTATGCAGGGCTTGTTCACCTTGGTGCTAATGGGGCCTGGGAAAGAATGTTGGCAGGACAATGGACTGTTTAAGATAGAAGTCCAACACCACCTTAGGCAAGAACTTAGAGAATGTACTTAGACCACTCTGTCATCAAAAAACTTAGTGTAAAGAGGGTAAGTCACTAAGGCCTGGAATTCACTGATCCAGTATGCTGAAGTGATACCACCAAAAACATGACTTTCCAGGTCACGTATTTCAGGTCACAGGAGCACAGTGGTTCAAAGGGAGCTTTCATCAGCTGAGCTAACATCAACTTGAGGTCCCAAGACACAGCGAGAAGCCTTATGGGAGGCTTCAACTAAAGCAGGCCCTGCATCAAACATACAACTATAGGCTGTACAGAGATGTGCATACCATTTACACCACAGTGGTATTCGCCAATCACACTCAGATGAACTCTAACAGAGCTGATCTTTAAACCAGCTTCTGAAAGTTGTAGAAGATAGTCAAGTAGTTTTTGTGGGGAACAGGAAAATGTATCTAGGGCCTTCTGCACACAAGGAAAACCTCTTCTACTTCAGTCCATAGGACTTTCCAGTGGAAAGCTTTCTGGAAGCCACCAAGATCTAAGACACTTCCCATGAGAGATCTAATAGTTGCAGTATTAACCTCTCAACAACCAGGTTGTGAACAACAGGACTTGGAGGTTAGGATGTCACAACCTGCCTCAATCCTGTGTGATGAAATCTAGGGAAGTCTATCCTGATTGATTTCTGGATGGACATCTCCCTGAGAAGTAGAAACCACACCTGTCTTGGCCAATAAGGGACTATGAGAATCACAGTCCCTTTGTCTTTGTGAAGCTTCAAGAAAGCTTATATATATTACTGTATCCTTGTATATATTGTATATACCTTATTCCGCTAATTCTGTACAAGTTATACCCCCAAGTTCTTAACTCCCTGTTTAGTTCCATGTAAACTGATATGTTTCAACGAATACTGGTCTATAAAAGCGTTTAAATAAATAAATAAATATATGTGTATGTGTATGTGGCACGATGATGCCGCGGCAGCCAAACTTCCAACAGGCACAGAGGGAGTCGCCAAAGAGGTAAGGTGGGCGTAGTGGAGACATCGGGCAGCGACGGTCGCAACAATCTCCTGTGACAGGAAGCGGTCCAGATCTGGTCATAGGCCTTCTTCCATGGGATTTTGCTCAGGACCATGTACCTGGCCAGAATGCAGAATGTTATAGCGGACAGACTGAGTAGTGCCTTCAGACCCCACAAAATGGTCTCTGGACCAAGGGGTCGCGAATCGGATCTTCCACCTCTGAGAAAGCCCAGGACATGTGACAAACCAGACTCAGATGCTTTCGCCCAACATTGGGGTGAGGGTCTCCTGTGTGTGTGTGTGTGTGTGTGTGTGTGTATATATATATATATACACACACACATATATATATACATACATACATATACATACATACATATACATACATATATATATATATATATATATACACACATACATACATATATACATACATATATATATATACACCTTATTCCGCTGAGAAAGATCATTCATTATAGCAGGCACATCCCAATGGAACAAAATGCCACCCCACCTACGCCAGGAACCTTGCCATAAAAAATTCAAACAGAATCTGAAAACCTGGCTCTTCAAACTAGCATACCCCGACTAAAGATACGACCCTCGACTGACACGCCCCTCCTGAACTTAACAACCATTACCCCCCTCTTCCCCACATCACTGTACCCCCCCACCCTCTTCCTCCTCCCACCCCAACACCCCCATCCTCCTTCTCCCCTCCAATACCATATACCTGACACCTTTGTGAATAAAGACCTGACACCTTGTGAATAGCTGTAAATCTAAATAATGTTTACCTATGTTTATCTACTCTAAATTATTGTAAAGCCTGTTGCTACGTTACCTATGTTTTTCTACTCTAAATTATTGTAAAGCCCGTTGCTACGTTACGTTACACTGTGAACCGGGGTGATGTTTTTAACGTGCCCCGGTATATAAAAAAACTCTTAAATAAATAAATAAATAAATAAATAAATAATTCTGTACAAGTTATACCCCCAAGTTCTTAACTCCCTGTTTAATGTACGTTCGCTGTTTAGTTCCATGTAAACAGATATGATATTTCGACGAATACCGGTCTATAAAAGCGTTTAAATAAATAAATTAATATGTGTGTATATGTATGTTGCATCACCAAGACTGATGCAACGGCATCCAGGACGAGACTAGGAACTTGACAAAGTCCAGACAAGACGAGAGCTGGGAGGGTGAACATTGGCACTGTCTCTCAGGGCGCCCTACACAGCCCACCTTCACGGGCGGACCCAATGGGCTGGTCGCGGACCACCCTGTCCCACTGCGCGCCCTACACAGCCCGAGGAGGCTGGTCATGGACCACGCTGAAAACGGGACGAGCACAAGGAAGAATCCAGTCGAAGTGTGACTCCGACGACGGAGCCAGATGTTGCCCGAAGCACCACAAAGGCTGGCAGGACATGACGGCTCAGGAGCACAGGAACGAATTTCACCTGTAGGCAACTCCAAGCTCGGGAAAGACGTCATCCGAGAGACCACGGCCTGACAGGACCAGAAGGCTCAGGAGCGCTGAAGCAAACACCAAGAAGGGCAGGACACCAGGAGGCGAAACACCAGGAGACGAAACATCAGGACACCTGGACGAGGACCTCAGGCATGAAGACTTGACATGACATGAAGATGAAACAAAGAGGAGCTCCACGAAGAAGACCTGACAGAGCTCTGGCAGGCAGGAGCCTCCAGAGTGAAGTAACTCTGATGCAAGGCGAAGACTGAAGTGATGGAGCAGCCCTTATATAGGGCTCAAGCAGGAAGTCCATCCAAAGGTGGGGCCAGCACACTTCCTGTGTCTGGCCCTTTAAATATTGAAGAGAGACCGCGCCGGCACCTAAGGGAAAGGAAGCAGGAACTGTGCAGGACCATGGACAGCGGCCTTCACAGCGTCGACGTCGCGTAAGAGCAGGGCTGGGCCTGAAGGCAGGCCACGATGATGGCAATGGTTCCAGCCGCTGCAGGAAGCCCCGAGGGCGGCTCCAGCCACCAATCGAGTCCGGAGATGCGGCCTCCTGCCGCGAAGGCGACGTCGGTGGTGGCTCTGTGCTGCGATGAACGGCGAAGTCCATGGCTCCAGCCGCGGTGAAGAGAGGAACAAGATGGCGACCTCCGGGCCAAGTCCGCGGCTCCGGCGGCACCAGCCGCGTCGGGCAGCAGAGGCATGGGAAGTGAGTGGAGCCTGCTCACAGGGGTTAGCTCCGCAGGCAGGGTTTATAACAGTTGGTTCCAGTAATTCTTGCTGCTGATAAAGATGAACCGATGAAACTTGGTCATGGACATTTAACTTCCAAAGAAAGAAGACTTCGGAAAAAGCGCGGCCTTTGCATGTACTGTGGTCAGCCTGGCCAAAATGTCTCTACGTGCCCCATTCGTCCGGAAAACGGACGGGCCTAAGTCCTGCAGGAGGACTGTTCTTGCGCCCTCTCCTCCGCTTTCTCTTCCAGTCTCTTTGACTTACGGACCGGTCACGGTTCGGACTCCTGCCCCAGTGGACTCAGGGGCAGAAGGCAACTTCATTCTCAGACGTCTAGTGGAAGACTTAAGGAGTCCCCTCATCAAGCTGAAAGATCCACTACTGTGTCATCATTTGAAGTGGGCTATGGATGTTCCCCAACACCGCCACTTCCACTGAAGCTTAAGTTATCCAGGATCGCTGTTCCAGTATCTGAGGGACTACAGCCCAGCCGGGCGTTTGAGCTCACTACTGCCACAAAAGAACTAGTGTGTGTCTGTTTCCATACTCTGAGCCTGACCGGTGGTCCCTCTCGGGATCTTCCCCCAGGGGCGAGGTCATCTGCCAGCGGCCCGAGGATCCACCCACAGCTACCTAGAACACTAACAGAGGTACGATCCCATACCTCCCTGCTTATTAACATATCACATTGCCACTTGATTGTAGGTTTGTATCAGGATAATTTTGTTGAACAGCTGATCTCTGAAAGCCCATAGCAAGAACCTGATTGCCCGGAGCTTCAGGAAATTGATTTGATAGAGACATTTCTGGACAGACCATAGACCCTGGGTGTTGAGTCCTTTTATATGAGTTCCCCAGCCCAGAGTGGACGCATCTGTGGTTAGACAATTTGAGAGAGAGGACTTTGGAAAATCACCCCACTTTCCAAATTCAAATTTTCCCACCACTAGGATAAAGAATCCTGGAGAGATGATGTTATTCTGATGCACCCCTAGAGATCTTGAATGGCTTGCTCCCACTTTACACTTTCGTATGTGTAAACATTCCAAGGGAGTGATGTGTACGGTCACAGCCATATGGCCCAACAGCTTCAACATGTGCCATGCTGACACCTGCTGGTTCTGTTGAATTCCCGCCACAATGGTCATCAGGTTTTGGTCCATTGCTGTGATAGGAAACCCTTGGCCTGAGCCATATCTAGCCATATCTAGCAGGGCTCCAATAAATTCCAATTGTGTTGATGGGTTGAGATGGGACTTGGGGTAGTTGATAACAAACCCTAGTGTCTCCAGCACCCTGATGGTTGTATGCATGGACTCCTCAGACCATGCTTGAGAGGTGCTCTTGACCAGCCAATCATCCAGATACAGGAAACCATGAACTCCCAGTTCACAAAATGCCTAGTCGTGGTGGTGGCACACCTTCACAAAGACACGAGTGGCTGATGCAAGCTCATACGGCAGAATGTAACACTGGAAGTGCTGCTTTCCCCACCAAGAATATGAGATACTTCCGGTGGCTGGGGAAGATCTTGATGTGGGTGTAAGCGTCTTTTAGATCCAGGGAGCTTAGCCAGTCCTCTTTTCTCAAGAAGGAGATCAGGCTGCCCTGGGAAACCATCTTGAACTTTTCTTTTTTGATGAACTTGTTCAAGATCCTTAGGGCTAGGATGGGACGGAGTTACCAATGAAAACAGGGGAACAGGAAGTACCAGAAGTAACATCCCTGCACTTTTTGCCCTGGTGGATTTGACCACTCTGGCCATTAAGAAGGAAGACAGCTCAGCAACTAGTACTTCCAGAATGGGTTCAGGAGGCAATTTGGTAGAGTAGCCAAAAGATTTAATTTTTACCCCTCATGAACGATGGAAAGAACCCACTGGTCTGATGTTACACTGGTCCACAGGTTCACAAAGAACCGAAGCCCTCCCCCGAACATCAGGTCCATCGCTCCAGGTACAGGCAACTTGGCTATAATCCCTGCGATCCAGTCAAAACCCTGTCCCTGGAATTGATTGAGGTTCTGGCAAGCTTTCAGAGCTCTTTGCTGCATGGAATGGCCATGAGAGCCCTAGTGTTGCTGACAGGAACAAGGAGGCAGAAGGTAGTACTTTTTCGGGTGGAAGGAGAACTTCCCAGGTCTAAATCTAGACAACCTCCTGGCTGAGGAGGGCAGATGCTGAGTTCCAGTAGAGAGCTGCTGAACAGTCACATGGTGGTCCCAGATTTAGGCCACCGGTCCTTTACTCTATTTTCAAAGAGATTCTCTCCCATACACAGCATGTCAGCAAGTTGTTCCTGCACCTCCAATCTGAGAACCGAGGCCCACAGCAATGTGAGCTTGCGGGCACCAATTCCCACAGCAGAGACCCTGGATGCTATTTCGTAAAAATTGTAGGTCAAATGAACCCAGAATTTTCTGTACTCCATACTCTAAGGCATCAGCGAAAGGAGGGGGTGTTTTGTTGCTGCTGAGGAAATTGCTCAGCAACATCCTGTATCTGCTTCAGGATGTCCCACACGTACTGGCTCATGTACAGCTATGCAGGCAATAAGCAGAGTGCCCTGGAATACCTTCTACCCAAGAGCACCCATCGCTCTCTGATCCTTCTCCAGGGGCGCCGAGGAATGGGTCCAAGAGCACGTGTCCTTCTTGAAGGTGGATTTGACAACCACCAATTGGACTGGCAGCTGATACTTGTCAACAAAATCATGAAAGGACTTGAACTAGTAACTGTGAAACAGTTATTTACTCTTTTGGATAATACAAGGACTAGGAGGCACTCCATGAAGTTAGCAATTAAGAGATTTAAAACAAATCAGAGAAAATTATTTTTCACTCAACGCACAATTAAGCTCTGGAATTCATTGCCAGAGGATGTGGTTAAGGCAACTAGTGTACCTGGGTTTAAAAAGGTTTGGATAAGTACCTGGAGTAGCAGTCCATAAACTGCTATTAATCAATAAGGAATAGCCACTGCTTGTTGCCAACATTAGTAGCATGGGATCTGTTTAATGTTTGAGTACTTGCCAGGTACTTGTGACTTGGATTGGCCACTGTTGGAGACAGGATACTGGGCTTGATGGATCCTTGGTCTGACCCAGTATGGCATATCTTATGTTCTTATGCTATGTTCTTATGTATCTGACAGCCTTTTGGATGAGATAAATATGTCATGGAAGGCACTGTGAGGGAGTATTCCCACATCCTCAACAGTAACTCTGCAAGGATCTTGTGTACTAGGACTGCCACAATTTCCTTGAGAGGCTCCATGTACTAGAGTTTATCTAGAATTTTGTGCCTGGAATCCTCTTCAGTCAACAATTGAACTGGGATGGCCTCTGCTATCACCCGAACAAAGCCTGCGAAGGAGTCATCTGGTTGGGACTTCCTTCGATCTGGAGGAGATGGTTCTAAGGGGGGACCATCCAAAGAGTCATCAGAAGCCATGAAGAAGTCATCCCCCAGGGTTCATAGAATACCTTGTTTCCGCTGTCATTGACTGGTGATGGGGCTCTCGGTGCTTGGCTCCCAAACAGCAGTGCAGGCACTGATGGATCTGTTCGCTTTGGTCCAGGCCCCGGTGCAATCTCCAGTATCATGGGGGCTTCATCCTCCGAGGAACTGGGGAAGACCACTGGATTGACTGGTGGCAGCGCCGATGCGCAACAGGACACCAATGCTGCCCTGGGAAGAGACACCGCTGAGTTGGTAGCACACCAGCTGATAACACGTAGGGATTCCAGCAGCGGCTCGAGGAGCGATAGTGCTGGTGTCAGTGCAGTCAGTGCTCCAACGCCACGCATCATCTTCTCCATGGCCAGCTGCATGCACCTCTTCAAATCCTTCTCGAAAGTCATTGATGCCAGAACAGGCTGGGGTGGAGGAGGTATAACCAGATCCTCTTCAGAACTGAAAGGATGATCTGTGGCTGGCATTGGGACTGGTGGAGACTGTGGAGTACCCCTGGCATCGATTTAGGACCAGTTCTCCTCGCCACAGGATCACTTTGGGGGCATCACAGCAGAAACTGGTGCAGCCCTTTACCCAACACTGTGCATCAACTGGGACAAATGCCAATGCTTCCTTTGCTTCCCTTGATGCTTGGATCGGTCCTTCCTTGGTGTCAAGGACGACAAACCCATCATCTTTGACCTGGAGGAGCTTGACAATGGCTGGTCTCCAGTGTTCCTCTCAGCCAACTATCTCGACAGAACAGACGGCCCCACCAATGTTGATGGCTTGGTGGGCATTGATGAGGCTCCAAGGTCCATCAATGCCAATGCCTATGGATAGGTTGTCTCCGGCTCGAAGAGGCGTTTCATCTTATTAATTCAGATCTTATGTCTTTTCAGGGTCATCTTGGCACACTTGCTGCAACTCCAGACATCATGTGATGCCCCAACACAGAGGACACTATCATAGGGGCCTGTGATAGACATGGTTCTCGTACACCTGGGCACAGTTTAAAACCCAAAGCGGACATGTCGTGAAACAAAGGATGCCAGACCAAAATCAATGGCAGCAGCTGTCGATGGCTAGCGAGCACCAAGCGCACCACCCCCCCAGGGGGGATCGACACCAAAAATGTCAAGAAACCTAACTAGGATGCTAATGGGATAACTGGGAGGACGCTACTTCAACTATGCAAGGAAAGAAGCAAAGAAAAACACGAAAAATAGAACTTGAAAAAGCACTGAAGTAGTGTGAAAAATCTGAGGCTCACCTGTCCGCAAGAAGTGAGGCTCCATGGAAAAGAAGAAACTGAGGAGACCCCATGTGGATATGTGGCATATTGCATGAGTGAGCATGCTCAATGAGGCTCAGTCAGAGTTCTAGAAACTTTGACATACGTTTTCCGTCCCAGGCTCCATCCGATGATGTTACCCTTGTCTGAGGACCTCCATCCTGCTTGTCCTCTGAGAATAATTCCTAATATTCTATTTGATTTCTTGGCCACCACCACACACTGAGCAGAGCATTTCAGCATATAAGCCATGACGACACCTAGACTTTTTTCCTGGGTGATCAATCCCAATGTGGAACATTGTATTGTACAGCTATAATTTGGATTGCTCTCCTCTACATGCATCACTGCATTTCTCCACAATAAATGTCAACTCCCATTTGGATGCTCAGTCTCCCAGTCTGCAAGGCTCTCTTGCAATTTCTCACAATCTTGAGATTTAACAACTTTGAATAATTTTGTATCAGAAAATTTGATCATCTCACTTGCTCCCATGTCTAAGTCATGTACAAATACAATAAAAAGCAGCAGTCCCAGTGCAGAGCCCTAGGGCACGCCACTAGTCATGTTTCTCCATAGAGAAAAGTTGACCATTTAGCCCTATTCTTTGCTATCTTTTAACCAGTTCTCAGTCCACAACAGAACATTGCCTCATATCCCATGACTTTTTTAATTCCTCAAGAGTCTCTCATTAAGTACTCTGTCAAATGCTTTCTGACAATCCAGATACACTATATCAACTGGCTCACCTTTATCCACGTCTATTCACACCTTCAAAAATCAGCAAATTGGAGTGGAAAGACTTTCTTGGCTAAATTCATGTTGGATTTGTCCCCTTAAACTATGACTATCTATATGTTCAATAATCTTGTTGTTTAATAGTTTCAACTATTTCCCTTGGCACTGACATCAGGCGCATCGGTCTATACTTTCCTGGATCTCCCCCAGAACCCTTTTTAAAACCTGGCGATATATTGGCTATCCTCAAGGTAGCAAAGCTGATTTTATTTTTAAATATCTTTATTGCAGTAACAATACACTACAATACTTTGAAAACAGACTGCAACATCCTCAAAGAAATTACTTGGAAATCTAGCATCAAATATAGTGCTCAAGAAGTACAAATTAACAATGGGCAATAAGTTATAAACAATTGGATTCTTTTCTCTTTTTTTAGGTGTTTTTACCCCCTTCTCAACAGCAGCATAGCTGATTTTAATGATAGTTTACAGATTATTAACAGTAGGTCTGCAATTTCATTTTTTCAATTTTTTCAGCACTCTGGGTTGTATATCATCCAGACCAAGTGATTAGCTACTTTTTAGTTTTACAATTTGCTTTGTTACATCTTCCAGATTCATTGAACATTTGTTTCAATGTCTCCGAATCACCACATTTAAATATCACTTCTAGAATGGGCATCTGCCTTATATCTTACTAAAAAAAAAAAAATTCATTTAATCTCTCTGCTATGGGCTAGAGATGTGAATCGGAACCAGAATTGGATCCGATTTCGGTTCCGATTCACATCTCTACTATGGGCTTGCCTCCCTTAGTGCCCCTTTTTGCCCCTCGGGCATCTAATGGTCCAAATGATTCCGTTGCAAGTTTTCTGATTCAAATATACCTGAAAAAAGATTTTATTATGAGTTTTTGTTTCTACAGCAAGCTTCTTTTCAAATTCTCTTTGCTTTCCTTATCAATGTTTTGCATTTAACTTGTTTTCTTCATTCATATCACTTTTACATTTTTTGAAAGATGTTCCTTTGGCTAGAATAGCCTCACTCACAGCACCTTTTAACCATGCTGGCAGTCATTTTGACTTCCCTGCATCATTTTTTGTGGGTGAATATATCTGGTATGGGCTTCCAACATGGTATTTTTAAGCAACATCCATGCCTGATGTAAACTATTGATCTTTGCAGTTGCTCCTTTTAGTTTTTCCCTAAGCATTTTTCTCATTTTATCATAGACTCCCTTTTGACAGTTAAATGCTAACGCAGTAGATTTCTTTAGTGTCCTCCCTTCCAGTTAATCGAGTCAAATTTTATCATGAAATGATCACTGTTGCCAAGTCATTGGTTCCACTAAGGATTAGTCCTAAAACAGCTCCCTCTCATCTTGTTGGTTATTGTATCAGCTACTCTATGAAACAGTCATTTATTACACCTAGAAAATTTACCTCCTTAGCATGTAATGATGTGACATTGGGGTAATTAAAATCAAAAAGGAGAAGAAGCAGGAACCTTGCACATCTGCAAGTAATAAAGTACACTGGTGCAAGAGAGATTGTATCACCACCAAAGATTCCAAATAAGACTTTTTATTCCAATTCAAAGTAGGACCAGGTGAATAGACATTAAAACGGCAACTCCATAAGTTGAATAGCAGACAATTTATAGCGATCCCCCGACACGGGCCGTGTTTCGCTTGGCTGCATCGGGGGGGACCAGCACACTCATTTCAATCTAGAACATAAAATGGTGGTGAAATGTGGCCAAACAAATTCTGAAAATAGTGCACATACCTTCTCAAAATGTTCAATGGAGCGCGGACGCCCTCAATACTAACAGCTATTTAAAGGTGAGAAAAGGGCGCGAAAGCAGACAGTCTCGCGAGAACTGTCAAAATTGAGCATGACAGTCTCGCGAGAGCTGTCAAACTTAAACATGACAGCCAAATGCAGGACTCAGGTAAACAGATACCAGTCAATATCCTTATTTAATCCTTTGGGGGAATCTGTTCTAGATTGAAATGAGTGTGCTGGTCCCCCCGATGCAGCCAAGCGAAACACGGCCCGTGTCGGGGGATCGCTATAAATTGTCTGCTATTCAACTTATGGAGTTGCCGTTTTAATGTCTATTCACCTGGTCCTACTTTGAATTGGAATAAAAAGTCTTATTTGGAATCTTTGGTGGTGATACAATCTCTCTTGCACCAGGTAATTAAAATCACCCATTATTACTGTGTTGCTAATTTTGTTAACATTTCATTGTTTCTGTTCAGGTGGACAGTAGTGCACCCCCACTGTTATTCTATTCCCCTTCTCACATGGAATTTCTATCCACAAAGATTCTAAGTGCATTTTGTTTCCTGTAGAATTTTTAACCTGTTTGACTTTATGCCCTCTTTAACATGCAGTGCCATGTCTCCACCAATTTGATCCATTCTATCATTGTGACATAATTTGTGCCCTGGTTATCCTCCTTCTAACCAGGTCTCTGAGAAGCCAATTATATCTATTTTCATTCAGTACTGTGCATTCTAATTTCCCATCTTTAGTTTTTTAGATTTCTAGCATTTGTATAGATACATTTCAAAGTATGTATTTTATTTGTATTAACAACCTGCTTATTAGTTGACAGGGGTAATTTGGAATCTTTCTCCATCTGCTCTTTACTTAAAGGCACATGGGCTTCTTTTGCATTTATTGCAATCTATTGGGATACCTTAACTTCCCAAATTTTGTTATTTCAAACCTTGTGCTTCTTGAGCAACTGTTGGCATTCCCCCACCATCTAGTTTAAAAGCTGCTCTATCTCCTTTTTATAGGTTAATGTCAGCAACCTGGTTCCACTCCCATTGAAAAAGGTTCCCCCGTTTGTAAGAAATCTAAAACCCACTTCCCTGCACCATCCACACACGCATTGAGACTCTGGATCTCAGCCTGCCTTTGGGGTTCTTCACATGGAAAGAGGAACATTTCTGAGAATACAACTCTGGAGGACCTGGATTTCAGCTTCTTGCTTAAAAGCCTAAATTTAGCCTCCAGATCATCCATTCTGCACCTTCCTAAGTCATTGATGCCTATGTCTTCTAAGAATAAGAAAGATGCAGTCCAAAGGTCTCAGAAAATAGCCTGTATGCAAAGCCTTTGATACTATCATTTCCTATGCACAGATCTAAGATATTTTAACTCTAATCACATCAAGAGATTCTATCTAGATATAAGTAACACGCAGATATCAAGCACTGTGATGAGCGTGCCTCAGGAAGCAAGAACAAAGAAAGAACAGGAAGTAATACCATATAAGGACACGGAAGGAATATTGGTATGAGAAAGATAGGAAATGTATAAAGTTGTGCTCCACAGGGAAACATTTGGCTGGCATCTTTTTTCTGCTACTTTGCTGGCAGCAGGCAGAGACTAGATCCCAGTACCTACACAACTCTTTGTACTTTATTTGCTTTTAAACAAGGCTTCTGTAGTCTTTCCTTTTACTCCTCTTGATAATAAAAGTTATTTTCTTGTAAGAAGACTGCCTAAGTTGTTTATTTAAGAAAAAAACCAGATTAACACTTCATTCTACAGTAACTGGATATGGTAAAGCAAATGTTACATCTTTACATTTTAATAGCTATTCACTGTTAATCATCCCAGTAATTCCATATGCCAGTCACATAATGGCATTCCCCTTCTTGAATGCCAACCAGCAAGAAAAAGAAAAATCAAAACTAGGCATTCTAGGAAAAAGCAAGTTTGCTTACTGTAAACGGTGTTTTCTATGGATAGCAGGGTGAATTAGCCATGACAACTGGGAACGTCCCTCCAGTCCTCTAGGTGGCGGAGCTCCAAAGAGCATATAGAGTTGTGCTCTGTATGCCTGCCTGTGCATATCACCATGTGGTTCCCAGCTTGCCTCAGACTGTTATCCAAGCTTGTAGTTTCACTGTCCAGAGACTGTCCCGGGGAGGCAGGCGGGTTAGCATGGCTAATTCACCCTATCCACGGAAAACACCGTTTATGCTATGCAAACTTGCTTTGTTCCCCACAGATAAGCAGGTTGAATTAGCCATGACAACTGGGGAGTCCTAAGCTAGGCGGTTGAGCACCCCTTTGTGGTGGAGGTAGTTTGTGGTTCAATCCAGATCCGATGGGGTGTGCTCAACCTAGCCCCACCTTGCGGGCAGTCTCTTCTATTGTACCCGCCTGTAGGACAGCTCTTCCCACTGCCACAACCGCAGCTGCTTGTTGGTTCAGGCAGTAGTGTAACGTGAAGGTGTGTAGCGACGACTATGTGGCAGCTTTGCAGATATCCTGAATGGGCACGTCGCTCTGGTGTGCCATCGAGGCTGCCATTGCCCTGACCTGGTGAGCTTTCGGCATGGCAGCTAAGGTTTCCGTTCTATTGTAACAAAACTCAATGCATTGAGAAATCCAGGATGACAGCATCCTTTTCGTAACAGGGTGCCCTGGGGCATTCGGGTTGAAGGAGACGAACAATTGCAAGGCTCTGGGGCTGGATTGTGTCTGACACTTGTAGTATGCTAGGGTGTGTTTATAGTTCAGCGTATGGAATCATTTCTCAGACTCAAACCGATGTGGTTTCAGGAAGAAGGTCAGCAACGTGATCATCTGATTAAGGTGAAAGGCCGACACCACTTTAGGAAGAAATGACTGGTGTGTCTTCAGCGTCACTTTGTCATTATAGAACTCCAGGTATGGTGAATAATGGACCAAGGCCTGGAGTTCACTGACTCTCCTTGCTGAGGTGAGCACCACTAGGAAAAGGAACTTCCATGAGAGGTATCTGATGTGGCTGCTTGCATGGGTTCAAAGGGTGGTAGCGTCAACTGCTCCAGGACCAGATTTAGATCCCATGGCACTGGCAGCTTCTTTACTGGTGGGCATGGTTGGAGAACACCTTTCATAAATCTGGACACCAGCAGGTGGCACGACACTGGAGCACCATGTGATTTTTATTTAACTGTAAACCGTTGTGAAGGCTTAGCCGATGTGATGGTATACAAAAAACAATAAAACCATAACCATCCTGCAGAAGGTGGTAGGCTGCGATGGCTCTTACATGCACTCTAACCGATGCCGTCACCAGTCCCGCTTAATACAAGGAGTGGAGATAGTGGAGCAGATGTTCTGGGGGTCACGAGAAAGGATCCACCCCCTGCTCTATGCACCACTTTGAGTACCTGGCCCATTTAAGCTTGGTAGTTCATCCTAGTAGAGGGTTTTCTGGATGAGACTAACATGTTCTGAATTGGCCCCGGCAGGTCCAAGTATGTCAGAACTGTTCTTTCTACCTCCATGACCCCTTGGCTCGGTCCAGGACAATTAACCAGGGTTCGACTGCTTCTGTCTTCCTCCTGGTTATAGCCACTGCTGCTCAGTTCCACCGGTTGTGGAGGCTGCCTACGCAGGTCATCCTCCCCCACTTCATATTGACAGCTCTTATCAACCCTTGTGATCAAGTAGGGCCCCAGCCCACCGTCGCTTGGTGATCGAATCCCAAGACATCCTCGGCATGGGCATGAACACTGTGCTGAAAACCATGCTCCCTGGGCTGGGAGTAGCGGAATAGCCTTCTGGTGTACTCCTGGGAAGTACCATCTTCCCCTGGCCTCCCAGAGGGGCAGCATTGGGATCAGCATCTTTGGCTCCGCTGGGAGGCCTGCCAATAGAAATTGGTATTCTGGTAGGCCCGTCTGCGGATCTTCTCTGCTTGGGTCATTAACTCCCCCTCGTGTTGGTAAACCTGGGGAATTGCCTTTGACTTTAGTGTGAGGAATAAGGTTCCTATGGCTCCTAAAACCTTTGATGGGGTTTGGAGCCGCCCGGATCATCTGGGGCCCGCTTTGCTTCGGGTTTTGTTGTCTGGCGTGGTTCTGGGGCTGTTGCGGCTCCCTGGATGGCTGATATTGTTGCAGGCGAAAGGGAGAATAAGGCCTGTCCCCACGGCTTTGGCCCTGCATCTTCTATGGAATCTGGTAGAATCTCTTTCCCACTGCTGTTCTCCCCAAGATGTCAGCGACTGTACTGCTACACTTTGTTCCTTCAGCTGCGTTTCAGTCTCTCACAGCTTGTCCTCGAATAAATTGTCTGGGAAACAGGGCAGGTCGGCCGGTTTCTCATGAACGTCCTTCCCTGATGGCACTCACCCGTAGCCAGGCCATCCGTCTGGCCGCGATAACTTCTGCAGATATCCTTGCCAAGGTGTCAAAGGCGTCAAACTGTATGGAGCAGGTTATGTAACCCCTCCTCCATATCATGTAGCTGGGATGGAGGGCTACTGTCCAGGTCAGCGGCCATCACCACAGGTTTTAACGTTTCCAGGCACTCGTACAAATACTGCATTATATAAAATTTCTGCTGCTGGATCTTTGCATTCAGCATCGCAGCTTAAAAGATACGCCTGCCATAGCTATCCAGGTACTTATTATCCTTCCCCAGGGAGTGTTCACATGTAGCCAGGGCCTCCTGGCTCTCTTCATAGCCAACTCCACCACAATAGAGGTGTGAGGTAATTGCAGGGGAGTTGCGCATTCTAAATTTGAAGTCCGTCTTGCTCGAGGTTGATGCTCTTGAAAACAGAAGTTGCCACGCTTTGGTCATCAGCTCATCCAGGACCGCGTGGGATGGTAGCGCAAGTTGGCTCTTGCTGGTGCCTTGAAAATTTTAAGAATCTCCAGGACCTTTGCTCTCGGGTCCGTACCTTCCTGATCTCCACCTTAAGGGTGCTTCCCACCTCTTCGACAAACTTGGAGTAAGACAATTCCTCCAGTGGGGAAATGGGTTGAGATTGTTCCTCCGGTGGGGTCCAAGGAGTAACCCGAAGAGTCTGGAGAGGAGACCAGTGAGTCATATGGAGATGACCCCCTTGGGTCCACATCCTCTCTGCTTGGTGGCGGTGCTTTGCATGAGGCATTCACCTCTTGCCTGCGGCCTTGCTCCAGTGACGACCTGAGATATCTGAGACATCGCTTGGGCAGTCAGGGACCTACGTTCACCCGAGGCGGATTCCCTTGGCCCCTTTCTGGGGGGCACTGCTGCCAGAAATATGTCTGAATCCAGTCCCCTTGGGTGTACTGGTTCTTGGTCCCCCTGCGGGCGCCGCTTGTCTCTCTTCGCCAGAGTTTTCTGCAGCTGTTATCCCTCTCGTCTCAGTCTTGATGCCGCTGACAGGTCCGAGAATATTTTGGAGGACTGAGATGATCCTGATGAGCACTGAGCTGACACCAGCTCCACATCAGACAGCCCTTCCCATTCTGGGACTTGGGCTCCGTGTCTGGACCGCAGCTGGCATGTGGGTGTAGAGCCCATCTCCGCTGTATGTGGGACCCGGAGGTCCACCTGCCTCCCCAATCTCAGAGACTGCACAGTGTCATCAGTGGGGACACTTTTCCACGGACTCTTTGACTTTCCATCATGGTGGGTCGCTTCGAACCTCATGCATTGCCCCAATACTTTTCTTCGCGTCAATGCGCCAGCTGCGTAGACTTGATGCGCCAGGTGTGTCGACTGCGACTTGCCTGCCATGTGGCGCCACATTTTTCCCCCAGTACTCCCTAGGGCGCGCTTCCGTGGAGCCCTTTCATCGCCTTACCTCTCAGGGATACCCTGCTGGGCCCTGGAAAGGACTGTGTGGATCCTTGAGCAGACTGCCACTGCTGCCTCCTTCAGCCTCTGGATCTTTGCTGCCCTCTGCCTCTGTGCTCACAGGGACATGTGGCCACAATCCCTGCAGTTCACCTGGTCATGGTCCAGCCTTAGCCAGACACAGCAGAGGGTATGTCCATCCGTCTTTGACATAATTTTGCCACAGCGGCAAGCTGGGAACCACGTGGCGATATGCACAGGCAGACATACAGAGCTCAACTCTGTGTTCTCTTTGGAACTCAGTCACCTAGAGGACTGGAGGGACGTTCTCAGTTGTCATGGCTAATTCAACCTGCTTATCTGCAGGAAATCATCCTTTTTCTGGTGATGAACTAAATGAGTAACTAGTCCACACAATGGATTGTGAAGCTCCTGAAAGAAATGGCCCAAGCTTATGCCATCACCATTCTCTCCAAAAAACTGAGAAGATCTAGCACCCTACCAAGTGATAATGTCTACCCAGATAAACATCAGGGGGTCTGCATAAATTCGGCTGAAAATACGCTTGGCCAGCAGAAGCAGTTTATAATATCATCTTGCCTCCCATTCTACTCAAGGACATAGACAAACAGTCATCCTCATTTCCACTACAGGGCAGAAGATGTCAGGGCACAATGCCAGAGTTATGACTCCAAAAGGAGGAGCAAGATGGACACAGACAGAGCAGGCTTGAACAAGTGCAAATACAAGGTATCTTCTGCCTGTACCAGCCATCTTTCCCTTGTGTTGAACATTCAGGTGCTCGTGACTGACGGAACTTGAACAGTGGAACAAATGGAAATAAGGACAAACACACGCCTAGGAACTCGAAGGTGCCCACAGCAGCAGCACTAAACTGCTGCAAGAAAAGGAAGGTACCCACTAAAGCAGTGCAAGGCCACTGCAGGAACAAGATATTCAAAGCAAGCAAAGGCCCAACAGCTAAAGAATAAGACTAAGACCAAGACTGGGAACAAGACTCAGATTAATCTCTTGCAAAGTACCGACCATGAGACTGGAACATATCTGAATATCAATAGGAGCCGCATGGCCATCAGCAGTAGGTACAGGCCATACAGCTGGGAAGACCAACCAGAGTGTCCAAGCAGTAGGCCATATTGCTGGGAGGACTAAATAGGCAATCCATGAAGCATCTCAATTTTCGATGCCATTGCATATTTAGCCCTCGGGGACATCCATCTACAGGCAAGGCAATTATCTGGTCCAATGTTCTCGTGACCGGAGACATACATTATTTGGCTGCAAGTGCAGGCCTTGAAGCCACTATTAGCTTTTTAGGAAGCCATGAGAACTTTTCCTCTGTACTTGCTTTCTCTTTTTTTTTGAAGGGCATCCTTGCTTACCTTTTTAAGGATCCCTAGGAAGGGAGAGAGAGCACTGAAAAGCATTGTTATGGTTCACCAAAGTGAATAGAAGATCAAGGATTGAGGAGAGATAAGATAACCATCCGTGCGGAGTGTGCAAAAAAACAGACTGTTTCAGTAGCAATGCCCACGCTGGAAATCCCGCATATGCTCAATAGAGCTAAAAGCTCTTCTAGCTTGGTGAGAGAGTTTCCGTTCAATGTCACCAGAGGGCGTCAACCCACAGATCATGGCTAATTCAGACTGCTTATCAACGGAAAATACATCTGTATCTGAACAGGAGTAACATGGCCATCAGCAGTAGGTACAGGCCATAGAGCCAAGAGGACAAGCTAGACTGTAACAAGTAGGCCATATTGCTGGGAGGACTAAGTAGGCAGTCCATGAGGCCCACTGTGGCCCCCAATAGGGAAACAACTGCCCAACATGTCCTGACACAAGAAGAGGGAGCCCAGAAGCTGAGAAATGTAATTTTAAAGCCAATTATGGGCAAATTATAATTCATCTGCAAAGACACTTGCACTTGCAAGACACAGAGTTGCCATTTTGGGAGTAGGGCACAGAGGTGCAGGGAGAGATAAAAATTGCCATATGCATTAGCAGGGTCCCCAAAATGCTTGTCACCATTCACACAAAGTTGGGATAGGGGTGGCCACAACAAAAAACAGAAGGTCTCCGAGAAACAGTTTAAAGAGACAATTGCTATAGGCATGCCAACAAATCAATAAGCTGCTTCAGTGTCTCAATAGAGTAGCATGCTAGTATGCAAGACTGATGAATACTTGCATTACCTTTGTTAGGCGACTTTTGCCCTTTAACATCTTTCTCCATTCTGATAATTGGAATCCAATCAGCAGTCAGCTTTATAAAAAAAAAAAAAAAAAAACTACAAAAAAATCAAGAATTGGATATAGTTGACCATACTAATTAATTTTAAAATAATTTGTGGACCTTTTAATAATTAGAACAAATGACCAATTTTTAACCAGGTCCATGGTGCAGACTTCGCCATTCAATTTGCCAAAATTTTTGAGAGCCGTAGCCTGCCTTTGCATTTGAACATGGTAGCACCAACTGAAAAATTACTACAGCCAGAGGGAATTTCAAGGGACTAGCTGCAAGAATCCTGTGTAGACTCTACAACGAAGGCATTACACGATTCCTGTTGCCAAACCAGGTTACAGTTTTTAAGTTGTAACAAGAGATTTATTTAAATTTGGAGTACTTGCCAGGTACTTTTGACTTGGATTGGCCACTGCTGAAGTCAGGATGGACCCTTGGTCTGACCCAGTAAGGTATATCTTATGTTCTTAAGCAATAAACAAATCTTACAAAGCAAAACTAAGGTGGTTATCATTATTTGATATTGGCAATCTATTGCTGCATAACATTTTTTGTTATACAGCAATAGATTGCTGCATAACAAAAACCAGACACACCAAGAGCAGCTCAAGGCAATTTGCTGCCTCAAGTGAGGGAAAAGGAGAAATTACTAACTTGATAATTTCCTTTTCTTTAGTACAGACAGGTGAATCCAGAACCAGTGGGTTATGCACCTTTACCAGCAGATGGAGACGAGGCAAAGCTGATACCACAGTATATATACCCTACATGACAGCAGCCTGCCAGTATTCTCGGCAAAAGCCAACTGTGGATATGCTAACAAAACTTGATTATTAACAGATAACCATTCCAGCACTCAGCCAACAGGAAAACGCTGAGCTCGAAGGAAATATTAACACTTGTCTAGGGACTGGAGTAATACTTACTAGTAAACCGTGCATCACGCAGCCATGCAGGAGGACAATAGCACGACCATCTAGCAGCCAAGAGTGAGAAGGTGGATTTACCTGTCTGTACTAAAGAAAAGGAAATTATCGGCTAATAGTAATTTCTCCTTTCTTAGTGTTCAGACAGGTGAATCCAGAACCAGTGGAATGTACCAAAGCTACTCCCGAACAGGGCTGGAGGCTGCCCACGGTCCAGTCAAAACTGCACTTGTGAAGGCTACATCCTCCCAGGCCTACAAGTCCAGGCAATAATGCCTGGAAAAGGTATGTAAGGAGGACTACGTCACAGCTCAGCAAATGTCAATGGAAGACAACAATCTAACGCCGCCCATGATACTGCCTGACCCCTAGTGCAATGAGCCCTAACCTGACTAGGCAACGGCTGTTCAACAACCACATACGCGGCCGTGACTACCTCCTCAATCCAGCAGGCTACTGTAGCTTGCGACACCGGTTTGCCCTGTTTACTTCCACTGTGGAGCACAAACAGGTGCTCCAGCTTCCTGACAGGTTTAGAAACCTCCAAATACCTCAAGATGGTCCATAGAAAGCGAGCCATTGATCATAAAAGTTTAGCCTTGACGACTCAATTAAACAAAGCCAAGACCGCGTTAAATAGGGCCAATACTCAGGTGGCGCGCACTTAATTTTTGACCATTCAGGGGGAATTGAACACATTGATTCATCAGCGGGCTCAGAAAGGTTTTTTGTTTTATCAATATAAGCTGTATCAGCACAGCAATAAATCAGGCAGATTGCTGGCCAATGTCGTGCGGGCGGCTAGAGGGTGCCACCACATTCCAGCGCTGTGTACTCCGGCGGGCCAAATTCATTCCACGACCGCCACCATTTTGCAAAGCTTTCAGGATTTTTATCGAGACCTGTACAACTCCGGCGGTTGGGATGGGGAGGCTTGTGCTCGGTTTTGCTCTCAGTTGCAACTCCCATCGCTCAGTACTGATCAGAGAGCTAGCTTAAATCTGCCCATCACTCTGGATGAGGTCCTTGCCGTGGATTGTGGGGCCAAACTTTTCAAAGCCCCGGGGGCCAGATGGCTATGGGGCGGAGTTCTATAAGGTTGTGGTAAACCTTGTGGGTAACTCTTTGGTAGATGCTTTCTCAGAACTGTTGAGACAGGAGGCCTTCCTGGCCCATACAAATATGGCTCATATCACGCTTATTCATAAATCTGGTAAAGATCCCCTACTACTGGGTTCTTATCGCCCTCTCTCTTTATTAAACTTTGACCAAAAGCTTTTTGCTAAAATTCTGGCGGATCGCTTGGCAGTTATACTCCCTTCTCTTATTGGGGGGACCAGGTCGGTTTTTATCAGGAGGTGTTATGATCTCACTAACATTCGTAAGGTGTTGGCTGCTATGACCATGTGCCAGCAGATGGAGGTCCCATTCCTCGCTATAAGTTTTCATGCTGAGAAGGTGTTTGATAGAGTGGAATGGGACTACCTCTTATGTTTTGCATGCGATGGGGTTTGAGGGCTTGTTTCTGAACGTGATTCATCTCCTTTATCGGGACCCGGAGGCTGTTATAGTTGCTAATGGCTCCCAGTCCGATGTTTTTCCTATTTCCAGAGGTAGTCACCAGGGTTGCCCCCTGTCACCCCTGTTTGTACTCCAGCTTGAGCCACTCTTACGTTCAATACAGTTGGCGGAGGATCAAGGGTATGCAATTTCATCCTGTAACTTTTAAGTACGCTGCATTTGCAGATGATATTTTAGTCTTTCTTACCAATCCCTGTAATTCTCTTCATCCACTCCTTCAATTAATCTGGGCTTTTTGAGTTCTCTCAGGTTCCGTCTCAACATGAATAAATCTATGACCTTGGCTTATCCAGAGCGCCTGGGATGAGGACTTTCCTCTTCAATGGGTTCTCGACGCCATTAATTATCTTGGGGTTGTGATTCCCCGTACGCTTGATTGTCTTTATAAAGTTAATGTTCTCCCTTTGCTTAAGGCCACTCAGGATAAATTACAGCTTTGGACTCCAATGCCTTTATCTTGGGGGGGGCCGTGTTAATCTTTTTAAGATGTCTCTACTCCCCAAGTGGATCTACTTATTCCAGAATTGACCTCTTCATTTGAGACGGGTTGATTTGCAGCAGCTTGAGTGAGCTCAGCGGCGGGTTTTTTTTGGCAGGGTAGGAAGGCCTGGATCCCTTTGGCTTGGCTGTGGGAGAGATGGGGTTGGGGGGGGGGGGACGACGACTAGGGGTTCCTGATTTGGCCTTCTATAATTTGGCCAGTAATCTTCGTGTTATTAGAGATTGGTTATTGGACACGTCCTCTTTCATTGGTCTATCTGCTGATCAAGAATTGGCTGGTCCGATTTCCCTCAAATTTGTTTTGCAGTCTCCATCTAGTGGTCTACCCTCGTTTCTGGTATGCCATGTACTAATCAGGCCCATTTGCCTCACTTGGTTGAAACTTACAAGACTGCTACAGACGGATCGTGTCTGTGCTTATCTCTTACCTGTCCAGGGAAACCCAGATTTCTCCCCTGGCTCTCAGACTAAAGCTTTTCACACCTGGGCAGACAAGGGAATTTTGCAGTTAGGTCATGTTCTCACTCCGGAAAATGCCCTAAATTAACCTGTGGCAATGCTGGGTATAATCCTGAATAATTAGAGGCAGGGAGCATGGAATTCTCCGGTGCATACGGTGGCGGCCTCTTATTCCCCTCAGTATCTTTACTAACAGAATCTCTCTGCCTATACCATAAATCAAATACTTGCAAATGCTTATCTAAAGATTTCCCTTTCTTTGAATCTGGACATTATTTCTTTCTCCAAACTTAGGCAGATATACACGCTTTCGGCGTTGGAGGTTTTCCCCTACTTGCAGCTTCAAAAGTATTTTGGTTCCCTGCTTCCACCTTCTCATCTGGCCTCGACCTTCCACTCCCTTGATAATATTTTTTTCATTTGAAAAGTCAAAAGTGCCGTCTTTATCAACTTATTATAAACTTTTAAAACAGCTAACTGTCCTGAACACTTGCACCATTCTTGTAGAATGGTGGAACCGGGATGGGGTCTTCACAGTTACAGAGTTTATAATTTGTACCTGTCTGAAGCGTATATCCCAAATCTTGGTCAATATGGCATACAGAGAAATGCAATATAAATTTCTCCGTTGCTGCTACGTTTCTGCCCAAGGCTCATACCAGCTTCGGATTTCGTCCTCTGCTGCATGTGGATGGTGTGGTCATTTACCTGGTTCCCTGTCACACGTTTCTGGGAATGTCCACTTATTCACCGCCTCTGGGTACAGGTGTTCCATTATTTAGAAACCTTATTGGAGGTTCGTATACCACTTTTCCTGCTTTGGGCACTTTTTGATTGCATTTCTCCCCTACGAGTGTGAGCTTTGGGATCTCGGTTACTATTTCGTAAGGCTTTAGTGGCCAAGAAGGTTGTTATCTTGCTGCAGTGGAGAGAGGACACCCCTCCATTGTATTGGCTGTGGCATAACAGTCTTCATCGTATAATGCTCCTGGATGCTGAGACCATGCGGCAATCTCCCCGCCAACGGAAATTGTTCTTGGCTATCTGGGACCCCTACTTGCAGTCTCTCCCACATCGCTCACGGAGTTTGATTTTAAATGAGTGGCATTGATTGCAGTAATGATTTCTCTATTTCCAGATGAATGATACAGAGACATTCTTGTTGGTCATGATGTTTTTTTTGGATAGGGGAAAGGGAGAGATTTGGGCTGGGGGGAGGGGATTTGCTTTCTTGCTTTGTGTGGTGTTGACATAATCCTGGGAGTATCTCAGAAACCATGCACTCTCGGTTTTGTTGTGTTATTTGAAATAATGCACAGGCAGGGTAAACAAGCACGGGAGTAGCTTTCTTATTAAGGTGGTTACTACCCCAAACCAATTAGCTAGATACTTCACTTAGATGCAGCTCCAGAACTGCTGTCTGCATCGATGGTGGGGGGTGGAAGGGAATTGGAACCAAAAAGTTACCAATAAGGGCCCTGACCTCAGCGGTCAGAGTAACAGATAAGAATGAAAACAAATAGGTGTGAAAGCTTGCTGGGCAGACTGGATGGGCCGTTTGGTCTTCTTCTGCCGACACTTCTATGTTTCTATGTTTAAACAAAGTCATGGGATAGGAGGCAATATCCTTTCGTGGATTACAAACTGGTTAAAAGACAGGAAACAGTAGGATTAAATGGTCAGTTTTCTCAGTGGAAAAGCGTAAACAGTGGAGTGCCTCAGGGATCTGTTCTTGAACTGGTGCTTTTCAATATATTTATAAATGATCTGAAAAGGAATACAATGAGTGAGGGTAATCAAATTTGCAGATGATACAAAAATATTCAGAATAGTCAAATCTCAAGCGTATTGTGATAAATTGCAAGAGGAACTTGCGAGATTGGAAGATTGGGCATCCAAATGGCAGATGAAATTTAATGTGGACAAGTGCAAGGTGACGCATATAGGGACGAATATCCATGCTGTAGTTACACGATGTTAGGTTCCATTAGGAGCTACCACCCAGGAAAAAGATCTAGGCATCATAGTGGATGATACATTAAAATCATCGGTTCAGTGTGCTGCAGCAGTCAAAAAAGCAAACAATGTTAGGAATTATTAGGAAGGGAATGGTGAATAAAATGGAAAATGTCATAATGCCTCTGTATCACTCCCATGGTGAGACTGCACCTTGAGTACTGTGTACAATTCTAGTTGCCGCATCTCAAAAAAGATATAGTTGCATTGGAGAAGGTACAGAGAAGGGTGACCAAAATGATAAAGGGGATGGAACAGGTCCCCTATGAGGAAGAGCTAAAAAGGTTAGGGCTGTTCAGCTTGAAGAAGAGTTGGCTGAGGGGGGATATGATAGAGGTCTTTAAAATCATGAAAGGTCTAGAACAGGTAAATGTGAATCTGTTATTTAGTTTTTCGGATAATAGAAGGATTAGGGGCACTCCATGAAGTTAGCAAATAGCACATTTAAAACTAATCTGAGAAGATCACGTGACGCTGTGAAGGGAAGCAGATGTAGCTTGCCCTCGCTGGCTCTCGGCCTGCCCATCTAACCCCATCTACAATCCAACAGGTCAATACAGTAAAGTGCGGCCGCAGTTACCCTGCTTCTAACCCGCTTTCTACTCACTTTTCGGCCGCGTTAGTCCAACCCGCGATACACTATCCCCTTTAACCCATTCTTACCGCCTCTTTAAATCACCGGGTAACCCCTTCCGCCCGTGGCATGTATATTAGATATAAACGATCGAATTAGCTATTCCCTCCCATACAGTAACGCGCACCCCGACTATCACTTTTTTACCCTGCCGTTTTGCCGCGCGTTTAACCTGCTAATTTACCGCCTACCCCTACCCCTGCGTTAGAGGCAGGGGTAAGGGTAGATGGCAAACTTTCCCCCCAAAAGGAAACCTAAAAACCTAAAATGTGAAGTCAGGTAAGAGCCCACTGTTCTGTGCCCTCTCCAGTCACGGCGCGAGCGGAGCGAAGCGAAGCGTACTTTCATTGGCTTGAGCGCCCGTCAATTTGGGTGCTCCAGCCAATGAAAGCACATGGACGGGCGGCCGTGACGTCAAAACGCCATGACGTCACGCCCGCCCATGTGCTTTCATTGGCTGGAGCGCCCAAATTGACTGGCGCTCCAGCCAATGAAAGCACAGACGGGCGCAAGTGACATCACGACGTTATGACGTCACGGCCACCCGTCCATGTGCTTTCATTGGCTGGAGCGCCCAAATTGACGGGCGCTCAAGCCAATGAAAGTACGCTTCGCGCCGCTCGCGCCGTGACTGGAGAGGGCACAGAACAGTGGGCTCTTACCTGACTTCACAATCTTCCTTAAGCAGATGAGGGCTGAGCCAGGAGAACCGGGACCTGCGCAGGGGGGGACGGACCACTGCAAGCTGCTTTCGCCGCCGGCTGCCCCCTCCGGAGGACGGCAGAGAAGATTGAAAGGGCTGAAATGCAACAAAAGGTAAGTTGGCACATGTCGAGCTGCTTCGGGAGGAGGGGATTTTAGGTTTTCATGGGTTAAAGTTGGGATCCACTTCCTGGTGCCTGTCATTTCAAATATCATTTGAAATGACAGGTACCAGCGCACCCAGGATACTGTATAAGCGCTGTATTAAGCGCCTATACAGTAAAATGGGTTGCGCGGGACTAACGCTTCACAGACGCTTCTTGGACGCGGCTTGCATTTGCAAGCTATTTAAATACAGTATCGAGCGGTAGGTGAGCAGGACTGTGCGTGCAGCAAACGTGGGTGCGCCCGGCACTAACGCAGCTCTTCCTACCGCTCCTTACTGTATCGGCCCGCAAGTTTGGTCCGCGGAGGGCTCGGGCATCTGTGTCTGGTGGCCGATATCTGGTGGAGCACATTTCGTGGGTAAATGTCAACTCAGGCGGCCAGGAAGGAGAAAGAAATGGCTAAAGAACCACCGAGGCCTACTGACGTCGGAGCGGAGGACGCCACCGGACTCACAGTGACGCAAGTGCCGACGAATTGGGTGGAAGTTTGGGCGGCGGTAGTGGAGGCTTTACAGCCTGAGTTTCAAAAGCTGTCTACCCAACTGGCTGATCTTACCTCCTCGGTAGCCGGGTATGATGTGAGATTCACAGAGTTGGAACAGCGGGTCTCAGACACCAAAGATGGCCTCCATACCACGCGGTCTACTATGGAGGCGCTTCAGGAGGCAGTTGCACTACACACTGAACACCTGGAAGACCTTGAAAACCGGTCCCGGCGTTCTAATCGGCCTGCCAGAAACCCTAGAGAAGCGAGAATTACCCAAGATTTTAGAAAGACAGCTCACACGGGAACTGACTCTCTCTACCAACCGCGGCCCTTTACGTATTGAACATGCTCACCGCCTCTGGCAAAAGCGAGCGCAACTAGACAAACAGCAGGTGATTATCGCTAAAATCCTGAATTTTGCCCACAAGGAGGAAATACTGCAAGCTGTGCGGCATGGGTTAGCCCTCAAGTTTGAGGGTCAGAGAATTCTCATTTTCAGGCTTTTCATCTGCTCTGACAGCGCAGCGTCGGGTACTGTCCCCATTGTGTACCCAATTGCATAACTTGGGTCAAAGAGTTGTGATTATTTACCCAGCGAAAGTCAGAGTCTCTACACCTGGTGGTCCACGCTGGTTTACTGATGCGGGGTATATCCGTGAGTATATTGCCACACTGAATCAGGCACCGGCAAGCCCGTGGGGGGGCCCCTGAGCTGGGAGTGTCATGGATTGGTGCCGCCAAGATTTTCATCTTACTGCGGAGAGATGAGCTCTAGTTTTGGGAACCCGGACGCCGGATGACCTGACATCATGCTGTCCAGGCAGCGGGTTTTATTGTTCCATTTGGACTTTAGTGGACATTTTTCAGGACCTGTTCCTATCAATCATTTGGCTTGCCCATTGGCGAGTCTGTGTGTCCATTGTTAATCTCACTGTGCAAGTTGCAGTTCAGTTGGGCTTAAGGAGGGGCAGTGTTTTTGTTCCTGCTTTATCTGTGTTTATTGTAGCAGGAGGGGGATGATTTTCAACTTTGTGCCTTACTATTCTCTAAACATCCTCTGTATGGACCAGCATTTCTTTCCTGTTAAATTCCCTGAGGGAGGATGGGGTGGATGGGAGCCATAAGCGTCTTAACGGTCTCCTAGAAGGGATTAAGTGTGATAGGATGGGGAGGGAGGAGGGGAGGGTTTGGGGAAAGGGGGATGGGTGGGTAGGGGTTCAGTTCCGGTCCATCAATACTAGGGTTAGTCATATCTGTGCATGTTGCTAGAGTCATGAGATGCCGGGGGGGGGGGGGTCACCTCTGGGATGGCTGTCCCCTCACACGAGTTGGGTTGGCTTTATCCTTACAATTACCCTGTTCGGCATGGATGGCTAATCGGGGTACAAGACTGTTGTCCTGGAATGTTTGCGGCATAAACTTTCCGATTAAACGGTCCAAGATACTTCAGGCATTAAAAAAGGAGGGGGGTGGATGTAGCCTTCCTTCAAGAAACACATCTGTCAGACCTCAAACACAGGAAGTTGTGTCAGAATTGGGTGGGGCGGTTCATTTTGCTTCCGCTAGTACCAAATCAGCAGGGGTGGCGATATTAATTCGTAAGAATTTCCCTATACAGATTCACAAGGAATTTAAAGATCCGCTGGGACGCTACATAATCTTGGTGGCTGAGATCAATTCTGTTCCCTTGGTGCTGTGTAATATCTATGCTCCCAATTCCTCGCAGACTCCTTTTTTCCCGAACCCTGCATAAAATATTATTGCCATATATTGATCACATGGTAGTAGTGGGGGGACGGGACTTTAATGAAGTACGGGATCCAGATTGGGATAGGTCCTCTTCAGTGCAGCGAGTTGGGGTGTCGGGTAAAGGAATTAGCTTATTGGAAGGGGCATTGCACCTTACGGACTCGTGGCATACATTATATCCTTTTGATAGGGACTTCACCCATATCTCCAGAGCGCATGCAACCCATTCCAGGATTGATTATTTTTTGGTAAGCATGCAATTTTTCTCTACAGTCTCTGATGCAGGGATTGGGGATATTGTTCTCTCGGATCATGCGCCCATCTGGCTGGATCTGGCATTATGCCCCACAGCGCCCTCCGGTTTTCATTGGCGCTACCCTTATTATTTGGCGGAGGATACTGCTCTTCAAGAGTTTTTGCGGGCGCGCTGGGAAGATTTTGCAACCCTCAATGCGCAACATAGTGAAGATTCTGACCTGTTTTGGAATACTGCCAAGGCTGTACTGAGGGGGGACATTTCTTATTTGGCCCATAGGAGGAAAATGTTGGATAGTAGATTGCTGAGTCTAACCCAGCAGTTACAGTTGGCTAAATCAGCTTTATTGAATTCCCATTCCAAGGTTCATAGGGAGTCCTATTTAGCTGTGCAAACGGCAATTAATTCGCTTTTACATCAACGGGCTAAGAAAAGCCTGCTGTATTATCAACACAAGATGTACAGATATAGTAACAAATCAGGGAAATTGTTAGCAAATTTGATTAAGTCTGTCAGGGGATCTTGGCACATTTCTACTCTTAAAACTTCCAGCGGGCAGATTGTTAAGAATACCGCTGCCATCCTGGAAGAGTTTTGCTCTTATTTTTCTACGCTGTATCACTCAGAGGGTTGGAGTCCAGCTAAATGGGAGGCATTCTGCGAACGCATACATATTCCCTCCATTACTGTCAGTCAAAGTCGGTCCTTAAATGAGCCCATTTCTGAGGAGAAGATGCAAATGGCTATTCAACGCACTCCCAAGTTGAAAGCTCCTGGCCCCGATGGCTATAGTTCTGAGTTCTATAAATGTCTCATAGACCCATTGACCAAACTTCTCCCGCTTGTATTTAATGTTATGGTATCTCAGGGGACCTTTCATAGGAATGGAAATGTAGCTCATGTGACTCTTATTCCTAACCCATATAACAAAAAGACAGAGTATTAATTTCTCAATGCTGTGCTGACCACGAGAGAAATGTTGAGATTACTACCTGATAATCTCCTTTTCCTTAGTGTTGACAGATGGACTCAGAACGAATGGGATAGTATCCGCGTGCTAGCAGTTGGAGACGGATCTGACGTCAGCACGGGGTATATATATCCCCACAGGAAGCGTAGCAACTCAGTAATCTTCCTTGCAAAAGCTGTTATGGATGTGTGTACTGACGCTCAGTGAAAAGTGAAAACAGGATTCCCCTGACCGATTGATAGTAGCTGGAGACCGCCAGCATTCACAACCGGAAGGCGTTGACACCTGGTAGAGTGTACGCTCTTATGGAAATAGATGACATGGCTTACCTTGAATCGGTGAAACCCATGTATACAGGCAGCTGGGCAGGATGCTGAGTCCATCTGTCTACACTAAGGAAAAGGAGATTATCAGGTAGTAATCTCAACATTTCCTGGCGTGTAGCCAGATGGACTCAGAACGAATGGGATGTACAAAAGCTTTACTCCCAGCCTGGGCGGGAGGCTGCCTGAGGACCATGTAGTACCGCCCTCACAAATGCTGAGTCCTCCCTAGCCTGGACATCCAGACGGTAGAACCTGGAAAAGGTATGAAGGGAGGACCATGTCGCCGCTTTACATATTTCTGCAGGCGACAGCATCCTGGATTCCGCCCAGGATGCCGCTTGTGCTCTGGTAGAATGAGCCTTGACCTGTAGAGGCGGAGACTTCCCAGCCTCTACGTAAGCTGCTCTGATAACTTCTTTAATCCAGCGGGCGATGGTGGGCCGCGAGGCCGCTTCACCTTGCTTCCTCCCGCTGTGCAGGACGAACAGATGGTCCGTCTTTCGTAGTTCTTGTGTCACTTCCAGATATCTGGGCAGCAATCTGCCAATGTCGAGATGGCGTAATAAACGCCCTTCTTCAGATTTCTTCAAACCCGCTGTGGTAGGCAAGGATATGGTTTGGTTAAGATGAAACTGTGAAACCACTTTAGGTAGAAAGGAGGGAACCGTACGAAGATGGATAGCCTCAGGAGTGATTCTGAGAAAGGGATCACGGCAGGACAGTGCTTGTAGCTCTGAGATGCGGCGTGCCGAACATACCGCCAATAGGAACACCATCTTCAAGGTTAGAGAACGGAGAGACAGTCCCCGAAGGGGTCTGAAGGCGGATCCCGCGAGGAAATCCAAAACATGATTGAGGTTCCATAAGGGCACAGGCCACTTTAGTGGCGGACGAATATGCTTGACCCCTTGCAGGAAGCGAGAAACATCTGGGTGCTTGGCGATGGTCTTGCCATCCCTCCTGGGACCACAGCAAGACAGCGCAGCCACCTGAACTTTGATGGAGCTGAGGGAGAGACCCTTCTGAAGTCCATCCTGCAGGAAATCCAACACAATAGGGATTGTGGTCGCATGTGGACTGGTGCCGTGAGTGTCGCACCATGCCTCAAATACTCTCCAGATCCTTACGTAGGTGAGGGACGTGGAAAACTTACGAGCTCGGAGGAGTGTATCAATCACGGGCTCCGAGTAACCTCTTTTCTTCAGTCTAGCCCTCTCAATGGCCAGACCGTAAGAGAGAATTGAGCTGGATCCTCGTGGAGGATGGGACTTTGACGTAGAAGGTCCCGGAGAGGAGGCAGGAGAGGAGGCAGGGGAAGAGGCTCCCCTGCCAGTAGTCTTCTCATGTCTGCGTACCAGGGTCTTCTTGGCCAGTCTGGTGCCACTAGAAGAACTAGGCCCCGGTGTTTCTGAATCTTGTGGATGATGGCGCCCAGCAGAGGCCACGGAGGAAAGGCGTATAGCAGAGTCCCTGGAGGCCACGGCTGGACCAGGGCATCGATTCCGTGTGAGAACGGGTCGCGCTTGCAGCTGAAGTATCTGGGTACTTGAGCATTGGACTTGTCCGCCAGTAAATCCATGTCCGGAATCCCCCAGTGATCCACAATCATCTGGAAGGCTGTGGGTGACAGCTGCCACTCTCCCGGATTTAGGCTTTCTCTGCTGAGGAAGTCTGCTGTGGTATTGTCCTTCCCTGCAATGTGGACGGCGGAGATGTCCTGAAGATTCGCCTCTGCCCAAACCATCAGTGGGGCGATTTCCAGAGATACTTGTCGGCTTCTGGTTCCGCCCTGACGGTTGATGTATGCCACCGTAGTGGCGTTGTCGGACATCACTCTGACTGCTCTGTTCTTCAGTCTGAGAGCAAATTGAAGGCATGCCAATCGGACTGCCCGGGCCTCTAGACGGTTGATGTTCCACGCTGACTCTTCTCTGTTCCACCGCCCTTGTGCGGTGAGTTCTTCGCAGTGTGCTCCCCAGCCGCTCAGGCTGGCATCTGTGGTGAGCAAAGTCCACATGGGTGATGACATCTTCGACCCCCTGCTCATGTGGTTGGACTGCAACCACCACCGCAACTGGGTCCGCACTCTGGCTGGCAGATGCAGGTGCGTGGAATAGTTCCGTAGACGGGGGCTCCAGCGAGAGAGCAAGGAGTGTTGTAGAGGTCTCATATGGGCCCTCGCCCAAGGCACCACTTCCAGGGTGGATGCCATGAGACCAAGAACCTGCAGATAATCCCAGGCTATGGGCAGACTGGCTCCCATCAAATGCTGGATACGCTGCTGAAGTTTCAAATTTCTCTTGGAAGTAAGACTGACTGTGTCCGCCCGGGTGTCGAACTGTACTCCCAGGTATTCCAGGGACTGGGAAGGCTGTAAGCAGCTCTTGCTGAGGTTGATTACCCAGCCCAAGCTTTCCAGAAGGGCGATCACTCTGTCGGTTGTCCGAAGGCTCTCCTCTCGAGATTTCGCCCTGATCAGCCAGTCGTCTAAGTAGGGATGGACCAGAATTCTTTCCCGCCTGAGTGCCGCTGCTACCACTACGACCACCTTGGTGAATGTCCGTGGTGATGTGGCCAGCCCGAAGGGCAGAGCCCGAAACTGGAAGTGGCGGCCTAGAACCTTGAAGCGTAGGTAGCGCTGATGATCCGGATGGATCGGGATATGCAGGTATGCCTCTGACAGGTCTAACGCCGTGAGGAATTCTCCTGGCTGTACTGCAGTCTTGACGGAGCACAGAGTCTCCATGCGAAACCTTGGTACCCGTAAGTAGCGATTGACTGACTTGAGGTCCAGCACAGGCCGAAAGGTGCACCCTTTCTTGGGTACCATGAAATAAATGGAATAGTGTCCAGAATTCACTTCCCAGGCAGGTACTGGGATGATGGCTTTCAAGGACAGGAGCCTCGCCAGGGTAGCTTTCAATGCTGCCGTCTTGTGTCTGGGACATGAAGATTCCACAAACTTGTCCAGAGGGAGATGATGAAAGTCCAGATAACATCCCTCCCGGATAATGGCGAGGACCCACTGGTCCAACGTGATCTCGACCCATCTGGGGTAGAAGAGGGTTAACCTGCCCCCTATGGCTCCGTCCCCCAGAGGAATCAGCGGATTCTCATTGTGAGGCACGGCCGGGACCCGAGCCCGGGCCTGCTCCCCTCTTGTGCTGCTTGGTCCGAAAGGACTGATTCCTGGCCTGAGGACGTGGTGCCTGGTAGCGACCCCTGTAAGGAACAAAGCGCTGTGAACTCCTGCCCCTGGAGGGCCTTGGAAAGGCGCGCTGGCCCCTTCTGAACCGATCTTCCGGCAGTCTAGGCACTGGAGAGGCACCCCATGTACTGGCCAGTTTATCAAGATCGCTGCCAAATAGGAAAGAGCCCTTAAAGGGCAATCTGGTGAGACGTGTCTTTGAAGGCGCATCAGCTGACCATCTCCGGATCCAGAGCTGCCTCCTGGCGGCTACGGAGGATGAAATCCCCTTAGCTGTTGTCCGGACCAGGTCTGATGCAGCATCCGTGAGGAACGAAAGAGTTGACTCCATGTCAGCTGCTGGAGCGTTGTTCCTAACCTGTGACAAACAGGCACGCGTCACCACTGTGCAGCAGGTCGCGATCCGCAAAGATAGAGCTGCCACCTCAAAGGTCTGTTTCAGAATGGCGTCCAGTCGCCGGTCATGAGGCTCCTTGAGGGCCGTCCCCCCTTCAACTGGAATGGTAGTGCGCTTCACCACAGTGCTAATCAAGGCGTCCACCTGAGGGCACGCCAGCAGGTCCTGGATAGCCGGTGCCAATGGGTACATGCCTGTCAGGGCCCGGCCCCCTTTGAAGGAAGCCGCTGGTGCCGCCCATTCTAAATCTATCAGTTGTTGAGCTGCTTGCAAGAATGGAAAATGGCGGGCTGTAGGACGAAGCCCTTCCAGCAGGGTTATCTGCGCAGAGGGCACCGTAGTGCTGGGACCTGTAATATCCAACTCCGCCAGACACTGAGACAGCAGGTCGGAGAGATCCTCCTTGGGGGAGAACCGCCTCATGGTTCTATATGGCTCAATCCCTGGGGGAAGCTCCCCCTCGTCCGGGAGTTCGGACTCGTCCGGTGAAACCTCCTGGTCCGATTGATCTGGACTGTCCAGCGGTGGGAGGTCCCGCTCACGATAAGGGCGTGAGGGTCCAGGAACAGGATCCGCAGGAGCCGCCACTGCAGCGGCAGCCGCAGCAGCCGCCGCAGTCGCAGCAACCGCAGGAACAATAGGAACAGCAGGAACCGCAGGGCCCGGACGGGAAGCCGTTTGCATCTGTACAAAGGCATGAATCCCCTTAAAGAGATCCACCCAGGAAATGGAAGCAGCCTCTAATCGCCGGGGTACAAGATCCCCCGGGATTCCCGATTGGTCGAGACTGCCCGCTAAATCCGGGATAGCCCCTGGGGAACTGTCAGCAAACCGTGGCTGAGACTGGGCCTGGCTCGAAGGTCCCACGGCCTCCTCACATTGGGCACATAGGGAGTCTGGCTCTTCACTGTGCGTGGCTCTAAGCTGGCATGCAGAGCAGAGGCCAAGGGCTTTAATGCCTGATGCAGGCGGCGCCACCGCTGAAGACGCTGATGCGTTCTGTTCCATTGAAAGAGAAGCGGCAATAATATATGTTTAATATAACAGGCGCGCAATAATAACATGCGGCAGCAATAGGCGCTTAATACAACGGGCGCACAAGAATAATAACATGCGGCAGCAATAGGCGCTTAATACAACGGGCGCACAATAAAAATAATATGCGGCAGCAATAGGCGCTTAATACAACAGGCGCACAATAAATAATAATAGGTTTTCAGCACTAGGCGGTCATGAAAACAGCACAATTGTATGCAATATGCTCTCAGCAATATGCCGCCAACAATACACGCTTAAAGGCTTTCAATAAGCGCTCAGCAATAAGCGATTAGCAATATACGCTCAATGGCATTCAATAGGCTCTCAGCAATAAGCGTTTAGCAATATACGCTCAATGGCATTCAATAGGCTCTCAGCAATAAGCGTTTTAGCAATATACGCTCAATGGCATTCCATAGGCTTTCAGCAATAAGCGTTTAGCAATACACACTCAATAGCATGCAATATGCTCTCAGCAATAGGCGGTTAGCAATACACGCTCAGTGGCATGCAATATGCGTTCATCAACAGGCGGTTAGTAATACACGCTCAGTGGCATATGCACACAGCAATAAGTCAATATACGCACAAGGAGGAATAGAGCCGTGCCTATTACGGGCGCTCAATACCTGAACAAGGCCCCAAAATGGCGTCCTCCACGGCGTGCCACACCGCCGATCCTCTGCTCCTCGGAGACCAGAAATAAAAGATGTACGCCTTACCTGATCCTCGGCGCTTCCCGGCTGGAACCCGGGCGGTCTCCGGCTGCAGGGGGAGGGCAAGTACCTTCACCGCTGCGTTTGAGGATATGCACCCGCTGCCTCGTCCACGCCGGGACCGAGGCACCTCGAAAGCCTCACCCGAACCTTGCCCGGGGGCTGTGTCCCTGCCGCGATTCGGCCACCGGACCGAGGACTTACACCTCCGGGGTGATCACGGAAATCACCCCGGGAAACTCTCTACTGGGGGAGGGACCTTAGGGTATCACCGCAGGAGTGCGGGGCTTGATGCTATAGAAGTTTTAGTAAGTAGAAAAAGAGAAGAAAAGTAGATTTGGAAAACACGCTCAGCTAGCGTGCAGGCTCTCCAAACTGCTTTGGAGACGGAAATTACTGAGTTGCTACGCTTCCTGTGGGGATATATATACCCCGTGCTGACGTCAGATCTGTCTCCAACTGCTAGCACGCGGATACTATCCCATTCGTTCTGAGTCCATCTGGCTACACGCCAGGAAATCAAAATTAATAGTACCGCATCAGCAAGCCAGACAACGGCAGTGATAAACACTTGCCGTCCGGACCACTCGTCACTTGCGGTTAGATGGTTTTTTTAGAACATTGTTCAAAAGTGTATATTTTAGATAAGCTTAACATTTCAGCTGTTCCCTGAAAGTCAACTCGAAAAATCAGTCCCCCGACAGCGGCCGGTGTTTCGCAATATATCAATCACTTCTTCAGGAGTACTTTGTAAAATGCTGAGAAAAGTGCTGACAAACAAAAGAACAAAAATTCAAACCTTTTCCAAAACTTCAAAACAACACAGTTACTGTCTTTGAAGACAATTCGATATACAAGAACAATCCTTTCATTCAACACATTCATACATGGAAAAGATATATCGATGATATACTGCTTCTGTGGAAAGGCTCTTCATCGATGGTTCAAGATTTTCTAAATTGGCTTAATGGGCGAAATTCCCATCTTCATTTCACTTTTGAATCTCATACCACCGTTATCTACTTTTTTGATATAAAGATTTTGAAAAGACCACTAGGTTTTGACACCACTATTTACAGAAAACCAGTGGCTTCCAACACATTTTTACACTTCAGCAGTGCGCATCCCCGGTCCTTAAAAATGAATCTTCCGGTTAGTCAGTTTTTTAGACTGAGAAGATTATGTACTTCCACAGAAGAATTTTGCCATCAAGCAACATCTTTGACAGATCGTTTTATTAAAAGAGGTTATCCACCGCGATGTGTGAAACGAGCATTTACACGAGCACGATTTACCAACAGAGAGTGGCTTTTTTTACCACGGACATTTTGACTTTTGTTTTACCTTTCTCCACCATGACACAGACGATGAAGCGTATCATATATCAGAACTGGCACATGTTGCAGATTCATAATGAATTTCAGGAGATCCCTAGATTTGCTTTTACTCGGAGTCCCAACATAAAAGATCTTTTGGTTCACTCCGATTCTTCAGTACCCCAATCTGCTAATGTTATAGGAGCCCATTCATCCTGTGGTACATGTACAGTATGTCATGTCATGATTGACACATCAGCAATTTATTTTACCAGAAAGGATTTTACTTTCATCTTGAGGAAGTTTACAGACTGTCATTCGACAGGAGTCATTTACATCATACAATGCCCCCGTCACCTCCTATACGTTGGCAAGACTCAACGGGCACTTAAGACTCGTCTCATTGAGCACCGGTCATGCATTTCTACAGGCCGGATGACAGCTCCACTCACTTCGCACTGCACTCGTTTTCAACACACCTTTGATGATCTTAGAGTTTGCGTACTTGAGCAACTCTCTCCTAATTGGAGAGGTGGGGACTTCAATATTCGCCTTCTGCGCGCAGAACAACGTTGGATCCATCGACTTGGCACTGTGGAACCTGAAGGTTTGAATTCATCCTTAGAACTCCAAGTGTTTCTCTAATCATTCTGCAGTTCACCTCTCTTCTTATTTTGCTTTGTTTACATGCAACTATGGTAACGAATCTTTAGTGACGTAGGTAACGTTATGACGTCATCACGCGCACAAAGCGCGGGCTTTTTTAAAGGTAAGGAGTTTCAGGCCTCCTGCTGTCCCGTTCTAATCGAAACAGCGTCTGAGACATATGAGTCCACTAAGAAGGTTGTCGTGGCTGTGTCGCTTTAAGTTAAGCAACTGTGTTGTTTTGAAGTTTTGGAAAAGGTTTGAATTTTTGTTCTTTTGTTTGTCAGCACTTTTCTCAGCATTTTACAAAGTACTCCTGAAGAAGCGATTGATATATCGCGAAACACCAGCCTCTGTCGGGGGACTGATTTTTCGAGTTGACTTTCAGGGAACAGCTGAAGTGTTAAGCTTATCTAAAATATACACTTTTGAACAATGTTCTAAAAAAAACATCTAACCGCAAGTGACGAGTGGTCCGGACGGCAAGTGTTTATCACTGCTGTTGTCTGGCTTGCTGATGCGGTACTATTAATTTTGATTTCTCTCGTGGTCAGCACAGCATTGAGAAATTAATGCTCTGTCTTTTTGTTATATGGGTTTTGATCAACAAGACTAGCACTGGGGTTCTTTGATTCATTGTTTTGTTACTCTTATTCCTAAACCAGGAAGAGACCCCCAGTTGGCAGCGTCTTATAGACCTATTTCTTTATTGAATGTTGATCATAAATTGCTGGCCAAAATATTAGCTGATCGGCTGAGTGGGCTTCTGCCTCAAATAATTAAACTTGGGCAGGTAGGTTTTGTTAAAAAGCGCTACGCTTTAACTAATATTCGGAGACTCACAGTTGCCATGGAATTATGTACTCGAGCTAAGATGCCCTTTCTCATCGCCAGTTTGGACACCGAAAAGGCATTTGACAGAATAGAGTGGAGCTTTATGTTCCAGCTTCTGGGTCAAATGTGATTTGGGGGCTTCTTTTATCAGGTCATACAATTATTATATAGTAACCCAATGGTAGCTATCGTGGTTAATGGACAATGTTCTACTCCATTCCAAGTCCTGCGGGGCACGCGTCAAAGTTGCCCTCTGTCTCCATTATTATTTCTGCTGCCATTGGAACCTATGCTTTTGGCCATTCAGGACACTCCTGCCATTCGGGGTATACAATTTCATTTTCGAGATCAGAGGGAGATATTTAAATATGCCGCTTTTGCGGATGATATCATGGTATTTTTGACCAAACCGGGTCTCTCCTCGACAGTCCTCCTGGACCTTTTTCAGGATTATGGCACTTGCTCTGGTTTGCGGATTAATTGGGACAAATCGGAAGCCTTGGCATTTCCAGCGGCCGTGCAGGAGCAATGGGAAGAGCCCTTTCCATTGAAGTGGGCAGGGACTTCTATCAAATATTTGGGGATCCTTCTATCTGTAAAGCCAGCGGCAGTTTACAATGTAAATATTCCTGGACTGCTCAAAACCACAGAGGACAAATTGCGCCTCTGGCAGGGTTTACCTCTTTTCCCTCGGGGGTCGCATTAACCTATTTAAAATGGCTCTGTTGCCTAAGTGATTATATGTGTTGCAAAATTTTCCCATTTCACTTAAGCGCCACGATCTTGATAAGTTAGATCGCATGATGCGTGTTTTTCTATGGCGGGGGAAGAGGGCTCACATTCCACTCGCTTGGTTAAAATTGAAGTGGGGGGAAGGAGGGATGGGGGTCCCAGATTTATTTCGCTATGAAGTGGCAGCTAATTTGAGAGTAGCGCGTGAATGGCTTTTGGGGAAATCCTTTTATGTGCATATCATGGCGGAGCAGACACTCGTGGCCCCACTGGATCTGAAATTCGTTTTAATGGGGCCCAGTGATGCATTACCTTCCCTGTTATCTGGCAGCCCCTTAATTCTTCCCATTAGACGGGCTTGGTTATCCCTAAGTAAAACGCTGGGATTGCCGAGAGTTTGTTCTTATCTGTTACCTTTACGGGGAAACCCGGAGCTTGTGCCTGGCTCCTCTTCGGCCCTCTATCAGACTTGGGATAAACAGGGTATATTATACCTGGGACATTTGTTGGATGACACGGGGGCCCTTCTATCTTTTGACACTTTGAAAGACCTATATGGGTTACATGCAAACCAGGTTTTTGGCTACTTGCAGGTTAGGCATTATATTCAATCCTTGGGTCCTGACGTTAGGAAGCCCTCCCTATTTCAAGCTTTAGACGCTTTCTTTCATTTTGACAACCAAAAATCTCCCTCCTTATCCCGATATTATAAGGGGTTGCACCAGGGTCGATCGGAACCTACTTATGCCCTGTCTGTGGAGTGATGGGAATGTGATGGAGTGTTCCAGGTCCCTCTTGGGGCCTTTTCTGCTTGCATGCGAAATGTGTGTCAGAATACAGGCACCATGTATCATCGGGAAATGCAATTTAAATTTTTGCGGAGAGCCTATATATCTCCCCAAATTGCGCTCTATGCTAAACAGAGGCCAGATGCTACATGTTCCCGATGCCAGCTGGCTGTGGGATCGCTCTCCCATGTATTTTGGGCATGTCCCCTGATTCAAATGTACAGGGGAAAAATTGTGGGGTTTTTGAAGCATATCCTCAAGGTGAATATTCCGATGTCTCCGCAATTAATATTATTTGATTGCATTCCCCAGTCTCTAATCAGAGAGGTGGGACCTCGTTACTTTAAGAGGGCATGGCTGGTGGGGAAGGTGATTTTACTTGCCTGGAGGGATCCTTCTGCTCCCTCCTATTGGACTTAGCGCATACATTTTCATCGTATGATGCAGATGGATAATTTCACCTCAAGATCTTCGCCACAACATTGTCGGTCATTCCTGCGAATCTGGGAGGCCTATTTACAAGCACTGCCTCATCGCACCAGAAGTCTGATACTCAATGACTGATATTGTTAAGCTGTCCATATTGCCGGATACAGAAGTGACTTTGAAATTTCAGATCAGTATTTAGAACATTAAGTACACATAGAGACTGCAATATTCCTTGGATGGACCGGGGAAAGGGGTGGGGGGGTAGGTATTGGGGTTTGATGTATAACGAGGTAGGTTTGTATTGCCTAGAACTGGGAAGGGGGGGCGGGGGGGAGGCTGAAGGGTGTATAAGGAACCCTGCACCCGAGGCAACTTCGCAGGATACTTTTATATGTGTTGACATGTTATCGGTTGCTCTGTATCATAGGGGGGAGGGGAAGCGGTTCTGGCGGGGGAGGTAAAGGTCAAACATGAGTTGATACAGTTCAGTGATGGTGCATGGCTGTCCATTGTATCGGATTTGTTTTTTGGAGCAGGAGTCACCAATGTTTATTGGTATTTACATGCTTTCATTCATTCAAAAATTGTTTTTCCAAAACTAATCTGAGAAAATTCTTTTTCACTCAACGCACAATTAAACTCTGGAATTTGCTGCCAGGGGATGTGGTTAGTGCAGTTAGTGTAGCTGGGTTTAAAAAAGGTTTGGATAAGTTCTTGGAGGTGAAGTCCATTAATCGCTATTAATCAAGGTGACAGAGAATAGTCACTACTATTACTAGTATCAGTAGCATGGGATCTACTAAATGTTAGGGTACTTGCCTGGTACTTCTAAGTCTAGATTGGCCACTGTTGGAAACAGGATGCTGGGTTTGATGGACCCTTAGTCTGACCCAGTATGGCAATTTCTTATGTTCTTATCTGTGCGTAACGCACTCTTTCAGGGCCAGTGCAAGGATATTAGGCACTTGGCAAATCTTACATCCTTGTGCTCTCCCCTTGCCCCAGTGCTCACCAGACACTTAAAATTATTCAGGAACAACAGATTTTATATGAAGAAGGACATTCAGTCTTCTGATGTAAAAATATCACTTTCAACAACATGGATATTAAACTTACATGCACTGTTGTGATGCCAATGAGGAAACCCTGCAAAAACCCTATATCATATTAGGCCTAATGTAAAGTGGATTTGGTTTGGGCTTAGCTCTCAAAAGGCCATGAATAAATTGAACTACAATTACAATATAGTAAACCCAAATTGATGGGCGCTCCGGCCAATGAAAGCACAGACGGGCGCGCGTGACGTCACGGCGTGTGTCACGCGCGCCCGTCTATGTGCTTTCATTGGCCGGTGCGCCCAAATTGACAGGCGCTCCGGCCAATGAAAGCACGCCTGTCTATGTGCGTTTGGAGGGTATGTGTAGGGAAGGAAATGAACTGCGGGTCTGAAGTGCGTTTGGATGATGGAGGTTGAATCGCAGGTGATGGTAGTGTTCGGCGTACTTTGGATAAATGGGGACAGTGAGAATTGTTAGATTGGGGTACACTGGGCAGATTTCTAGGTGCTGTGTAGGGGGGGAGGGCTAGTAAGGTGGGTTTCCAGACTCGTGCTAGATAAATTTTATGGACGCTGTAAGGGGAGGGAAGGCAAGTTGGGTGCCATCTTTTGGCAAAGTCTGGGAGCTGTGCAGAGGTTAGGCTGGAGCGCCCAAATCGACGGGCTGATTGAGCCCTAGCTGTTGCCGAGCCAGGAGAACCGGAACCTGCGCGGGGGGGACCACTGCGAGCCGCTTGAGCCGCCGGCTGCCCCCTCCGGAGGGCGGCAGAGAAGGGAAGGGGCTGAAAAGCAACAAAAGGTAAGTTGCCACATGTCGAGCCGCTTCGGGAGGAGGGGATTTTCGGTTTCTTTGGGGGAAAGTTTGCCGTCTACCATTACCCCTGCCTCTAACGCAGGGGTAAGGGTAGGCAGGGGTAATGGTTAGCAGGTTAAACGCGCGGCAAAACGGCAGGGTAAAATAGCGATAGTCGAGGCGCACGTTACTGTATGGGAGGGAATAGCTAATTTGATCGTTTACATCTGATATACATGCCGCGTGCGGAAGGGGTTACCCGTGGATTTAAAGAGGCGGTAAGAATGGGTTAAAGGGGATAGTGTATCGCGGGTTGGACTAACGCGGCCGAAAAGTGAGTAGAAAGCGGGTTAGGAGCAGGGTAACCCCGGCCCCACTTTACTGTATCGAGCTGATAGTAAAAATCCTATCCATGAAAATGCAACAATGCAAACTTTACACCAGGCTCTACTACATCAGTACATCCCCTAAGAAGAAAACAGAACAAGACAGGCTGTTATAGATCCCTGCACAAAAACTATCTTACTTCTATCACACGCCAGAACATAGACAGACCCTCACCAAATACAGAACAAAGTGACCATAAAGCATAAATTGAAACATGCAGACAAAAACTGAGCTGTAAATTGCAAAAAGTGAGCTCTGTATACAGTACAATGGAAGAACAGAATCACCATTCCTCAAAACTATAAAATCAGGAAATATAAAACAGTCATAATAATAAAACCATATTAATACAAAAATTAAATATTTCAAGACATCTGATGAAAAGAACATTCTAAAATTAAATTCATATAAAAGTTGTTAATGTTCTCAAAAAATAATAAAATGTGTCAAAATAGACAAATCAAATAACATCCTTTAATAATTATAACTAATAAAGATAAAAAAAAATTCCAGCTTTTCCATACTTGGGAACTTTTGATTTCCAGTCACTGTGAAATTGTCATGAAGTAGTGGAGTAGTGGGGGAAGGAAGGCAAGCTACACACAAAGAGGCTGATACAGTACAGTGCGCTCCGGTGGAGCGCAATGTTAACCTGCAATTGGACGCGCGTTTTCGACGCACTAGCTTTACCCCTTATTCAGTAAGGGGTAATAGTGTGTCGAAAACGCGCGTACAACCCCCCCCGAACCTAATAGCGCCCGCAACATGCAAATGCATGTTGATGGCCCTATTAGGTATTCCCGTGCGATACAGTAAGTAAAATGTGCAGTCAGGCTGCACATTTTACTTTAAGAAATTAGCACCTATCCAAAGGTAGGCGTAAATTTCTGCTGGCGCCGGGGAAGTGCACAGAAAAGCAGTAAAAATTGCTTTTCTGTGCACCCTCTGACTTAATATCATGGCGATATTAAGTCGGAGGCCCCAAAAGTTAAAAAAAAAGTAAAAAAAATAAAAAAAAAATAAAAATTTAAAATGGGCCCGCAGCTCGCAGGTTGAAAACTGGACGCTCAATTTTGCTGGCGTCCGGTTTCCGAACCCGTGGCTGTCAACGGGCTCAAGAACCGACGCCGGCAAAATTGAGCGTCGGCTGTCAAACTCACTGACAGCCACCACTCCTGTCCAAAAAGAGGCGCTAGGGACGCGCCAGTGTCCCTAGCGCCTCTTTTTGCCGTGGACCCCAATTTAAATTAATTTACTGTATCGCGCAATTTTTACTGTATCGGCCCAAAACTTTGTCCACTCTCTTTCATATACACACAGTAACAAATTCTCATTCTCACACACAAACACAAGCTTGCTCACATTCTCATACACACATATGCCCATTCTCTCACATGCTCTCACACACATTTTCAAATGTTGAGCGTATGTATGAGCACTCATGTTCACACACACACATGTCCACATACTTTCATACACACACACAAGCTCGCTCATACTGTCACTCACATGCTCTCACATGCACACTCACTCATATTCCCCTTTCTCACTCACTTCCTTCACTTCTCTTTCACCCCCTCTCTCAGCCCTCTTTGCATTCCTTCCCTCTCCACTCACATGCACACTTATCTCCTCTTTACCCTCCCATCCCTTCCCAAGCACTCCCTTTACCTTCTTTCCCCTCTCTCACTTATACCCTTTCCCTTCCCATGCCATTCCCTCTCACTCACATCCCCCACCCCCTTCTCTTCCCTACCACCCACTGGGTCTCTTCTTTATTTCTACCCACGGGCAAGTCATAATCCAACACTAGCCAAGGGTTTGTCTTTCTGTCCGTGGGGCTTTGGACCACCACAGGTTTGTCAGAAATCTACACCGCCACTGTCTTCTTGCCCACGGGGTTTGGTATCTCTGTAGGCATATCACAAATCTGAGCTACCACTGACTTTATGACATGTTCACGAGGCCGGGGACTCCTGCGAGCATGTCAAACCACTGCCACTCTTCTTCCTGCTTGCAGGGGCTGGGAGCCCCATGAGCACATCAGAAATTTTGCTGCTGCTGTTTTCTTTCTGCTCGTGGGGGCTGAGAGCTGCATTCTAATAAGAAGGGAGGAAATTTCTCATGGTCAGCAAGTCTTATGTACATTTGTAGAAAGGGCTGGGAGCCCTGTGAGCATGTCAGAAATTCTCACCATCTCTTTTTCCTACCCGTGGGGCTGGGGATCCTCACAGGTATATCATACATGTGCGCCACTGCCACTGGTGTGTTCTTTCTGCCTGAAGACTTTTCTATCTGTATACAAACAGGCCGATACAGTACAGTGCGCTCCAGCGGAACACACTGTTAACCCGCGTTTGGATGCACGTTTGACGCACTAGCTTTATCCCTTATTCAGTAAGGGGTAATAGTGTGTCAAAAATGCGCAGCCAACCCACCCCCCCCCCCCAAAACTAATAGCGCCCGCAACATGCAAATGCATGTTGATGGCCGTATTAGTTATTCCCGCGCGATTTAGTAAGTAAAATGTGCTGCCAGGCGACACATTTTACTTTCAGAAATTAGCACCTACCCAAAGATAGGTGTTAATTTCTGCCGGCACCGGCGATATTAAGTCGGAGGTTCCAAAAGAAAAAATAATTAAAAATAAAAAATTTTAAAATCAGCCCGTGGCTTGCGGGTTGAAAACCGGATGCTCAATTTTGCCGGCGTCCAGTTTCCGGAGCTGTGGCTGTCAGCAGGTTTGAGAACGGACGCCGGCAAAATTGAGAGTCAACTGTCAAACTCTCTGACAGCCGCCGCTCCTGTCAAAAAAAAAAGATGCTTGGGACGCGCTAGTGTCCCTAGCACCTCTTTTTACCGCGGGCCCTCATTTGAATACTAAATTGCGTGCACAGGAAAGTGGCCTGTGCGCTTGCCCGCTCTCCTGCGACTTTTACTGTATCGGCCTGAAAGTGAGGCAGCTGCTGGACAGGAATTTTAGTGCAGGATCACTTTTTACCACCTCAAAATGTTGCCACCTGAGGCTGCTGCCTCATCCTGTCTAGTAATAGAACCATACCTGAGACAGACAGACATGATTAGACAATACTGGGTCACTCACACCAGTGACTATTGGCACCGCATTTTTCATAAATCAGAGCAAGAAGGGATACTTTAAGTTGAACGTTACATAACTATACCAAATGAAGTAAAGTTTGGTTATAGCCACAAAGTATGATGGTAGTAAGGACCTCAAAGCCCATTTAATGTGCCCTGATAAGGTCCAACAGAGCCCGTCTATCTCGCGCTTCACCCGTCCCTCACATTCTTTCAAGTAAGGATCCTCAAATTCAGGCCTTTTTTGATGCTATTATTAGTTTGACACCCCATCACCTCGGATGTTGCTCAGTGCAATCAACATGTCCTCTTTTTTTTTTTTTAATTATTTTACTCCTGAGTTTATCTGAGTCTCAAATCATGACCTCTTGTTCTTTTCCACTGAAATATACTTGCTTCTTATGCATTACCTCAACCTTTGAGGTATTTATTGTCTCAAATCTTCCCTCTCTTCTCCTCTAAAGTGTGTGTATACATACACACAATATAGATATTTAGATCCTGAATCTCAATTTATAGGGCTTTTGGTTCAAGACCTCACATCATTTTGGTATCCATTCTCTGGAGCGATCACTGTCTTATATATTTAGCAAAATTGCTTACCTTGTAATAAGTGTTATCCCAGGACAGCAGGATGTAGTCCTCGCATATGGGGTGACATCACTGCTGGAGCCCTATCACGGAAAACTGTGTCAAAGTTTCTAGAAACTTTTGACTGGCATCCTGAGCCCACTGAGCATGCCCAGCATGCTATGATCCCTCGAGCCACAGGGGTCTGCCTTCAGTCTTGTTTGTAGCAATAAGCTTTAGCCAAAAATAAAATAAAATGTACCGGACCCAACTCCGCGGGGTGGCGGGTGGGTTTAGTGAGGAATACATCCTGCTGACTTGGGATAACACTGATTACAAGGTAAGCAATTTTGCTTTATCCCAGGACAAGCAGGATGCTAGTCCTCACATATGGGTGATTAGCAAGCTACAGGCTGAGTCATCTGTGTGTTGGACCAACAGCGTACAACTTGTGCAACAGGCACAACAACTGGTGTACTGTTGGAAAAGATGAGGCAGCCTGAAATCACAGCAGGTTGGATGTGGAAGGAGTTGGCACTATACTGGAAACAAGTTCTTTAAGACAGACTGTCCATAGGCTGAGTCCTGTCTTCCTTCCTTGTCCAGGCAGTAGTGAGCTGCAAAGGTATGAAGAGAACTCCATGTTGCGGCTTTACATATGTCAGCTATTGGCACTGAACGATAATGTGCTACTGAGGTTGACATTGCTCTTACTGAGTGCGCCTTTACTCGCCCTTGGAGAGGGAGGCCTGCTTTTTCATAGCAGAACTCTATACAATCTGCAAGCCAGATAGAAAGAGTTTGTTTGCCCACTGCTTTCCCCGGTTTGTTTTTATCAAAAGAAACAAAAAGCTGGGTGGATTTCCTATGGGCTGTAGTGCGATCTAAGTAATATGCAAGCGCACGTTTACAGTCCAAGGTGTGTAAAGCCCTCTCTCCTTGATGAGAGTGCGGTTTTGGGAAGAAACTACCTTGGGGAGAAATTTTGGGTGTGTACGGAGTACCACTCGGTCATGTAGGAATTTTGTATAGAGTGAGTATGTGACAAGTGCTTGTAACTCACTAACCCTTCTAGCAGATGTAATGGCTATTAAGAAAATAGTCTTCCAAGTGAGAAATTTATCATCACAGGAATCCATGGGTTCAAAAGAATGACGCATGAGCCTCGTTAATACTACATTAAGGTCCCATTCTGTGACTGCTGGATGGTGTGGAGGTTTAAGTTGAATTAAACCTCTCATAAACCTACTAACAAGGGGTTGTACAGATATCGGTGCATCCCCCACGGTATTATGATAAGCTGAGATTGCACTTAAGTGTACCCTTACGAATGAGGTCTGGAGACCAGAGTCTGAGAGGTGCCATAGATAGTCTAATAAAGATGATGTGAGGCAGGTTAAAGGGTTAATGCCTTCTTGGGTACACCACATGGTTAATCTTTTCCACTTAGAACGATAGTTTTTTTGTGTGGAAGGTTTGCATGAAGCTACAAGCACATGAGAGACAGAGGAAAGATTGAGAGGTTGCAGGATCAAGCTTTCAACATTCATGCTGTGAGGGATAGGGATTGAAGGTTGGGATGACGCAAACTGCCCTGATCCTGAGTTATGAGAGTGGGAGCTGTGCCCAGGCGAATTGGTTCCCTGATGAAAAGATTGAGGAATATGGGAAACCATACGTGTCGAGGCCAATACGGGGCTATGAGTATCATGGACCCTTTGTCCTGTTGCAGCTTCACTAGTGTCTTGGTTATTAGCAGTATCGGGGGATACACGTATAGGAGGCCTGAATTCCAGTAGCGAGCAAAGGCGTCTCTGGGTAACTGGTTTCTCTGCTTGTGCAGGGAGCAAATGTTGTCCACTTTGTGATTCAGTGCTGATGCAAAGAGGTCTACTGTTGGTTGACCCCAACGTTGAAATATCCTGGTCGCTACTAAGGGATCCAGGGACCATTCGTGAGGTTGGAATTGGCGACTGAGGCCGTCTGCCACTACGTTGTGAATGCCTGCCAGATAAGTGGCCTGCAGAAACATTGAGTGCGTTAGGGCCCAGTCCCAAATTTGTGCTGCTTCTTGACAAAGGAGAAACGAGCCCATACCTCCTTGTTTGTTTATTGTACCATATGGCTACCGTGTTGTCTGTCTGTATCAGTATAGTCTTGTGTGAAAGGCAGTCCTTGAACGCATGCAGCGCATAACGTATAGCTCAAAGCTCTAGGAAATTTATCTGAAATGTGGCTTCGAGATTTGTCCAAGTACCCTGGGTTTGGAGATGTCCAATGTGTGCTCCCCACCCTAAGGTGGATGCATCTGTAGTCAATGTTACTTGCGAAATTGGTTGTTGGAAAGGTAGGCCTGTGAGCAAGTTGTTCATGTTCGTCCACCAGAGGAGCGAGGACCGTAGTTGTTGAGTTATCTAAACTGGATAAGACAGTGGTTGAATGGCTTGTATCCACTGCCCTCTCAGTGTCCATTGAGTGACATGAACTGTGGAGGCCATGTGACCCAGAAGAGTGAGGCATTGATGGGCTGTCACATGCGCCCGTGTGCGTAGAGAGTCTAACGAGGCGAGTGTCTGTGCACGGTCTTTTGGAAGGAAAGCTTTTGATGTTATGATGTTTAATTCTGCTCCGATGAATTGTAACAGGTGAGATGGTATGAAATGGGATTTCTGGTAGATGATTAGGAATCCCAACGAATGGAGTAGATTTATCGTGAGCTTGAGAGAATTGAGAGCTCCTTGTCTTGTTTGGCTTCTGATGAGCCAGTCGTCCAGATAAGGAAAAACGTGTACGCCTTCCTTGTGCAAGTGGGCTGCTGCCACTGCCAGGCACTTTGTGAACACTCGAGGTGCTGAGGCAAGACTGGAAATGTTGACATCCCACTAAGAATCGCAGATACTTGCAATGAGGAGGGAATATTGGAATGTGAGCGTAAGCGTCTTGAAGATCCAGAGAACAAAGCCAATCTCCTTTTTGAAGTAGAGGTAACATGGTGCCCAATGATACCATCCTGAATTTTTCCTTTCGTAGGTATTTGTTGGGCTTCCGGAGGTCAAATATGGGATGTAGGCCTCCTGTTTTCTTTGGAATGAAGAAATAATGGGAGTAGAATCCTCTGCCCTGGCTCTCAGAAGGGTGGATAAATCTTTTTGTAAAAGTGTGGATTGATTTTTCACTGTCCAAGACAAAGTGGGTGGAGTATCGTTTGGTACAGTTAGAAAGTCCAGATGGTAACCTTGAGATGTTATCGAGAGTACCCATTGGTCTGTAGTGATGTGCAACCAATTTTGATGGAAAAAAGTGATCCGACCACCTACCGGCAAATTTGGGGTCGGATTGGTAGACAGGCTTCTGTTCTCTAGTGAGTTTTCAAAATCCCGAAGCCGGGCCTGTTTGCGGTGGAGGCTGAGCTCTAGGTGCCCTTGGTTGTCGGGTCTGTGATCTTTGTGCTGGCCTTGATAACCGACCACTGGCAGCAGGAGGATAGTATCTCCGTGGTCTATAATATGGCCTTTTTGAGTCCTTCCTGGGAAGTCTACGTGTAGATGGCTGGGATTCTGGTGAAACAGAGGAAAGTTGATGTAATGTTTCCAAGTGTTCCTTCAATTGAGAGACTGCTTCACGTACCTTATCTCCAAAGAGATTATCTCCTGCACAAGGTAGATCAGCAAGCTTCTCTTGCACCTCTGGCCTCAGGTCTGAGGCTTTGAGCCAGGCCCATCTGCGAGCACTAATGCCTGTGGCAGACATCCTAGATGAAGTTTCGAAGCTGTCATATGATGCTCTAACTTCATGTTTCCCAGCTTCCAGGCCCTTATGAATGTTGTTAAAGGAATCTTGGAATTGATGGGGAAGAGATTACGAAAACTCCTGAAGTTGTTTCCACAGATTACGCTGATATTGCATCATATAGAGTTGGTAGGACGCAATTCTGGACACTAACATGGAACCTTGGAACATTTTCCTGCCGATGGTGTCCAAAAACCTGTGATCTTTTCCAGAAGGATTTGATGAATGAGGTTTAATCCTTTTAGACCGCTTTCGAGCTGACTCTACTACCACCAACTGTTGCGTTCATGCCTCTTCTCGCCCCTCGCTCCATCCTCTCTACCTTGGGAGCGACTCCCTTCGGCTCTGACGGACAGATGCAGCCGCGGCTTCTCTCTGCCTCTTGGTCCCGGTGTCCCCGGGCTGGCATGATGCTACGGATCCATATTCCTGATGACATAAGGGCGCGCATTCCAGACTTTGTAGCAGCAAGGGCGCGAACATCGGGGGCATCCCCCCGTAGTGATGTCATCCATTTGCACTTTAAAAGGTCTTTGTTTGCTAACCTCTAACGAGTTAGCAAGGAACTCCAACAGGACTTGCATAGGCAGTCCACAATACTTGCAACAACGATCCGAGTCAGCTAGGGGAATCCTTCTCCACTGCTCGGCCTTTCCAAACTTACCAGGAGTACCCGCTCCACGGGGGCTCCACTCTCTTTTCTTGATTTCAGATTGCCAAGACAGGATCCGGTACTTGCTCCTCGAGGGCCTACGTCCCTGAATACTCGGAAGACTCCTCATTGCCTGGAAGCGATCGCAGACGTGAATACAGTGAGTTCTATTGTAGATAGGAATCTGTACTCACTCCACGAGGGCCTACATTCCTATAGCTCTGAAGACTCCCTTCCGTCCAAGACTTTATCGCAGGTACAGAGATCGAGAGTTATATTGGCAAGACTGCAGATAGGAACCGGTACTCGCTCCACGAGGGCCCATGTTCCTAGAATCCTTTACAGACTCTCTTCTACTCTAGAAGCCATTTCATATACAGCTATTGCGAGTTTTTATTACAGACTGTTTATAGGAACCAGTGCTTGCCTAAGGCTCCTGTTCCTGGATATACTGAAGACTCTCTGTGGCATAGAGACCATTGCAGACATCTACTATTGTGAGTGTACCATCTTGTATCCAGTATACCCCGTCTACTCACTACTTCTAGTCTCTCTCTACAGCTCAGCAACCCAGAGATTATATTCCAGTATCAGAAGGACTTCAGCCCTGCCAGACACTGACTCACTACTGCCACCACTGGTGGTCCAGCTTCCAGCCTAATAAAGAACTATTTGTGTTTATTTCATATTCTAGCCTAGCCAGTGGTTCCTCTCAGGATCTCCTCCTGGGGGTGCTGTCATCTGCCATCGACCCAGGGATTCACCATTTCCTCCAAGTGGTCATTCCTTACACTACTATCACTCTATGGGAGCCAACCACTACCGACCACTAACACCGCTTACAGAAGTATTATATAGCTCGCTACCTTCTCTTTCTATGGGACTTGCCAGCAGCCTATATATAACAGATTGCTACTCCGTAGCGGAGGCATGATAGATTGCTATCTCAGTAGCGAAGTACAATATACCTATTGTTAGCTCCTCTCCTCAGAAGAGTATCATTGAACAGTTTGCCAACTCCTCTTCCTTGGAGAGTTGATCCATAACAGATTGTTACCTTCTTCCCTTAACAGAAGCATCTAACAGCAGTTCACTAACAGATTACTAACTCCACCCTCCTAGCAGGTAAGCACTACAGATTGCTAACTCCTCCCCTCTGGAGGAGCAGATCATGACAGATTGCTAACT